>NC_090028.1:22061008-22401008 GCF_037176765.1 Anolis sagrei
TATGCATTATGGGCAAGGCATACCAGACATTTGCTTTAAAGGTGGAGGGGGGGGGGGGGAGGGAAGGAGAAAGGAAAAGGAAAGGAAAGCAGGAAAAGGGGAGATGGAGAAGAGGAGGTGAAGAGATGGAGGAGGAGATGAAGAAGGAGACGGAGAGGAGGAGGAGCAGGAAATTAGTGAACCAGGAAATTAGTGGGTAGGAGGAGGAGAAAAAGAAGAGGAAAGGGAAGGAGAAGACCAGGAGATGGAGACGGAGATGGAGAGAAGGAGAGAAGGAGAAAAGAAGGTGGAGAAGAGGAGACAGAGGAGGAGATAGAGAAGAGGAGGAAGAGGAAATTAGTGAACCAGGAAACTAGTGGGTAGGAGGAGGAGAAAAAGAAGAGGAAAGGGAAGAAGACCAGCAGATGGAGACAGAGACAGAGAGGGAGAGAAGGAGAGAAGGAGAAAAGAAGGTGGAGAATAGGAAGAGACAGAGAAGAGGAGGAAGAGGAAATTAGTGAACCAGGAAATTAGTGGGTAGGAGGAGGAGAAAAAGAAAAGGAAGGGGAAGAGGAAGGAGATGGAGAAGAGGAGGTGGAGGAGGAAATGCTGCATACATTTTCTTCTACTGCCCAAAGGCCTGGTCCCAAAACCATGATTTTATTTTTTTCTAAAAGCCAGGAGGGAGGGAGTGGATCTTACCTCATTTGGGAGTGTGTTCCACAGGCGGAGGGCCACAGCCGAGAAGGCCCTGTCTCTCGTCCCCGCCAGACACACCTGTGCAGTTGACGGGAGCGAGAGCAGGGCCTCCCCAGATGATCTTAGATTACGAGGGGTGGATGCGTTCGGACAAGTAAGCTGGGCCAGAACCATATAGAGCTTTATAGGTCAAAACCAGCACTTTGAATTGGGCTCAGAGATGGACCAGCAGCCAGTCCGCATATATGAAGAATATGTGGATTTTGTGCTAAGATCCTTGCTAGGCCAGGGTTTTTTCTCCTATTGGTCTCCTGACAATTTCCAAGTATTTGTAATAGTTGGAATTTCCATAATTAAGCTAGGCTGATGAAATTCCGCCTCATCTTTGGATGGCTAGCAGGCATTTCAATCTGGCCTTCGCTTTCTCACTGCCTAACAACCAGCATTTATTAGAATTCATCCTACTAAAGAACAAACACTGCATTTAAAAAAAATGAAATTCAAATAGTATCTGAGCTTTTCGGTTTCTCTATGGAAAGACGCCTAGACCTGTTTGGTTGCGATTTCAATGGATTTTTAAAAAATCGGTGAGCTTATCCAATGCAATATTGTTACAAATACATTTTTTCCCCCTAAGAGTCTTTTGTTTGAGAAGACGGGCTGAGTGAAGCAGGTTTCTTAGTTCGAAAATGCTGATGGACATGCATAAGATAGGATAAATGACCATTCTTGAATAGGTTGAATGAAGTGAATTATCTGTCTTGATGGCAATGGTGAGAAATGATGTGTCAAGGCTGTTGTTGACTAGGGACTTTGAACAGTAATTTTCCCAAGTCAATAAAAGCTTATTTTAATGCATAACTTCCAAATCCAAATAAACATCAGTTTAAATACTCAATGTCTGAGGCTCAGTTCTAATAGTGTAGTATCCCATTAGATATTAGATACCGCCGTGAGTCGCCCTAGGGCTGAGAAGGGCGGTCTACAAATGTAGTAAATAAATAAAATAAATAAATATACACAAATCTAAAATGTCAAAATCCACAGATTTCCTATCGCATTCACATAATTGGTCTAGGCTTGAGCAGATGCATTTTTAGCCATTTCCTTCAGCTTCTTTGGCTTCTTCAGCTTCTTCTAAAGGTCGTAACAGCAAGGGCAGAGGCATCCATGGTTTCCTGTCCGTAATGGGACCATGCGGTAGCATCACAATTGGATCTGTTTGATTTCCTTTATCTTCCCTTATTTCTTGATTTTTTTTATTTAGTGAGACTATGCCGTTGCGCTTGGGGGCTATTAGTATTAATGAAGGAGGAATGGACGTGGCATCTTTCCCCCAAGGGATTGCTTCTTGCCCTCCTATAGGAAACTGGAACTCCCAAAAACCCAAAACGCTGTAAATAGCTCAAAATAAGTTTTATTTATCACAAAGTCATTTCTTCAAATCAATGAGCTGGAAAACTTTAGAGGGGTGAAGGAAAACATTACAGTCTCAATCAGTCCTGGGTCCAAGGGGTTTGAAGCTGAGAAGCCTCACCAAGTTTCCTCTTTCCTCAATGGCTGTGAATGCCGGAGCAAACCACAACCCCAGTTCAGATGGCCTATGATTTGAAGATTCAGGATCTTCCTCTGGTGCCAAAAGAACTGGCTTGAAGGCGCCTGGGTCTCCTCAATAATTGTCCAGGACGATCTGGACATAAAGCATGAGTCCCAGGGGTAAAAAAACCTCAGAACTGGTGCTAAGAGGTAACTTAAATCAGGGTCTTTTAGAATCAAGTCTCTTACTCACGTCCATCTGCAGGACCTCTGATGGCAGAATGAAAAGGAAAAGGAAGTTCTCCCCTCTTGCAGGAAGAGGTGGAGCCAAACAGTACTGATTGACAGCCACAAGCAACCAATTCATACAACTATACATAAGCAGTGTAAAAAGGGGCAGGATTAAGCATGATACAACAGTTTAAGTCTTACAACTAACAGTTCTATACATAGGTGGCGCCACTCGCGCCGTCACAGAGACCAACTGGGTGTTGGGGGACTGGCAGGACAGGTGAGTGGGATGCACACGCATGCATTTGGGGGCATAGAGAGCTTTAGCTTCTATGTCTCCTTCCCTTCCTCTCCTTCAGAAAACATTTCTAAAAACAATAATATTAACAACAACAACAACAACAACCACTATCACCTAGTTACCTCTCCTCTAGAGTAGAAAGTAGAAACAGCTTTAAGAAAGCATTAAACCCGAAGCAGAAAGGAGATTGAAGTGTGCCACTCCAGGCAGGACCTGCAGTAGAGAAAAAAGGAACCCCAGGTCATCACTCTTCCTTCCCTGGGCCTCCTTAAAATGCCTTGGAAAACTGTATGCATGCTGCAAGGGGAGAGAATGCATGCACCTGCCTTCAGTGCCTCTTCTCTAGAGTAGAAACAGCTTTAATGAAACATTAAATCCGGTCTCTTCTACAGACAGAAGGGAAAGGATCACAGAAAGTGCGGTCCTGTTCAACATCTTTATTAATGACTTAGATGAAGGGCCAGAAGCAGGCATGTAGCCGGGGGGGGGGGGGGGGGGGGGGGGCTCGGGGGGCTTCAGCCCCCCCCCCCCCGAAATTTTCATGGTGGTTCGCAAAAAGGCCTTACTGGTGCATTATTTAAACTGTTATGTTTATTCATATCATGATCTGATCACCATACTCAATATATCCCATATGCATGGGGGTATTGGGGTAATGATACAAAAGGTTTGCTAGGCTAGACCCTCTTTCACTCAGACTCAGCCCCCCCCCCGAAACCCCCCCTGAAAAAAAATTCAGCCCCCCCCCCCCCGAAAACGAAATCCTGGCTACGGGCCTGGCCAGAAGGCATGATCATCAAGTTTGCAGATGACACCAAATTGGGAGGGATAGCCAATACTCCAGAGGAACGGAGCAGGATTCAAAATGATCTTGACAGATTAGAGAGATGGGCCAAAACTAACAGAATGAAGTTCAACAGTGGCAAATGCAAGATACTCCACTTTGCAGGAAAAATGAAATGCAAAGATACAAAATGGGGGGACGCCTGGCTCGAGAGCAGTACGTGTGAAAAAGATCTCGGAGTCCTCGTGGACTACAAGTTAAACATGAGCCAACAATGTGATGTGGCGGCAAAAAAAGCCAATGGGATTTTGGCCTGCATCAATAGGAGCATAGTGTCTAGATCTAGGGAAGTAATGCTACCACTCTATTCCGCTTTGGTTAGACCACACCTGAAATATTGTGTCCAATTCTGGGCACCACAATTCAAGAGAGATATTGACAAGCTGGAATGTGTCCAGAGGAGGACGACTAAAATGATCAAAGGTCTGGAGAACAAGCCCTATGAGGAGTGGCTTAAGGAGCTGGGCATGTTTAGCCTGAAGAAGAGAAGGCTGAGAGGAGATATGATAGTCATTAGGCTTGGGCGGTTTCGTTCGTTAATTTCGTAATTCGTTATTAATTCGTATTTAAATTAGCTTACGATCCAATATTGAGCCATGCAGGAATAGTGTGAGGAGTAATTAGATTTGAAACAATTTTTTCAATTTATTTTGTAATTATTTTGTAATTGTTTTGTAATTGTTTCAAACTAAAAGAGAGGAGATTCCATCTGAACATGAGGAAGAACTTCCTGACTGTGAGAGCTGTTCAGCATTGGAACTCTCTGCCCCGGAGTATGGTGGAGGCTCCTTCTTTGGAAGCTTTTAAACAGAGGCTGGATGGCCATCTGTCAGGGGTGATTTGAATGCAATATTCCTGTTTCTTGGCAGGGGGTTGGACGGGATGGCCCATGAGGTCTCTTCCAACTCTTTGATTCTATGATTCTATGATTCTAAGGTATCTTAACTCTGAAGTTTTAATCCAGGTCTTACTGAAGGATATTGAAGGCGAGCCCATGGGAAATCCCCAACCCCACCCCATAATGGGCCTAGATATTGTGTTTTCTTAACCCCGTTGCTGACACCCAGGCTCCCTTGAAGGGAAGAAAGGAAAGGCTCCCAGGAACAGAAAGGGAGCCTCGTAAGTTCCCCATTGCTGTCAATGAGCCGGATCTAGCCGCATTTATTGGCCCCGGACCGAAAACGTTTATCTGGCTACCTGCCCATTTTTGGGAACTGTACGAAATGGAAATGGGGATCTATCGGAATCTGGCCAGCAGAAATGGGTTGAGGTTCAGTCAAAATGCACAAGCCTAATTTGGTCCTTGACCACTTCTGTTTGCATCTCACTTTTTGAGGAGAAGAGCTTCAGTCCCTTTTCTGTCTAATATTTGTGTTCTGTGTATATATTTTTAAAACTGTTTAAACACACTGAAGTGGCTTGTGATTATGGGAAAATGCAAGGGGTTTGGCTATTCATTTTTTTCATGCATCATCATACTACTTCTTATAATATCCGCTTGTCCTAATTAGTTTGCTTTGCATCATGAACACGATATAAAACCAAACAAACATCCCTTTTGCAAATTTGTTTTAGATCCCAATACAACACAGTTAAGCACAAAAACGATCTATATGTGTTTGAGTGATTAACAAACAGAAGTTAACAGTTCAATTAATGAATGAAACAATTTGGCTTCTACAGTCCTCATTTGCTCAAAATGAGCCGCATTATCATGGGGTGTCTGCGCCCTACACCACTGGAGAAATTACACTGCTTAGCCGGTATTGCACCACCTGACATCCGCCGAGAAGTAGCAGCCAATAGTTAAAGGACCAAGGCAGAGACATCTCCAGCTCATCCCTGTTTGGGTATCAGCCAGCACGTCAACGACTTAAATCTATAAATACTTTTCTAAGATCTACAGAGACACTCGCTGAACACCTCAGCAAACGAGAGTCCAAAAGTGGCAGGCTCAAACCCAGAACCTCAACTAATAGCTGATACCAAATGAGAGACTCCCCCTGGGCATACAAAAGACTGGGCAACTTGGAAGGCGCTGAACAGACTGCGCTCTGGCACCACGAGATGCAGAGCCAACCTACAAAGTGAAATCCTCGACATGCGAGTGTGGAGAAGAGCAAACCACTGACCACCTGCTGCAATGCAACCTGAGCCCAGTCACATGCACAATGGAGGACCTTCTTGCAGCAACACCAGAAGCACTCCAAGTGGCCAGATACCGGTCAAAGGACATTTAATCAACTACCTAACTCACAAATTTTGTATTTTGTCTGTTTGTTTGCTTTGTTCTGTTAGAAATGTAATATAATTGACTAGCTGCCCTGACACGAGAAATAAATAAAATAAAATCTACTCACTCCTCTCTGATCCCATTTGAATGAACCTGATCCACCCCTCCCTGATCAGAAATATTGCACTTCTCAATTAATCCAACATAGTTCTTGGCCGCCCAAGGATGTCACAAATACACTGTCAAGTCAATTGGGTGAAATTTAAGAACGGTTAATGGAAGAAATGTTGGCAATAGACTATTTGAAGGCACAAAACACACCCATTTTCTTTTCCCGCAACTACTGCTTGTAATAATGCAGGAAGAATCTTAGCCAAGTTCATCCAACACAGTAGAGAGGTCTCCAGAACTGACTTCCCAAACGACTCGTGTCTCACGCAAGAAGGCTGTCAGAACCATTGAAGCGCTTCTTGACTTCAGGAGTCAAACACTCCATCATTCCGCCACGATGCTCATTTGGGGAACTCATTAATGGCTCATCAGTTGCCATGGCTGAAAGACTTGAAAAGTAAACAGATTCTTATTTCTGGATCCTGTTTTTTTGTATTTAATTTTTAATGAGACAGTTTGCATTAAGCAGAGACAGAGCAGGGGAGGGGGGTTCGGTCCACAGTAACGATTATGTGAGGAAACTTCTTGGCCCCTTGGCATTTGCAAAGTGAAGTTGATTGACTTTAATGAACTCTTGCTCCTGTTATAGGAGACAATTTCTCTATCAAGGAACAAAAAAGGGAATATTTCAAATTGGGGGAGATGAGTTCTGGTTTTGTTATTTAGACTGGAGTGCAACTTATGGCATATACCTCACTGCAGCAAAAATCTCCCTCTTGGAACTCAATTGAGCCTTGATATGCCTCCAACCTGTACTTACTGTCCATTGAAATCCACAAGAAGCTTACTTACTTTTACTTACTTAGGCAATCCCTCGTTGGACGAGTAAGATGGTCTTTCTTGATGACTATTTTTGTGGGTTTGTAGGTGGCTGTGGAGTCCTATTCTTGACCCGCATCTTCTCCCACAGTGAAGGCATTGGTTTCCCGGTCGGGTTTGGCTTGACGCGCCTTCCTCCTGGCATGTTTCTCTCTTTCACCCTCCACTCGTGCCTCCTCGAATTCTGCAGCACTGCTGGTCACAGCTGACCTCCAGCTGGAGCGCTCAAGGGCCAGGGCTTCCCAGTTCTCAGTGTCTATGCCAGAGTTTTTAAGGTTGGCTTTTAGGCCATCTTTAAATCTCTTTTCCTGTCCACCAACATTCCGTTTTCCATTCTTGAGTTCGGAGTAGAGCAACTGCTTTGGGAGACGGTGGTCGGGCATCTGGACAACGTGGCTGGTCCAGCGGAGTTGATGGGGAGGACCATCGCTTCAATGCTGGTGGTCTTTGCTTCTTCCAGCACGCTGACGTTTGTCCGCTTGTCTTCCCAAGATATTTACAGGATTTTCCAGAGGCAGCGCTGATGGAATCATGTGGATAATTTCAATAGAAAGGAAGAACCCATGAAAATGAATACAATCTGGCTCCCAGTATTTTTTAAAAAAAACCCTCTAAAATCAGGACAGTAAATAAAGAGCAATGCTCAGAAAATGGGAATTTCAGACAGGAAACAATCAGAGGTAGATAACACCTCCCAACAAAGGATTCCCCCAGTCAGGAAGCAGCTAAGCTTTGAAGCTGCAAGGCCATTCAATGCTAATCAAGATGGCCAATGGCAACATTCACACTGGCCTCAAGCAAACAAGAGTTCTTTCTCTCATCCTGGACATCATTAATAATAATAATAAACTTTGGGTTGTTGTAGGTTTTTCCGGGCTATATGGCCATGTTCTGGAGGCAATTTTTTTCTCCTGACGTTTCGCCTGCATCTGTGGCAAGCATCCTCAGAGGTAGTGAGGTCTGTCCTTTGCTGGCATCTACATAACAATAGAATAAAAACAATATAGCAGCAATTAAATAATTAACAATCAGTTTCTGTATTGCAACAATAAAACCAATAAAAGCAATAGAACCTATTTCACCTAATTAACGCTCAGCGTTCGCCATCTCATAGTCCAAATTCCAATTCCACTTTGTCCATCCTGTCAGTCCTAGTTGTCTGATTGTCCTTATCTAGTTGTCAGATTGCCCGAAGGCCTGGTCCCACAACCACGTTTTAAATTTCCTCCTGAAGGAGAGGAGGGATGTTGATGACCTAATTTCCCCTGGGAGTGAGTTCCACAGGTGAGGGGCCACCACTGAGAAGGCCCTGCTCCTCGTCCCCACCAACCTCGCTTGTGATAGCGGTGGGGTCGAGAGCAGAGCCTCCCCAGATGATCTCAAACTCCGGGGTGGGACGTAGAGGGAGATGCGTTAGGACAGATACGCTGGACCGGAACCGTATAGGGTTTTGTAGGTCAAAACCAGCACCTTGAATTGTGCTCGGAACTGAACCGGCAGCCAGTGGAGCTGACACAGCAGGGGGTGTGTGTGCTCCCTGTATGACGCTCTGGTGAGTAATCTGCCTGCTGCTCGCTGGACCAGTTGAAGTTTCCGAACAGTCTTCAAGGGCAACACACATAGAGTGCGTTGCAGTAATCTATTCGGGATGTAACAAGAGCATTGACCACTGTGGCCAGATCAGTCTTCCCAAGGTACGGGCGCAACTGGTGCACAAGATGGCAGGACCAAGAGCAGGGCCTCTCCAGACGATCTTAACACTCTTGAGGGTTCATAGGGGAGAATACATTCGAACAGGTAAACTGGGCCGGAACCGTATACATGGCCAGGCAGACTGGAAAACACACAGCAACATGATTATTTCTCCCTGAATTTGCCATTTTCCCTTTGTATAGCGATTCAGGAACGTGTAAACCAGGCCTGGGCAAACTTTGGGCCGCCAGGTATTTTGGACTGCAACTCCCACAATTCCTAATAGTCGGTAGGAAATCCAAAACACCGGAAGGCCTGGTGTAAAGCCATATTTTGCTCGGGAAAAAAGGGAGGAGGGAACAAGCATCAGGACTAAACAAGCGTTTGAAGGCAGCAAAGAAGTATAAAATAAAATTCTTATGGTCTCATTCACCTACAGCAGGTTATCCATGCTCTTTAAATTTCAAATCAAAGGTTCAGATATGGAAGGCAGATTAGAAGTAGATTATCCAAAGTCTTTTGTTCCAGCATTTTACTTCTCTCCTTTTTCCCAGATTTATGGCTTCTTTTATGTATGGCCTTTTACAGCCTTTAAACCACATATTTATTGTTATCATATCTCACTATAAATAATAAAACTTCACCAGCTCCTGGATGTCATCAGAGTCTGCCAGAATGTTTCATATTTCATTTAACCAAGTGACAAAATGACAGTGCCGACAGTGCCTTAAATGGGGGGGGGGGGGGGGGGGTGAGTCATTAAAGTGAATGTCAGCCGCAGTTCTTACTGGCCTGTGCGTTTTGCGCCCAGCCTTGACATTTGTTGCCACTTCTGATGATGCTAATGACCAAGGCCTGTAAGATAAATTTGAAGAGACCTGCAGCCAATGAGTTCAAGTGAAAAAGAGATTGCATGGTCCAATAGTTACCAAATTGAAACAAAGTTGCTGTTGGCGGCTCTTGTGGCCACTGGAGCAATGAATCTGCTCTGGGTTTTGCAGGTGCTATCCATTGGATAGTATCCAAGGCAAAAAGGTAAAGGTTTCCCCCCTCACATTAAGTCTAGTCATGTCCCACTCCCTTGCGTTGTGCTACTCTGCTGCTGAGTATGCATGCCCAGTGTGGAACACATCTCACCACGCTAAAACAGTGGATGTGGCTCTTAATGAGACATGTCGCATTATCACGGGGTGTCTGCGCCCTACACCACTGGAGAAATTACACTGCTTAGCCGGTATTGTACCACCTGCCATCTGTCGGGAAGTAGCAGCCAATAGTGAAAAGACCAAGGCAGTGACATCTCCAGCTCATCCCCTGTTTGGGTATCAGCCAGCACGTCAACGGCGTAAATCTAGAAATAGTTTTCTTAGCTCTACAGAGACACTCGCTGGAACACCTCAGCAATCTAGAGTACAAAAGTGGCAGGCTCAAACCCAGAACCTCACTCAATGGCTGATACCAAATGAGAGACTCCCCCCTGGGCACACAGAAAACTGGGTGACTTGGAAGGCGCTGAACAGACTGCGCTCTGGCACCACGAGATGCAGAGCCAACCTTCAGAAATGAGGCTACAAAGTGGAATCCTCAACATGCGAGTGTGGAGAGGAGCAAACCACTGACCACCTGCTGCAATGCAACCTGAGTCCTGCCACATGCACAATGGAGGACCTTCTTGCAAACACAAGAAGCACTCCAAGTGGCCAGATACTGGTCAAAGGACATTTAATCAACTACCAAACTCACAAATTTTGTATTTTGTCTGTTTGTTTGCTTTGTTCTGTTAGAAATGTAATATAATTTGACTGGCTGGCCTGACACGACAAATAAATAAAATGTCCCACTCCGGGACTCTGGTGCTCATCTTCATTTCTAAGTGGAAGAGCCGGTGTTGTAGACACCTACAAGGTCATCTGCCCCCCTGATTTTGGGAGGCTCCCAAAAATTGATTGGGGTCCCCACTGAAAGGTAGGACACTAAACAGGCCAATGTTTACCCAGATTGCACAAGCATACCTCAAAGGCAGACTTGAAAATTAACTGCACTGAATTGCATGATATGAGTCTACATCTATCTAATAATATATTAAAATTCTCCGTGCATAATGAGTACCTTAAAAACAAAAGAACCAATGAACGAAATCACACCAAATTTGGCAACAAAACATCTCACAACACAAGGAGTGACCATCACTCAAAAAATTATGATTTTGTCATTTGGGAGTTGTAGTTGCTGGGATTTATAGTTCACCTACAATCAAAGAGCATTCTGAACGCCATCAACGATGGAATTGAAACAAACTTGGCACACAGAATTCCCATGACCAACAGAAAATACTGGAAGGGTTTGGTGGACATTGACCTTGAGTTTGGGAGTTGTAGTTCACCTGCATCCAGAGAGTACTGTGGACTCAAACAATGATGGATCTGGACCAAACTTGGCACAAGCACTCAATACACCCAAATATGAACACAGATGGAGTTTGGGGAAAATACTATAGACCTTGACATTTGCGAGTTGTAGTCACTGGGATTCTGAACCCACGTACGACAGAATTGGGGCAAACTTCCTACACAGAACCCCCATGACCAACAGAAAATACTTAAGGCCATCCAATCCAACTCCCTTCATCAGGGCAAGAAAACATAATCAAAGTCCTCCTGACAAAGAGCCATCCAGCCATAGATATAGATAGATAGATAACATTCACACACAGAGAGAGATATAGTATCATAGATTTGAAAGGGACCCTTAAAGAAAGACAATGATACGTTGCGTGTTCCAGGGTGGGCAAACCAGACACTCTACACATCAACACTGACAAAGAAATAGCAATAAATACTGTTTACCCACAAGCATCAAGACATTACATATATTAGAAACCAACACGTTCTCATTACTTTATTTCTCAGATCAACAGACTGGGCCAAAGCAATGCGTGGCAGAGGACAGCTAGTTCACTATATAATGCACTTTCAAACTGCATTATATTGCAGTGTAGATGAGGACTCAGTGTTAGAATACATGCTTAATGGTCCAAACTATGTCCTCTGTATATGATACAAAACTTTCATCTCTTTTGATAACATTTTCTTCCTTGTTTTCAAACAGTTTCTAATATAAATAAATGCTCCCTTTCGCTGCTCCAAAACCTTATTCAATTCACATCCCAGAAAAGTCCTAAATAAACATTAACTAGCTCTCTTTTAAAAAAAGCAACAACCCCAAACCACATTAAATCAGCAAACTCATTCACATTAAATTGGCTTTAGTGAATATTAAAAGGCACTTTATGTTGATATTATGTGGGAAATATGCCGCCTGGTTTTTAATGCCATTATTTACAGTCAGTAATGGGAATGGCTGTAATGTCGAATATTAAGTGGCACCAGAAAGCATAAGTTTTTTGGCCAAGGAAAGGTGGTATTTCTTCTTAGATCCAGAAAGATAGCTGCTTTCTGAATTTCAGTGAGATTGGAGATTAATACAAGCCACACTGGTTCACAAATATTGCGGCTTTTCATCATTCTGCTTCCAACCAATTTGGGTTTTATAGTTAAAAGGCTCAGATTCATGTGGTTATAAAGAAGCCACTTTTCTCTTCTTTGAGAAAGCTACGTTATAGAATGAATGCACTTTGAGACTATTTTAACATTATTATTATTTATTATTATTATTAACTTTATTTGTACCCCGCTAGCATCTCCCGGAGGACTCGATGCGGCTTACACAGGCCGAAGCCTCAAAACACAATACAGTAAAACATAACACGACAGTAGAAAACACAGCAAATCAATAGTTAAGCAAGCAACAACGACAATAACAATACATCATGACACTTTAAAACTGGGCCAAAGCTCAATAGTATCAGATCATGGAAGTTTTAGTTTCTCAAGGTCTTTAGCTTTCTCTGCTAAATAGTACTGGTGCCTCATCATACTACAACTCTCGTGATTCCATTGCTTTGAAACATGGTAGTTTAAGGGGTGTCGGACTGCATTATTTTTACATCGTAGCATTTATCCTGTCGAGACACAGACACCTTAAAGAGTCACACACAGTAAAAGTTCCAATGTAAAGTTTATTGCAACAAAAACAAAAGCTCAGAAACACTTAGTCTTCAGTGTTTCTGGCTAAAACTCCAAAAACTAACCAAGCTTGGTTCAAAAAGCCAAAGGAAATATAATCCGGATTAACTAGAGAAAAAAACCCGGATTAACGTGCAGTACTTAGCGGCAAACAAACAGCGCAGCACACAAACAGTTAATAGCAAGCGGAAGCCGCTGAAAGAGAAATCGAAGCCAGTCAAAGTCCAGAAGTCGTCGTAGGAGCAGTCCAAGGAAGCGTCATTTCCAAGTCCGTCAAGCAGTGTCGTCGTCAAGCCAGTCCAAGATTCAGGAAGGGAGAAATCTGCACTCACGAGAAGTCAATCCAAGTCGAAACACACAGGAACAGGAACTCCAGGCTGCAGAACCCGGACCCAAAGCCCAACAGGAAAACAGGCAGCGACAAAACCACACGATACACGAGCATAACTGACAGTTTGCCTTCTGCAAAGATTCACCAGTTCAGGGCTTACTTTTATCGTACACCTCATCATCCGAAGATGAGCTGACCTCCGCCCCGTCATCATTTCTTACAGCTGTCCTTGACTCCACAACTGAATTCTGATGCCCATCCCCCCAACTCCTCCACCTTCTGTGATGACTTAGATCTCCTCAAGACTCAGAAGTATCTCCCGACTGCCAATCCCCACCACCAGAAAACCCCACAAACATGTTACTAGAGGTTGGCTGAGCACATACATCTTGTACCTCTTGGACCTTAGTCCAATCCAGTGTGTCATCCCCATCCGCATCACTCCCAGACCCATCACTCCTAGAGAAACCCATGAATGACTCTTCATCCATGGAAGCAGTGTTGCATCCCAGATCAGGAAACGCGAACATAAGATTAAATCCACCACACTGGAATGTAGGAAAAACAATCCTTTTTTATTGATGAAAAATTGATTACAAAAGAAAGGTAAATGCAAAGTCAAAAAGCCACAATAGAAACACAGCAGTCAGGAAAATCTTTGAACTTGAGCAAAATTCCAAAAACCATAATACAAAAACCAGGAACCTGTTAGCATCTCACTAACCGTGTACTTGAAAACTAGAAGCCTCTGGGATTACCGGCCATGGAACACAGGAATTCTGCCAAGGCACAGCCACAGTCTAAAACGTTGCTTGATCTAACGAGACAACCGGAGGGAGGCCCCTTAAACCAAAGAAACTATTCCTCGAAACGCCCCTTGACTTTGAAGCCTGGGCCTGTCTCTCCTGTAATCTATTTGACCTTCGTAGAAACTGTGAATCACTCCTGTTTCTAGCTATCTGTTCCCTTCGGTCCTCATTAAAAAAACTCAGGTGTGATTTCCTCTGGAGAGCTATCACGGCTGGATTCCAAAACATTTTCATCAGGCTGTTTAGTTTCACTTTCCTTGCCACTGACCTCAGCGTCAACAACAGTTTCAACACTATCAGGGAGAGATACATGTTCAGTGACTTGCTCAGTTGGAAATACAATCAGAGAATCAGGTTCACACAGAGATTGGGGCTCAGGTTCACACAGAGGCTGAACCCCAACAAGCAGTAAGTATATCCCGGATCTTTTTCCTTTGTCGGAGCTCATACGATTCCTGCTCCTGAGTAACCCTCTTAATTCCCCTATTCACATCCACTGTATCTCCTTCCTCTTCCTCACTCATTGACCCCTCGCTATCAAAAAACCCTTCGAATGAGTCTTCATTGGTAGGTGCCATAAGTATATCCCGGATCCTTTCCCGTTGTTGTTCCTCATCCAACTCTTGCTCATGAGCACTCCTTTTATCCCTTCTGCCACCCATACTACCACTTGCAACATTACTAAAAGGCTCTACTACAACATATCCATTTCATGTGGCATATTGAAGAGCTGATCAACATTCAGTTCTGGATCCTTAGCACAATACATAATAATTATAGCATTACGATTCTACTTAAAAACCTATGGTTCCACCCAATGGAATAATGGGATTTGCAGTTTACAAAGGAATGGTCAGAATTCCTAGCCAGAAAGTTCTGGTGCCTCCTCAAACTACAAATTCCATAGGATGGGACAATGGTAGTTTAAATGAGATCATGGTGCAACGAACAGTCTCCTATCGATCAATGTATTTATTATGCCGAGCATCCATGACATCTGCTTCATTCAGATGTCTGCTTCCTTCTTTCATTTTTCGTTCTTTCTTCTATCTCTCCTCTCCCCATTGGTATGTTTCAGCTATCCATTGGTTAATTTCCATGTACCCTTCAGTGCCTTAGATGTACTCACCTTAAGAGCGTTGCTGAATAAATTCCATGTAGTACACCTGTTTTTTCCATTCTCGGAAGGCACTCACACAAAGCCTTTTCATTAAATTGTTTAGGGTTGTTTGTGTGAAGGTGCCTTATGCCGAAGTTAAGAGACAGTTTCTGAATAGATATTACACGAAAGGCTGTCATGCATGCTCCCTCCACCTGTTTTGCCTCCCCAGATTGTTTTTTGCTGCTCCTCGTTGTCTATACCAACGGAAACATCTCGTTTGGAAATCCTGGGACTCTTTCCGCTGCGTAAACAAGGGGATGTTCAATTGATAATTGAAGTATTACGGGCTTGCCAAATTAAAATGTTGAAAGTGTCAAATTGCTGCAGTGAATTAGCTGACTGTTGGTGACAAGGAGGGTCATCTTCTTAGTAGAAAATTCTGTACATCAGCCATGGGTTTGTTTCCTAGGTAACTAGCACGCGGTTTGTGTGTGTGTGTGTGTGTGTGTTCCTTAAAAACAAAAGAACCAATGAACGAAATCACACCAAATTTGGCAACAAAATGTCTCACAACACAAGGAGTGACCATCGCTCAAAAAATTATGATTTTGTCATTTGGGAGTTGTAGTTGCTGGGATTTATAGTTCACCTACAATCAAAGAGCATTCTGAACTCCACCAATGATGGAATTGAACCAAACTTGGCACACAGAACTCCCATGTCCAACAGAAAATACAGGAAGGGTTTGTTGGGCATTGACCTTGAGTTTGGGAGTTGTAGTTTACCTACATCCAGACAGAAGTCCCTGTCGACCGTGCCCATCCCCAGTTCCTTCAAGGTCAAGCCAGTCCCTTCAAGGATATCATCCCTCCATCTTGCCCTTCGTGGCCCCCTCTTCTTTTTTCCTTCAATTTTTCCCAGCACCTTTCTCTTCTCCAAGGTTTCATGTCCTCTCATGATGTGGTCAAAGTAATTTATCTTTGCCTCTCAAATCCTTCCCTCCAGTGAGCAGTTGAGCTTTATTTCCTGAAGTATGGACTTCAAGGATCCTCTTGCCGTTGAAGGCACTCTCAGCATTTTCCTCCAGCACCACAGTTCAAAAGTGTCTATCTTCCTTTGCTCAGCCTTCCTTATGGGGAGTAGAACAACTACTTTCAAAGTAAGGGTTGCACAATTAAACAAGAAATAACACTTTCAAACCAGGAACATTTTCCCCCAAATTTTGTTATATGGTGTGATGGGTTGGATCTGGGTTCTAGTTATGAGACCACAGCCATTCTAGACATAATAAACTAAATTTGAGATAATTTCACCAACTGAAATTAAATTATGGAATCATTAAAGTCATTGTTGAATACTTGAGTCAATGCATAGGTATTAGGCCTGTTTGATCAAGAAAAAATTTGTTTCTAAAATCGATTTGTAATTGGGGTGTTTTTTTGTTTCGATATTTAAAATATTTACAAAACTTTCCAAAAAAATGTTTTGTTATTTACGAAATTTCGTAAATATTTACAAAACATTTTGTAAGTGTGAATGTTGCAGTAATGGTCACCTTGATTAGCATTGAATGGCTTTCATTTCTCCCACCCTGGACATTCCATAGATAAACTAAACTCCATTTGCCTAGTAGTTTCCAACAGACCTCTGAGGATGCCTGCCATAGATGTGGGCAAAATGTCAGGAGAGAATGCTTCTGGAACATGGTCATCCAATCGGCTCCGGCTCCTGCGCCCTCCTCCTCCTCCTCCTGGCACTTCCTGCAACACAGCTGGGAGGAGGAGGAGGAGGAGGGCGCAGGAGCCGGAGCCGATTGGATGGCGTGCGCGGCTCCGGCTCCTGCGCCCTCCTCCTCCTCCTCCTGGCACTTCCTGCAACACAGCTGGGAGGAGGAGGAGGAGGAGGGCGCAGGAGCCGGAGCCGATTGGATGGCGCGCGGAGGCCGGTTGTAAGGGTGAGCGCGCGCGGGCCGGGCGCCCAACAGGCAGGGGCGGTGCTTGGCTCACTGGGTGTGCGCTCGCGCCGCCCCTTCGCCCCGCCGGATTGGCTCCCAGGCACCAGCAGCACAGCAGCCTCCATCCCATTAACGACACGAGCTGAAGCTCGTAAAATATATGGGGCTGCTGTTTCGATATTTTTAAACCCTTCCGGGTTTAAAAATGTGTTTTGAAATCGCGTCGGATGTGGTAAAAATAACGAATTAATAACGAAATAACGAATTAACGAACGAAACCGCACAGGCCTAATAGGTATCTTGAAAACGGCTCGGAAATTCCAATTGGTCCAACGGGCAGCGGCCAGGATGTTAACTGGTGCTCCTTACAGAGAGAGGTCAACCCTCCTGTTTAAGGAGCTCCACTGGCTGCCATTTATTTTCCGAGCCCAATTTAAGGTGCAGGTGCTTACCTACAATGCCCTGAATGGTTTGTTACCACCCTACCTGCATGACTGCATCTCTGTTTATGAACCCACATGTTCACTTCGTTCATCTGGAGAGGCCCTGCTCGTGATTCCGCCAGCGTCGCAGGCACGATTGGTGGGCACGCGAGACAGGGCCTTTTCTGTGGTGTGCCCCGACTCTGGAACACCCGCCCAAAAGATCTTAGACAGGCCCCTACATTGGCAGTCTTTAGAAAGAACTTGAAGACCTGGCTGTTCCGATGCGCCTTTCCAGAATAGGAAAATTCCAATAACAAGTCCAGAAGCACTTTATTAGAATTGAGATTACTTCACACTGCACACTGCACTTGCCCTATAATCCTTTACATATCACCTTTCACATCAGCACTTTTAATCTTGTACCCATTACTCTGGCCCGGCCCAGTTTTATTGTATCTTTATGTATTGTTTATTGCTTGTTGTTTAATATTGCTTTAATTGTTTTAATTTGCTTTAGGTTTTGTATTGTTATGTTATGTTTGAGGCCTTGGCCTTTGCAAGCCGCATCGAGTCCTTCGGGAGATGCTAGCGGGGTACAAATAAAGATAATAATAATAATAATAATAATAATAATAATAGGTAGGTCTCACTGATTTAATGGAGTCTTCTGTAGTTGGGACAAACCGCAGCATTTAGAGCAAACTTGGTGTAGATGGAATGGGAGCCATAATGCCCTTACAACCCAGAACAAAGAGAGGTTTAAGGGATCGTAGATCTGGAAGGTCTGCCTAATCCAACATCAAGCCAGGCAAGAATACACAACACAAGTGTTACAAGTGGCAATTCCTGTTTCAAGACTTCTAAAGACCAGCTCTTAGGTGGGATCTCTCTTCTTGTTATTCGAACCCATTGCTTCATGACCTATCCTTTGGCACAGCAATAACTTAGCTGACTTCTGATTCCACATGATATTACATCAGGTGTTTAGGTAAGAATTATGCACAAGTAACAGCATTTTTGTGTTCATCCCTGTACAGAAAATGCTGTTTCCAATGCAAAAAAATACAGTGTGTGAATTTTTACAGAATAACTTCTAAAGTGTGGGTGTTTTTAATGGCAATTCTGAAGAAGGAAGGAAAGTACGGACATTGCTTCGTTTGGGAATGCATTCCTCAAAGAATTAACATACCTAGAGCAAATCTGTTACTAAAGGGTAAGTCAGCTTTCCAATAGAGACCATCGGTTTGATCCCATCAAAGTAGGACCAGCAGTTGACTGTTTGCCTATGGGAGGTACACTTTAAAGAAAAGCCAATGCTCAGTTATTTTGGATTTATTACCATGGGGAAAATGGGATTTTCTGCTTGAGGCCCTGTTGTATCTTAGTCAGTCTCTACTGGATACAGATTTCAAAATCTTGAAGGAAACCATGGCTAAGCTTTAAGGAGCTGCGTTGCCCAGCAGTTATTTCATATTTTCCCCATTATTCTGCATTTAAAAGAGTAAAAATAGAGCAGTTTCTCTAGTCACATGTGCTTTCCAATTAAAAGTGACCCTTGGGGATGTGACATTGAATAGAGGCGGGGGGAGGGGACTAATTAAACCTGCAAAAGGATTTATTGCAAAAAGTTAAGTGCCAGAGTTACAGTTTTCTTTGCTGAGTTAAATTGCCTCTGTTTACTTGCTATTTGTGCAACTTTTTTGCCTGTCAGTAAAAGAAAAATTATATTGAAGAACAAAAAAATACATGTGGGGTGAAATATTTGTTCTGAGTTCAAAGAAAGACAAAAGGATATGATCAACAATGCACTTTCCCCGCGTTCCCCTCGGACTGGTTTTCCGAGAACTTTGTATTGGAAGAAAGGCAAGCCATAGTCTTCTTCTAGTCATGAATTTAGACAGATGTGGTGCCTCCAAGGTCAATGAGGCAATAAATGCAGTCCACAGGTTAGTCTGGTTTCAGTGGCTTTGATGGTGATGATGATTACTATGATAGCTCCTTTAAGGTTCAGAGTAAAACCCAGAATTGATCTGCCACCTATTGGGTTTTACAGTACTAGAGACATGAAGTTTCCCTCTTTCCTGACTGCTTCTTCTCTTACCAGCAGAATGACCAGCCACACCTGAAATCTATATCTTACTCATCATCTTGAGATATCCTTACTTGATTTCCTCATCTTGATATAGCCACATCTGAAGTCCATATCCTACCCCACATCTTAAGAGTTCCCTATCTGAATTCCTCATCTGGATATAGCCATAACTGAAGTCCATATTGTGCAGAAGTCATTGATATTATGTATGTGTTTAACCGTTAGAGTATATATTTGTGTTTGTAACAGTAGCTAAAACTAGACTTATCTGGTTTGAATCCACAGTGAGCGTTGCCAAGGAGACCAGGCAGGCTAGCTCAAGAGAGTGAGAAGTGGGCGGAGCCAAGCAGAAAAGGTTTTGTGCATCTTTGGAAAAAGGGGCAGTGTGTGGGTGAGTGTGGAGGCTTGAAAAGCCTGGGAGAGAGGTGTGTGTGAGCAGCTGGAGGTTTTTCAGTCTAGAAGGGCTGAAGAGAGAAACCTGGCCGGTTTCTTTAGTCAAGGAAGACTAAAGGAAGCTTGTTAAGATCCCTAGTCAAGGAAGGACTAGAGATCAGAGATTTGATCAAGGAAATATCAAATTAGAAGGCTATTCATAGTAGAAAACATTGTTCACTAAAGAGTTTCACCTCAGTAAAAGTTAGCCACGAGCTGTGTTATTTGGAAGAGTGGACTGTATTACAAACCAAGTGATATTCAAAGTTCTATAAGTTATTTAACAACCTGCAACCATACGCTTTGTACACAATAAACTTGTTATCTTTTGTTGAAGACCGTGTCATCTCAATTAATCTGCATCTGTAAACCCAGATCTCATTGGTGGTACCTCAAATACCTCACACTGGTGGCAGTTACCATAATTTACAAGTAATAATTGTACTCCTCTATAATATATTCTTATACACAATTGAGGCCTGAGATTAATTCCCTCCATAATCATCCACACCTGTACAATTGGTTCGCGCATAGCTGTACACATATCTTACCCATCGTTGAGAGATATCCCTACCTAAATTGCTCATCTTGATATAGCCACACCTGAAATCCATATCTTACCCATCATCTTGAGATATCCTTACTTGAATTTCTCATCTTGATATAGCCATACCTGAAGTCCACATCTTACCCGTCATCATGAGGTATTCTTACCTGAATTCCTCATCTTGATATAGCCACACCTGAAGCCCATAGCTTAACCATCATCTTGAGAGATCCCTACCTGAATTCCTCATCTTGATATAGCTGTATCTGAAATCTGTGTCTTATGCATCATCTTGAGAGATCCCTATCTAAATTTCTCATCTTGATATCACCACATCTTAAATCCATATCTTACCCATCATCTTGAGATAACTCTACATGAAATCTGTATCATACCTATCATGTTGTCCTATTGAGAAGAGAGACAAATTGTTTTCTGCTATTCCAGAGACCAGGCTGCAATGGAGCAATGGATTTGAATGGCAGGAAAAGAGATTCCACCTAAACATTAGGAAGAACCTCCTGGTGATAAAAACCTGTCCAAGGGTGGAATAAACTGTCTTGGAGTTGGGTGTCTTTTGATGTTTTTAAGCAGAGCTTGGATGGTCATCTGCTGGGTGCTTTATTTCCTACATGGCAGAATGAAGTTGGACTGAATATTCCTCCAGCTCGCTCCAATCACCTTCTTCCATCAGACTGCATTGGTCCCAGCTTGCCAGTTCAAATTGAACCAGCTTTGTTGGAATAAGATCTTAATTTCCATCTGCCCAGCTGTTCACACTCTTTTTTTCTTCAATTCTTTAAGGATCCTTGAAAGCTATAGCAAGTGTTGCTCCATCTATGCTGGCATTATAATACAGATTGAACTGGAATATGTGGCAGTGTAGACTCACATGATCCAGTCAATTTGCCCTATATGAGTCTACCATAGAATGCAGTTTAAAATGCATTATATGGTACTGAAGATGGGGGCCTATGATTTTCTCCATATATTGGAGGCAATCCCTCAATCTATGATCAGTATGTACAGGGAAGTGCAGGCAATGTCATCCAAAACCAATCATCTAATTGGGTTGTTGTATTGCTTTAAGCATTTAAACATGACCAGATATTACATCCCGATTAGATTACTGCAATGCACTCTGCGTGGGGTTGCCTTTGAAGACTGTTCGGAAACTTCAATTAGTCCAGCGGGAGGCAGCCAGATTAGTCACCGGAGCGTCATACAGGGAGCATACCACCCCTCTGCTATGTCAGCTCCACTGGCTGCCGATCCAATTCCGAGCACAATTCAAAGTGCTGGTTTTGACCTACAAAACCCTATACGGTTCTGGCCCAGCGTATCTATCCGAACAGATCTCCTTCTACGTCCCGCCTCGGAGTTTAAGATCTTCTGGGGAGGCCCTGCTCTCGACCCCCTCCTCTATCACAAGCGAGATTGGCAGGGACGAGGAGCAGGGCCTTCTCGGTGGTGGCCCCTCACCTGTGGAATTCACTCCCCAGGGAAATTAGATCAGCGACATCCCTCCTTTCCTTTAGAAGGAAATTAAAAACATGGATTTGGGACCAGGAGTTTGGGCAATCTGGCAGATGAATAAAGGACTACAACGACCGATAAGAATAGATAATGTAGAACGAAATATGGACTCTGAGTTGGCGAACGCTGAGCTTGAGATTGGTTTATTGACTGTGATATATATTGATTTTTTAAACTGTCTTAATTGTTTTAATTTCTGTTTTACACGTTTATTTGTATTATTGTGTAGCCATCGAATTGTGCCTTTTTGTAAGCCGCCCTGAGTCTCAGGGGTTGAGAAGGGCGGGGTAGTAGTACACGAAATAAATAAATAAAAAGCAGTAATAGCTATTAAGCAGTACCCCGTGCATGGGGCAAAGTTGTAATAATATTGTTGAAAGAGGAATCGGGGTGGACGTAAAATTCCAAACATATTGTTTGTTTCTTAAGGAGATGGGGTTTTCCCTTCTCAGCTCTCTCTGCTTACCTGTTACCTTCTGATTTAGTTCTGTGATAAGAGCAGCTGAAGGATCACCATGTTGGAATGAGCTTAGCCAGAAGGGCACGGTTAATGCCGGGTGAAAAATGGCATTGATAGAGTTGTTCAAGGCAGAGAATACAGTGACTGAGAGGGACTAGTAGTAAGTCAACCAGCCCATTTGTAGGAGTTTATCAGTTTTCCAGTTCCATTTGGCCTCAGCTTGAATTCCTCTTACAATAAAACATGCCAATTCCCTTTACACTGAACTAGAAAGGAAACAAAGGTTTCTCATTTAGCGGGTTTTAATTGCTGCTTAAACAAATGAGAACCTTTGTATCATTTAGCTTGGTGGCACATGGAATGCTCTTCCTTTGGCTCTCCGCCGTGCTCCAATAAGTCTTAATTTTAGCTGTATGTTGAAGGTGTATCTGTTTTTGCAAGCCTTTCCAGTGCTCTCTAACTTACCATCTATCTCATGAATGGCATAAATGCTGTATTTATATTTTTGTGCATTGTTTTTTTCCCCATTGCTTTGAAATCTTCTCATCTCAGCACTTTGCCATTATTCACAAATGAGGAAATAATTCTATCCAATTAATGAATGTGGTTGCAATGAGAAGTGGGAAGAATATAAGTGATTAGAGAATCTTGCCAAAATTGCTCATTTCATAGTTCCCAAAGCTCACGTTTTGTAACCAGCGAACTCCGCTTATTTCCATACATGTTTTAGATCTGAGTGGAAATCATGCATCTTTCCAGATGTGATTTGGCTGACATTCCCAGCATTCCTCCCCATGATCTGTGTTGATTAGGGCTACTGGAATATGCAGTCCAGTTTGGGTTGGATGTCAAGATGGTGGTGATGTCATGGAAAGTCTTCAATAACAGAGGATGTCAATACTCTCCCTTTATATCCCTCCTAAAGATTGAGATCTGCTGGAGAGGCCCATCTTTTTGTCCATTAATGGAAGAAATACTGAGTAATGAAGTTTGATATAACTTCCATGACTCAATGCTATGGCATCCTGAGTTTTGTAGTTTGGAAAGGCACCAGGACATTTTGAGAGAGATGGCTATAGACTGAATTAAACTGCAACATGCATGATTATGTAGCACTGAGTCACAGCACATAAAGTGGTGTCAAACTGCATTAATTCTACAGTGTAGAGGAACTCTTTGACTCACTTTCCTCCATAGGTTTGAACATGTGGAAACTTAAGAATAGAAGTGAACCTGACCCTAAACCCATTCTCTATTCTGATTCTATGAATGAAAGGGGGGGGGGGGGGGTAGAAAAGGTTTGACTTTTGACAACTATAATAATAATAATAATAATAATAATAATAATAATAATAATAATAATAAATAAAACTTTATTTATACCCCGTTACCCCAAGGGACTCGGTGCGGCTTACATGAGGCCGAGCCCGCCATACAACAATACAAACAATACATGCAATAACAAGATTTGTGAGATAACCTCTTTGGTCACATTGGAGCTGCGATTCAGGAGGTTTGGTAGTGTTCTTTCCAACTAGTGCAATTGATATTTGCCCTTCAGAAGTTTGGTTCCATCTGATGAGCATAGAGGCTGTATGCCATGGTTTCTTGGTCCATAAATGACCTTTGTGGCTTTGAAAAATCCCTGAGCATCATGGGCATCTGCCAGGTGTTGGATTTCTTCAACCTTCATTGTCCACCAGATTGTCTTGAGTTCTCTTGGCCTTCTTTGGACCTCAGCTTTTGCACTGATGTAGATATTTTTCTTAACAGCACAGTTCATGTCTCTCTGCCATGTTTTGAAGGTTTTCCTTTTTTTGTCAATTAGCTGTTGGATCTCGTTGTCATTTTCGTCAAACCAATCTTGATGTTTCTTGGTTTGATATCCAATAGTTTCTTCACATGCTATGATGATGGATGTCTTCAGTTTGTTCCAATGTTCCTCAACATTTTTGGGGTGTTCTATGGGTAGATGGTCCTTGAGTGCTGTTTGGAGAAGGGCTCATTTAGAGGGCTCCTGAAGGGCTTGGGTGTTCATTTTGCGCCTTTTCTTTCTTTCTTGTAATCTGCGCTTGGGGGTGATCTTGATAGCCATTGTGGATTGGGTTAGCTGTGGTCTGTCCAGCAGTCATCAGCACCTGTCATGGTTCTTGTGAGAAGCACGTCACAGCAGTCTCTGGCACGTGTGATTAGGTAGTCTTGAGAGGTGTCAATGCTTTAACCGGGGGTGCTTCCATGATGTCTTGAACTTGTTTTTCTGGCGGAAGAGTGTGTTGGTGATGACAACGTTGTGTTCCGCACATTTTGTGAGAAACAGGATGCCATTCGAGTTGCTGTTTCCAACCCCATATTTTCCTATGGTCGCAGTCTCTTGCATTAAAGTCCCCCAGGAGGATGATTTTGTCCTCCTTAGGTATCTCCAATAGGATGGTGTCCAGCTGACAGAAAAAGTTTTTTTGATGTCTTCATCAGCATCTAGTGCTGATGTATAGGCACTTATGATGGTTGCCTGCTGGTTTTTAGGCAAGGTTAATTCGGAGGCTGAGAGTCGTTCGTTAATGCCAGTGGGTGCTTCGGTCAGATGCTTCACCAGATCATTTCTGATAGCAAAGCCAACTCCATGCATTCTTCGGTCTTCTTCAGGCAGTCCTTTTTCTTCCTTCATCTGTCCCTCTCCTGCTCTCCAGGTCTCCTGAAATGCTGCTATGTCGATGCTAAAGCGTCCCAGCTCACTTGCAATGATAGCAGTTCTGCGTTCGGTGTCAGTGTTGTCCATTAGTGTCCGTACGTTCCATATTCCGAAGTTCATTTTTCTTTTTTGGCTGCAGGGTGGTGACTCCACTGGATGTGGCAGTCCTGTCAGGGATAAGAGAAGCAGACTATTTTTAGGGCACCTTTTCTAGCTCTTTTCCCGTATGGGGTGAGCAGAGTGGATCCTAAAAAGCATTGCTCAGTCATGGATACAGCTGCCGAACTACTCAACTGCCTTGGACCTTGAGGTAGAACAACTGAATCCGTATCCACCACCCATGTGCCAGTCTGTGACTAGCAGCTTCCGGATTTCACAATCCTGCCACCATCACCACTCGCTGATCACCATGGGACTTTTGTTGGATTGTTTTTGTTTTCCTTGGAAGATGGCTGTGCATGTGTTTTTTTTAATGCGTGGAGGACAGTGCACAGCTGATCAACACACAGTCTTCACAGAGTGAGGTTCCACTGGTGGCATAGTTTAACACAATGACTATGGCTTCTCAATCTGTTGCAGCCTCCTTCCACCTTCACAGCCACTGTAACATGTACCATGTTATCCTCTGCCTGCTCTGCTGTTGAGGTCTTTGGGTCTTCGGACTGTACTTGGTCTGGAACCTCCCCAGTGGCCACTCCATGACTCCAGTCGTTATGCCTGCAGGTTCATTGGAACACGCAAGCCCCCTCACCATCGAGGGGGGACTGTCTAGATCCAGGGAAGTCATGCTACCCATGTTCTATTCTACCTTGGTTAGACCACACCTGGAATTCTGGGCACCACAGTTGAAGAGAGGTATTGACAAGCTCGAATGTGTCCAGAGGAGGGCAACTCAAATGATCCAGGGTAGGGAGAACAAGCCCTATGAGGAGTGGCTGAAAGAGCTGGCCATGTTTATTCTTCAGAAGAGAAGACAAAGAGGAGACATGATAGCCATGTATGAATATGTGAGAGGAAGTCATAGGGAGGAGGGAGCAAGCTTGTTTTCTGCTGCCCTGGAGACTAGGACGCAATGGATCAATGGCTTCAAACTACAGGAAAGAAAGGAGATTCCACCCGAACATTAGGAAGAACTTTCTGACTGGGAGAAGGGCTGTTCAGCAGTGGAACTCTCTACCCCGAAGTGTGGTGGAGGCTCCTTCTATGGAGGCTTTTGAACGGATGCTGGATGGCCATCTGTTGAGGGTGCTTTAAATGTGATTGTCCTGCTCTTGGCAAGGGTTTGGACTGGATAGCCCATAGGCTATTTTCCAACTCTAGGATTCTATGATCCTATGATCCTATGTATAGTTTTCTATGAGAGAAGGAGAAAAAACCCAATGCTTAACAAATAGATATCAACAAAGAATGGGAAGGAAGTTCAGTGGGAACTTGAGAACTGTGACAAAACCTGGACTTTTCCCTGCATTTGTAGTTGCAATCTGACATTGAACCCTGCCTTTGCCTGACATATTAATGCTTGCAAGTGCAGAATTAGAAGGTGTTGCTGTTTCAGAGAAAGTGATTGGTATCTCAAGGGTCTTAATCTTGCTTACTCTATCCATGCGAAAGATGTGTCCACAGAGATCCTTCCGGAGCCTGACAAGTTGCAAGGAAGGCATATCAATGAGATACAAGTCTTATCAGAATGGGCAACGCACACATCCACTCTTTCATTTCCTACCAATCCAGGGAACCTGCTGTAGGAAATGACCGGCATGATTCCTCCCAATTACTCATAGTTTAGCATGGGCAAAGCAACACACTTTCTTTCATTATAGTAGTATCTTAATTAGAAGGTTTCCTTTCCATATTTCTGTCTTGTTTCTGGGAACATGTAGCTCCCTCTAGCGGCACATTATCCAAAATATCACACATATAAAAGGCCCTTTCACTCTTACTTCATTGCATATATCTTGGAGTGCATTTGCACTGGCAATTTAATGCAATTTGACACCACTTCAGCTGCCATGGTTGTAGTTTGGTGAGGCACCAGTGCTCTTTGGCAGAAAGACATACCTTGCAATACTACAGTTCTCATGATTCCACAACACTGAGTCAACATGGATTTTGTAAACACAAACTCATCTTATCTCTTTTTGTATATAGAGTTACAAGCTTGATAGATGAAGGGAATGCAGTTGATGTAGTATATCTTGATTTCAGCAAGACCTTTGACAAAGTCCCCCATGACCTTCTTGCAAGCAAACTAGTCAAGTGTGGGCCAATCTTAGGTGGACCTGTAATTGGTTAAGTGGGCAAACCCAAAGGGTACTTTGCCCCAATGGTTCCTCTTCATCCTGGAAAGAAGTGACAATTTGAATGTCATTTATTTATTTCGTGTCAGTCAATTATATTACATTTCTAACAGAACAAAGCAAACAAACAGACATAATAAAAATTTATGAGTTTGGTAGTTGATTAAATGTCCTTTGACCAGTATCTGGCCATTTGGAGTGCTTCTGGTGTTGCTGCAAGAAGGTCCTCCATTGTGCATGTGGCAGGGCTCAGGTTGCATTGCAGCAGGTGGTCAGTGGTTTGCTCCTCTCCACACTCGCATGTCGAGGACTCCACCCTGTAGCCCCATTTCTGAAGGTTGGCTCTGCATCTCGTGGTGCCAGAGCGCAGTCTGTTCAGTGCCTTCCAAGTCGCCCAGTCCTCTGTGTGCCCAGGGGGGAGTCTCTCATTTGGTATCAGCCATTGGTTGAGGTTCTGGGTTTGAGCCTGCCACTTTTGGACTCTCGCTTGCTGAGGTGTTCCAGCGAGTGTCTCTGTAGATCTTAGAAAACTATTTCTAGATTTAAGTCATTGACGTGCTGGCTGATACCCAAACAGGGGATGAGCTGGAGATGTCTCTGCCTTGGTCCTTTCACTATTGGCTGCTACTTCCCGGCGGATGTCAGGTGGTGCAATACCGGCTAAGCAGTGTAATTTCTCCAGTGGTGTAGGGCGCAGACATAAAGAGGGTTTGGTCCTGGGCCCAGTTCTATTCAACATCTTTATTAATAGCTTGGATGAAGGTTGAGGTGGCCTGCTGATCAAGTTTGCAGATGGGACCAAACGGGGAGGGAGAGCTCATACTCCAGAGGACAGGATAAGGATGCAAAAGGACCTTAACAGAGAGCTGAATGGCCAAAACAAACACCATGAATTTCAACAAGGAGAAGTGTAAGATATGACACTTAGGCAGAAAAAAAAATGAAATGCAACGATACAGGATGGGAGATGCTTGGCTGGACAATAGTCCATGTGATCTTGGAGTCTTCATGGATAAGCTGAACATGAGCCAAGCGTGTGATGCAGCAGCTCAAAAAGCCAATGGGATTCTGGACTGCATCCAAAGGAGGCTGGTGTCCAGATTGATGGAAGTCATGGTACCTCTCTATTTTGCTTTGGTCGGACCTGTTTACCTGGAATAACACTATCCAATTCTTGGCCCCACAGTTCAAGAAAGATATTGACTCTAATCTGGAAGGAGTCCAGAGGAAGAGGGCCACTAAAAGGATTATAGGCCTGGAGACTATGAATCTTTTTGAGGACTTTCTTAAAGAACTGGGTCTGTTTAGCCTGCAGAAGAGAAGGCTGAGAAGAGACATAAGACCAATGTGTAAATATGTGAAAGAGTGTCATAAGGAAGAGGAAGAAGGCTTTCTTTCTGCTGCCCTGGAGATTAGGACTCAATGGAGCCATAGGTTCAAATGACAGGAAAGGGGATTCCACTGAATGTTAGGAAGGACTTCCTGGCTGTAAGAAGAGCTGTTCAGCAGTGGAACTCTCTGCTTTGAAGTCTGGTGGATGCTCCTTCCTTGGAAAGTTTTAATCAGAGGCTGGGTGGCTATCTGTCAAGAATACTTTGATTGTGCTTCTCCTGCCTGGCAGAAGGGGGTTGGACTGGATGGCCCATGGGGGTCTCTTCCAACTCTATTATTATATGATTCTATAAACGTGGCAGTTAAAGTGGTGCCAAACTGCATTCTTTCTATAGTGTAGATGAACCCTCACATAAGTGACTTTTTGAGGGGAAGATGAAGAAAATTGCTTTTAAACAGTTGCATCCATGTCACTTGATCCTGACAGATGAACATCACCCATCTCAAAAAAAAAAAAACCAACAAAAAAAACAAGATATGAGGAAAGGACATGTGGATTGTATATATATATAGAGAGAGAGAGAGTTAGATCTCTGATAAGAACTTGCGACAATCAGTTATGTGAGACGTATAGTAAGTTAGAGTAGTATAAAGGGGAAAATGAAGGAATATATTGAATTATTTGGATGGATGTGCTAATGTAATTGAGGTTGACATACTAACAAATTCATCAATAGCTGTTAAAATGTCTTCTTTGTCTACTTAGTAAACTGAAAAAAAAATAGCTCTGTATATTTCTTCCCCTTTTCAGTCTGGGATATTCAATACTTAAATTGATCGACTGTGTTTAGGCTTGGAAAAACCAAATATATGAACATTGATTTATAATGGGAAAGATCAATAGTTTTAAGACTTGGTGGGATCTCATCCAAGTGAATGAAACAAAAGAAATGTCAAATACCATGTTTGTGTGTGGCCTTATGTTTGGACTTCATTTCAATACCAGTCAGAAAAGAGAGCCTCCTTTATCGGTAAACCAATATAATGTCAATATCTGTGGCTTCTTCCAAATATCCTGAGGAATATCGGACAAGAACGATGAGAACATTCTGTCCATGGGAGACACGTGGAAGTGCATCATATACATGCATTTCATTTCATTCTTCATTATTTTATTATTTATTTATTTAGAAATTTTGTATACCGGTCTTCTCACCTCCATCGAGAGACTCAGGCCAGTTTCCAACAACAATATCACAAACAATCATTAAAAACATCATATTCCATATTACACTAAAACATTAAAATAGCAAAATACAGTCATATAATTACAATGGTCAGTCGTCACAATAAAATCGTTGTTCATCATCATCCATCCATATCGCAGGATATTGCCTCACTCGTCGAATGCCAGTTGCCAGAGCCAAGTTTTCACCTGTTTTCTAAACGTCAGGATAGAAGGGGCAGTTCTGATCTCCAGTGGAAGGGAGTTCCAGAGCCAAGGGGCCACCACCAAGAAGGCCCTGTCCCTCGCCCCCACCAGACGCACTTGTGAGGCTGGTGGGACTGAGAGCAAGCCCCTCCAGACGATCTTAACAATCTTGATGGTTCATAGGGGAGAATACGTTCAGACAGGTAAACTGGGCCGGAGTCGTTTAGGGCTTTATAGGTTAACACCAGCACTTTGAATTGTGCTCAGAAGCTAATTGGCAGCCAGTGGAGCTGGCACAACAGAGGAGTAGTATGCTCCCTGTACCCTGCTCTTGTTAGTAGTCTGGCTGCCACTCGTTGTACTAGTTGGAGCTTCTGGGCAGTCTTCAGAGGCAACCCCACGTAGAGAGCGTTGCAGTAATCTAAACAGGATGTAACCAGAGCGTGGACCACCGTGGCTAAGTCAGATTTCCCAAGGTACAGGCGCAGCTGGTGCACAAGTTTTAATTATGCAAAAGCTTCCCTGACCACCGCTGAGACCTGGGGTTCCAGGCTCAGCGATGAGTCCAGGATCACTCCCAAGCTGCGAACCTGCACCTTCAGGAGGAGTGTAACCCCATCAAGCACATTATGTGAATGAAAGCACCCCATGTCTTTTTTTCCCCTTTTCTACCAGTTAGGTGAGAAAATAAGAGTGTTTGAACAGTTCAAAAGTTTTTGTTGTTGCTTGGAATACAATGCAATTTGCATGAAAAAACTCAATGCAAAATATTTTGTATTTGCAAAGTGGGAATGCCACTCACTCTCCCCCCCCCCCCTCCGAATTGATTTGTATCTGTGTGGACTCAATGAGGCCATGGGTTTGTATACCTTCACAGGCGCAATTGCTGGGGACGAGGGAGAGGGCCTTCTCTATGGTGGCCCCCCAACTCTGGAACTGGGGGGGGGGCACTATAGAGTGTGCATCCAAGAAACTAAACAGGCTCTGGTAATGAGGGTGCCCTAAAACATGCTAGCTGAGCAGGGAGCCAGGCAGCCCAACCAATAACCCACTGCCTGCTTGTGATAAGGAGGGGAGGCTAAGGAAAGAAGCCCACCTCCCCCCCCCCCCCCAGAAAGGAAGGGAAGAGAACTAGATTCCCTTGTGCTAGCCTGGTGCTAGTGTGGCCCGGTGAAGGGAAACCGGGCCAGGAGGGCAACCAACTGCCAGTTCTATTGGCGGTGGGGACGAGGGGCGGCACTGCTACACCCCTGGTGGCAGGCCCCAGCCCTAACCGGGCCGACAGCCGCTGCTACGAGGAAGTGAGCATGTGGAGTTGTCACCATCAATTTGTACACATTGTGCCACGGGTTAACCCAGGTATGATGGCACAACCGTGAAGATTAAGGGAAAACTATATGTGTCTGGCTATTTTCCCAGTGACCATCGGTATGCCCTATGTGTACTTTTATTCCCCCAAAATAAAACTCTAGAGACAAGACTAAAATTCACCAATTAAGTTTACTAAACAATCAAGATGAATCAAAACGAGGTATACAAAGGTGCAGTTTGATTATGATGGTATAGAATTAGAATAATAAGGAACAGGTATAAGGTATAACTGAGGTAAACATAGATAACAGGAGGCTATGAGGTATAATGGTGGTCTGAGGTAACAACAACTATATTCTCTATGACAAATACAGATGAATTCTTTATAACATATACTATAGACTCTAAGGCAAATATTGGTCAATTCTATGGCATATATGTGCTAAGGATGGCCTGTTCAGACTGCTAAGCCAGACCAGACATGTTCTGGCTAACTACTAAAAACTATGTCAAATTAGAATGGAATAAAAGGTCCTTCCACCAGGCTATGAGCCAGAATGGGCTGAACCAAATGGCTCGGCCTATAGGGGGAGCCTAAGCTCCTACTCTAAAACTTAGCAGAATGGAACAGTCCAACTCCAAGGAGCAAACAGAGGGGAGTAAAAATTAGGCCGAGACTTCACACCAGGCATCAAACCATTTTGAAAAAATTCAGGGTTTTCCTTCATGACCCATGATTTTAAAGCTGTGTGAACATATTCAAGTCTTTGAATCTGAAACCGAGTTGGTTGTCTTTCAGGAGTCCAAAGAGGTCAAAGTCTTTGCCTCAGATTCATGGTTCTAATCCGTCAATTGGAAAAAGAAAAGAGTGTATGAGTAGAGTAAGGTGACCTCTATCATATTATGCATAGCAGTCCAGTAGCTGGGAAATAAATTAAAGTTAGAGCAATGGAGGCATTACTTTTTGACCTACTCTTGTGTATTAAAAATATGTTGGGTTCCCTTGCATTCATTTCTCACCATTTTCCTTTCCTTCCATAGGTTGTAGACAATGACAAACCAGAAGGTTCCAAATTCCGGATTTTTGGGAAAGGAGTGGAACAGGACCCAAAGGGAGTTTTCAAAATTGTTGAGAGCACCGGAGAGGTCCTTGTGACGCGATCCCTCGACAGGGAATCCATTGCCACCTACCAGGTAAGTTGTTGTTTCTGCTTCCTTTACTTCCAATGAACTTTATGAAAGCAATATCCTATGTTTTAGTGTTGCTGTGATGCACTGCCTATGGTCTTGCCTGCAATGCACTCATATTGATTGAATATTCTTGGTATAGGCGAAACTTGGTATAGGCGAAATATTCTTGGAATATTCTTGCATAGGCGAAACGTAAGGATATTGAAGAGTTTGAATAACATTATTTCACAAGGAGTAATTCAATGACTTTGGCTGAGTTTCTTCCTTCATTATTACAAGCAGTAGTTGTGGGAAAGGAAACTGGTGTGTTTTGTGTCTTGAAGTAGTCTTTCGCCAGCATCTCGTTCATCAACAATTCCTAAATTCCACCCAATGGACTTTACAATGTTTTTGTGATATCCTTGTGTGGTCAAGAATCATGTTGAATTAATGTATTGTCGAAGGCTTTCATGGCGGGAATCACTGGGTTGTTGTAGGTTTTTCCGGGCTATATGGCCATGTTCTGGAGGCAATTTTTCTCCTGACATTTTGCCTGCACTCTCACACTCTCACAACCACCATGTCAGACTACACAGAGAAGCCATTGAAATCCACAAGCATGTGGACAATTTCAACAGAAAGGAAGAAACCATGAAAATGAACAAAATCTGGCTACCAGTATTAAAAAACTCAAAACTTATAACAGCAAAACAACAGAGGGGAAACAAACAGGCACATAAAATCACTCTCAACAAAAGATTCCCCCCAGGTGCTTCCAAGCCATTGAATGCTAATCAAGGTGATCAGCTGAAACATTCACACCTAGCTCCAGAAGACAAGAGCCCTTTGTCCCACCCTGGTCATTCCACAGATATATAAACCTATTTTTCCTACTTCCAACAGACCTCACTACCTCTGAGGATGCTTGCCATAGGTGCAGGCGAAACGTCAGGAGAAAAATTGCCTCCAGAACATGGCCATATAGCCCGGAAAAACCTACAACAACCCATGTTGAATTACTTGGGAAGTGCAATATTTCTGATCAGGGAATGTGGATCAGGTCCATTGAAATGAGAATCAGAAAGGAGGAAATAGACCAAACATCCCTACAGAGAAGGCATAGGCAAATTTCGGCCCTCCCGGTGTTTTGGACTTCAACTCCCACAATTTCTACCAGCCTACCAATCCAAAATACCCAGAGGGCTGAAATTTGTCCATGCCTGCTACAGAGTGTAATACAGAATTAGATGTAGTAATGCAGAAGGGATCTACCATTGGACTATGAGTCTGGATATCTGGGTTTGATTCCCTGCTTGTGATGGAGAGGAAATATGCCATTTCCTATCCAGCCACACTTACAGATGGTGAGATCAATGAATTCCTTACCTGGATTTCTGCTACAATGGCCCTATTTCTCTTTCTCGGGCTTCTGTGGCACTGCACGCCTTTGCTCCATCTCCAGGTAGTAAATGCAATGACCCCCTGGCTTTGGCAGGTGAGCTGCATTGAGCTACATGTGTAGAACATTATTCTCCGCATCTCCATTCTAGGATTTTGAGCTCCAAAGACTGCAATAAATACTTGATAAAGAAGATGTACTTTGTGTGAAGTGATAATGGTCCTGCTTAGAACGTTGTGTTTCCATCATCTCTTATTTGTTGTTAGATGATCAGTAAGGAAAACATGCAGTTCAGGAGGCAAGCAAGCATTGGTTTTATAAAACTCCTGGCTGAATGAATTTTGCGGTTTTTCCTATAGTCATTGGAATAGACCCAACACAACAAGGATATGCAAAAAAAAAAAAAAAAAAAACAGACAAGGAAAGCGAAACACAAGATGATCATTTCTAGGAAGTATTGTGTGGCAATAAGGCAGAATTCTTTGGACCATGTAATGTTGAATCTTGTTCTGTCTGCTAGGCTTGGTTGATCAAGAAAAAATTTGGTTCTAAACTTGTTTCGTACCTAGGGGGCGCCCGCGTTTCTAATCTGAGAGGATTTCCGAAATTTCAAATTTCAAAATTTCGATATTTACGAAATTTTGTAAATATACGAATCAATTCGTTAATGGCAGACACGATTGTGCAATACGCGGAAAAAAAAACTCCAAAGGGGACAGGGGGAACTTCTGAAGCTTCCCTCTCCCTCTGTTGTTGACTGTTAGTGTGATAAAACTAACAACTATATATATTATATTATATTATCAAAAAACTGTCCCAAGCCCATAGCACGTCCAAAAACAAAAGATTAAGTCAGAATGAGATGTCCATCCAAAAACAATCCGAAGTCAGAATGGAGTCAGCACTTACAGGAATCCAGTCTTTAAAATGCTTTAAAACGGCTTTTCTTAACCCAGCTAAACGTCTTCCTGGCCCAGCAGGTTAAAACTATTATTATTATTCTATATTAAATGATATTATTATTATTAAGAATAGATGGCCATCTGTCAGGGGTGCTTTAATATACAATTATATTAATATAATATAATAACATACAATTATAACATATAATATAATAATAATATAATATAATAATATACAATAATAATATAATATAATAATATGATATAATAATACATATGAAAATAATTATGAAAATTGGAAAAATAGTTTCAGTTCTTAATTACTCCTCACACTATTCCTGCATGGCTCGATATTGGATCGAAAGCTAATTTAAATACGAATTCATAACGAGTTTAGAAACTAATGAACATGATCAACCAAGCCTACTGTCTGCAATGGTTTCCCATTTGTTTTTGGGTACTGGATGTCATTTGTACAACTCTGAGTGGCATAATCCAAGTTATCTTCTTTTTATCATCTTTATTACGTAAGTTTTGAATAACAATACATAAAAATATGGGGTAAAATATTGGGGTGGGGATCTGGGATGATGAAGGAAGAGGTAAATAAAGTGAGAAAAAAAGGAAAGGAATGAAGAGGGGGGAAAGAGGAAAAGAGGAAAAAGAGAAAGAGGAGGGGAAGATGGGGGGACGGGACTTTTGTCTTCTAGTCCATTCCACAGGGAGTTTTCCCTTTTTTCTTAAAGTTCTCATGGTACACAACATAAACTAATCTATCTGTATTGTGAGTTTTCTTTCCTGGAGATAATCTTTAAATGAGTTCCAGTCTGTCCTACACCTATCTTTCTGCTCCTGTAATAGAAGGAGTCCAAGTCCATATAATCCAGTATTTTGTTATCCAGGTATCTAACAATGGGATTTCTCTCGTGTGCCATTTCTGGGCTAGTAATGTTCTCACTGCAGTGGTCAGATAATAAAATATTATATCCTTATTTCTCCCTATCCCAAAGTCTGTTAGATTTAGTAAATAACTAGCTGTCCCCTGCCACACGTTGCTGTGGCCCAGTCAGTTGATCTGGAAAATAAAGTAACGAGAAAGTGTTGGTTTCTAATGTATGTAATTTCTTTATGCTTGTGGGTAAACAGTATTTCTTGCTGATTGTCAGTACTGATGTGGAGAGTGTCTGGTTTGCCCACCTTGGAACATGCAACATATAATTGTCCTTCTTTAAGGGTCCCTTTCAAATATATGATACTATATCTCTCTGTGTGTGAATCATATCTATCTATCTATATCTATATCTATGGCTGGATGGCCCTTTGTCAGGAGGACTTTGATTATGTTTTCTTGCCCTGGTGAAGAGAGTTGAACTGGATGACCTTAAGTATTTTCTGTTGGTTATGGGGGTTCTGTGTGGGAAGTTTGCCCCGATTCTGTTGTTCGTGGGGTTCAGAACGCTCTTTGATTGTAGGTGAACTGTGAATCCCAGTGACTACAACTCTCAAATGTCAAGGTCTATTTTCCCTGAACTCCACCAGTATTTAATATGAACTCCATATGTGTTCATATTTGGCGTATTGAGTGCTTGTGCCAAGTTTGGTCCAGATCCACCATTGTTTGAGTCCACAGTGCTCTCTGGATGTAGGTGAACTACAACTCCAAAACCCAAGGACAATGCCCACCAAACCCTTCCAATATTTTCTGCTGGTCATGGGAGTTCTGTGTGCCAAGTTTGGTTCAGTTACATCGTTGATGGAGTTGAGAAGGCTCTTTGATTGTAGGTGAACTATAAATCCCAGCAACTATAACTCCCAAATGATAAAATCATAATTTTTTGAGTGATGGTCACTCCTTGTGTTGTGAGACGTTTTGTTGCCAAATTTGGTGTGATTTCGTTCATTGGTTCTTTTGTTTTTAAGGTACTCATTATGCACAGAGCATTTATATATATATATATATAGATATTCAGGTCTGAATTCAAAATTTAATTTTAATTTTTTTGAGAGTGTTCATGTATTTTTCCCCCAAATTTATTAACAACTTTGCAAGCCCACCAAGAGTGGAAGAAAGTACCCAGTTCTTCCCCGCATTTCCAGCATTTGTTATTTTGGTTCTTATAATACCTTGCCAGTTGCTGGGGTGTAAGATACCAACGGTAGAACATCTTATACCAGCTTTCTATTATATTTGTTGATCTGGAGTATTTTATTTTAGTTGTCCATACTTTATCTTAGTCATCTAATAAAATAGAATGGCCAATATCAATTGCCCACTTTGTCATGTTCTCTTTTATCAGTTTGGTTTCTGTGTTCCTGGTATAATATTCTTATTTTTTTTCTCTGATTATTATTAAGTCCCAAGTTGACTCTTGAGATACAAAATCATATTTTGAATTTCCTGGTAACTGTCCTTTGTCTGCATGTATTGGAACCATGTCTCTCCAGGTTGTATTTCAGTCGTTGTGACATACTTTAGAGGAATCACAGAATGGGGGATATAGAATGGGGGATGCAGAAGGCATGATCATCATGTTTGCAGATGACACCAAATTGGGAGGGATAGCCAATACTCCAGAGGACAGGAGCAGGATTCAAAATGATCTTGACAGATTAGAGAGATGGGCCAAAACTAACAAAATGAAGTTCAACAGTGACAAAGGCAAGATACTCCACTTTGGCAGGAAAAACGAAATGCAAAGATACAAAATGGGGGACGCCTGGCTCGAGAGCAGTACGTGTGAAAAAGATCTTGGAGTCCTCATGGACAACAAGTTAAACATGAGCCAACAATGTGATGTGGCGGCAAAAAAAGCCAATGGGATTTTGGCCTGCATCAATAGGAGCATAGCATCTAGATCTAGGGAAGTCATGCTACTCCTCTATTCTGCTTTGGTTAGACCACACCTGGAATATTGTGTCCAATTCTGGGCACCACAATTCAAGAGAGATATTGACAAGCTGGAATGTGTCCAGAGGAGGGCGACTCAAATGATCAAGGGTCTGGAGAACAAGCCCTATGAGGAGCAGCTTAAGGAGCTGGGCATGTTTAGCCTGAAGAAGAGAAGGCTGAGAGGGGATATGATAGCCATGTATAAATATGTGAGAGGAAGCCACAGGGAGGAGGGAGCAAGCTTGTTTTCTGCTTCCCTGGAGACTAGGACGCGGAACAATGGCTTCAAACTACAAGAAAGGAGATTCCATCTGAACATGAGGAAGAACTTCCTGACCTTGAGAGCCGTTCAGCAGTGAAACTCTCTGCCCCGGAGTGTGGTGGAGGCTCCTTCTTTGGAGGCTTTTAAACAGAGGCTGGATAGCCATCTGTCAGGGGTGATTTGAATGCAATATTCCTGCTTCTTGGCAGGGGGTTGGACTGGATGGCCCATGAGGTCTCTTCCAACTCTTTGATTCTATGATTCTATGATTCTATGGCACTATGGGATCAAAAATGTTAAGTATAAATGCTCCTGTAAATCAGGTGCAGAAAATTGAGAATTCCTCAGAAAACATCTTAAATATCTGCCAGTTTGGAAATTATAGCACTTCTGTTAGACCCTTGGGATACAAATAGAGAGTGGTTTGATATAGAGTAGGACGTTATCCTTTTATGAAAGAGACTCCCGTGATATAAAACAGCCAAGAGGTGACGGAAACAGTGATTTACTGGGAGAAAAAAGGCATCCCTTTATCTTGTGGGCTAATGGGAATTTCTCCTTTTGTGGTCCACACGCAATCCGTTGATACTGTCCCCTTCACAAAATGTAAGAGACTCTTCATCTTGATAGACAAAGGATTCATTCTCTGTGCGCAAAGTAGTCCTGAAACATGTAAAATCATGCAAAAATGCATGAAAACTTTCCTAATCTCAACCCAGCAGAGAGAAAACTTTTGAAATGATGTTTTGAACGAATCTGCCGTCCCCACATTATCCACATTGTCTTGAATACAAGCTATTCTCAATTATAACCAGAACATGTTCTTTTCAGAACAGCCTCCCCTTACCTCTCCAACACTTGCGAACCACATAGGAAATACTTTAGATCAGCCAGAAAGGAAATGCAAATTTATATTTTAATAGCTTCAGGTCTTTCTGTGCGACCCTTTATATATCTGTGATGCTCAGCAAGCTGGTTGGCGTCCTATTGAGCAACCTTCAGTCAAGAAGTTCTGCAGAAGGAGAATGTTCAACTTGATTAGTCAGTCTTTGAAAAAAAAGAATGAGCTGGAATCAATGAAGATGTATTGTGAAGTCAAATACTCAGCCAGAGGTCCCTCTCCCCACTTGATTTTTTTTTTTGATATATGAAAGCATTGGAGCGGCTTCAAAATATCTCCAGTCTCTGGGATCTTTACAAAAATACCCGATTTCCTTTTCTTCGTTCAGTGCTTATGAATTATTTCAAAAGCAGAAAATGCAGATGAAAAAGGAGAGACGATGATTCTCAGCGGAAAGGTATAAATATTTCCTGAGCCGTCAGCGTTGTCGAAGGAAAGCCAGGCATTCTGGAAAACTGGAAGTGATAAGTGGGCCATCGAGTTCAACTCCACAAGCTTCAGAAATGGGATGATCTCTTTTTACATCATCTTTTTGCAACACAGAATGTTATGGGGCACAATCTTTCTCTCTTGTTAAATGGGAGATTTGCTGCTTTTCCAATGGAGAGAGGTAGCTATTAGGGCTGGGCGGTTTCGTTCGTTAATTTTGTAATTCGTTATTAATTCGTTATTTTTTTTATAACGAAGCGATATTGAACCATTCAGGAGCAACTAAAAATCGAAACGAATTTTTCAATTCGTTTCGTAATTGTTTTGTAATTGTTTCGAATCGTTTCGAAATCGTTTCGTTATTATTTCCGCATGTCTGGTGCAAGTTTTATAGTTGTTTTTTTTTGTATAGATATTTTTTATTAAGTTTTACATTTTACATCTCAACAAAAGAAAAGAAGCATAGGGATAAAGCAGGGGGGGTTAGGGGGGGAGAAAATTGGGAGGGGGGGAGGGAGAGCTATGGGGTAGGGGGAGGGGGGGAGAGGTCCCATCACCATCACCATCTTCTTTTGTGCTCTGACTTCCCAGGGTTTTCCAAGAGTCTTAGTCTTCGATTTGAAAGTCCTTCAATTCTATTGTCTTGTTGCTGACAAAATAACGAATTATCACCTTCTCTCTAAAAGTTTGATAAATCAATCATAATGGGAATTTCCTTTGTTTTTAAGTAGTCCTTAAAGCCTGTCCAGTCGGTTTTTTTCTTTACTCCATTCATTCTCTCAGATAAATTGTCCATTTGTATGATGTCAAACGCTTTGGTAATCCACTCTTCTTGTGTTGGTGTTTCTTTCTGCTTCCATTTTTTTGCAATGACTATTCTGGCTGCTGTGCTCAGTAGGAATAATATTTTATCTTGATTTCTGTTCATTTTGGTCTCTTTGAGTATCCCTAATAGATATGTTTCTGGGGCTTGTGTGAAAGTTATTTTTAATATTTTTTGAGAGGCTCTGTGGATAGTGTCCCAGAATTTTTTCATTTTTGCACAGGTCCACCATTGGTGGAAAAAAGTGCCTGTTTTCTTTTCGCACTTCCAGCATTTGTCCGAAATAGATTGATTTTTTTTTAATCTAGCTATTTTTTCTGGCGTATAGTTTTATAGTTGTTGTTTGTTTTATCAGTGGAAAAAAAATATAGTTATCACACCAACAGTCAACAACAAAGGGAGAGGGAAGCTTCAGAAGTTCCCCCTGTCCCATTTGGAGGTTTTTTTGGCGTATTGCGCGGTCGCGTCCGCCATTAACGAATCGATTCGTAATTGTTTCGTAATTGTTTAGTAATTTCCGAAATTTCGTAAATTTCGAACTTTTTTAAAGAAAAATTTCGGAATTCTTTTAAAAATCAAAACGCAAAGACCCTCTAAAAACGAATCGAGTTTAGAAACAAATTTTTCCGTGGTTGCCCAGCCCTAGTAGCTGTTAATCTTGCTCAAATGAATGCATGAAAAGCCTTCTGCACGCAGCCCTCAACATTCACCGAGGTTAGTTTTTATCTGAGACAACACCTCTCTAAGAATTTCCAGGTCTTTCAACATGACTCTGTTGTTGTTCTCTGCTGGAACATGGCCATACAATCTCATTGGAGAACCTAGAGATTCCTAGCATGTGTTCTTTCGAGAAATCTCAAGGTCCTCTACCATGACCAGAAGAAGTTGACCACACTGAGGGACCTAAGGATTCCCAAAGAGGGCATTATCAATCAAATTCATGAGTAATCAGATCTGCCACAAATGTAGAAAGACAACTGTACTTAAAATCACAACCAGCAACTTTGACTTACAATAAAATTTCAAGGTGAACATGTTTCAGAGTTGAAAATGGGTTTTTGTTTCTGGCAGGAAGCAGAACTCCAATGATGGAGATGACAAAACCTCTTGATTACTACTTTTGCTTTAGGTTGTGTATTGTTATGTTATGTTTTGAGGCCTTGGCCTTTGTAAGCCGCATCGAGTCCTTCGGGAGATGCTAGCGGGGTACAAATAAAATTTAATAATAATAATAAATAAATAATAATGTTTTTTTTTTAAATATTAAAAATATTCTCTCTCTGGATTGGATCCAGAATGCAGTCATCACTTGATATCATTCTCCTTCCCCTCTTTTCCAAACCCTCTTTAATATCCCATTTAATCTTCATCTGAGAAGCAGTTTGACTTCCCCTTTTCACAGATCTGTCAGAATAATTGGCTTAAAACTTTCTTGTTTTGTGTCATTATGAAAAGCTTGGGATCCCTGCCTCGGGAGTCAGCCAGTCACTAGATGGAGAAGAGAATAAAATAAAGGCAAAGAATGAAAGTTCTTAACAATTGATTCCACGCCTGCTATAAGTACAACATTTAGGGAAACAGTTTAAAAAGACAAAAACAATGCATGTAGTGGGAAAAAAATCCCTATTTTTACTGCTCATATGAATAAGAAGGATTGCCTCCAGGCATTGCCTGAGTGACATTATTACACAGTTATTTTTCCTTCTCCTCCCAGGCATCTTATGCCTGTAGAACATCACTTTCCAATCCTGCCTTGCTTCCCAGTGTTAAGCAGAAGCATAAGAGACCTGTGTCTGACTGCTATTATCTTCTGAAAGGTTGGCATGTACCAGAGGTTGGGCCCTGCAGCCTCATTTCATCTCTGAAGGCTTCGGATGGCAAGCAGGAAACTTCTGATCAGGATATTTTGTAGATACAGTAGGGTCTTCACTTTTGCAGGAGTTAGGGATTGGCGAACAAGTTAGGATGAGGGCGAACAAATTGAAATTGAATCCAGGCAAGACAGAGGTACTCCTGGTCAGTCGCAAGGCCGAACAGGGTATAGGGTTACAGCCTGTGCTGGACGGGGTCACACTCCCCCTGAAGACGCAGGTTCGCAGCTTGGGTGTGATCTTGGACTCATCGCTGAACCTGGAACCCCAGGTTTCAGCGGTGACCAGGGGAGCATTTGCACAGTTAAAACTAGTTCACCAGCTGCACCCATACCCGTACCAAAGTTCACCAGCTGCACCCGTACCGAAGCCTGACTTGGCCACGGTAGTCCATGCTCTAGTCACATCCCGTTTAGACTACTGCAACACTCTCTACGTGGGGTTGCCTCTGAAGACTGCTTGGAAGCTTCAAATGATCCAACGATCGGCAGCCAGGATGCTAACAGGAGCGGCACTCAGGGAGCACACCACTCCACTGCTGCGCCAGCTCCACTGGCTGCCAATTTGCTACTGGGCACAATTCAAAGTGCTGGCTTTAGCCTTTAAAGCCCTAAACGGTTCTGGCCCAACCTACCTGTCCGAACGCGTCTCCTCCTATGAACCAGTTAGGACATTGTCTGGGGAGGCCCTGCTCTCGATCCCGCCGGCTTCACAAGCACGCCTGGTGGGGACGAGAGACAGGGCCTTCTCAGTGGTGGCCCCTCGGCTGTGGAACGCCCTTCCTGCAGATATTAGATCGACCCCCTCCTTGCTGGCATTCCAGAGGAAAGTAAAAACCTGGCTATTTGAACAGGCATTCGACTAAGCAGTGTGATTGATTGACTGACTATCGGAACACGGAATATTGGATAACGAGTTTGGATTCTGATTTCATGGATGAGACCTGATGGATTTGTTATATTGATGTAGTGATGCATTGATATTGATGTTTAATGAATTGTGATGCTATTGCTTTTAAATGCTTAATGATTTTGTATTGTGTATACCTAAATTGTTGCAAACCGCTCTGAGTCGCCTAAGGGCTGAGAAGAGCGGTATACAAATAAAGTAAATAAATAAATAAATAAATAAAGAATAGGGGTACAGAGCCCTCACAAAAAAGAGGAAAACATAAATCAAATAAGCTATTTTTAACCTCTATAGGTATTTCTAGGTCCTTTAGTGCAACCTCATGGTTGTCATGGCTTGTGCTGAGATGAAGGGTAAGGATTTCTTCACCCAGCACCCAGCAAACACAGATTGGCAGCACAAGCAGCCTGACACTGAGGAACCCAGCTCTGCAGAGCAGGAGCAGCAGCCCCAAGGGCATAGGGATCAGGGCTTCAAGAAACAAACCACCAACTAAGTATTCTAGCTAGGCTACTGTTAAGAACTAATGCCATTCAACTGAGGAGATCCAGTTGTTTGGCTAAGAAGGAGGGCCAACAGGTGGGATCACTTGGGAAAGTAGTTAGATCAGCTAGTTGCAGGAAGCAATGTCAGTGAAATGTATTTGTTTGTTTGTTTATTTATTTGAAGCATTTATATTCCTCCCTATTTGAAGCATTTATATTCCCCCCTTCTCACCCCAGGGTGGAGCACAACATATATATGGCAAGCATTCCATGCCAGGACATAAAATAACTATAAGCGTCATATTACTCCTTATTTTATTGGTAAGGCTTCTTGAACTCATGTGCATTTAAGGACTGTCAGCTTTATTGCTCCGCCATATCCAAATTTCCTAAATTATTTGGGGATTAGGCTTTGGTCCATGTATAATATTCAGACTAAAACCAGGAGAAGATTCACTCTCTGTCCCCCAACTTTGGATCCCTCCTCTCTCACAGTCCCACAGGATGGTAAGGGGAGAGAGTAAGGGGAGAGCATTCCTGGAAGAAGAAAAAAACATTATGTCAACCAAAAATCGCATTAAAAAGTTAGACTATTAAAAAGTACCTTGGAGTGGGATTGATGGAAAGACTGGTGAATCAATGCATGTTCCCCAAAGTAATTTGATGTTTTGTTACAGTAAAGTAAGCTATTTTTTGCCATTATAAATCAAGTGGTAATTAAACACCCTTGCAGTATTGCCGCCTGCTACTATCCCTCGCTTTTATCGCACGCATCTCCTGTCCCTGGAGATTTGCTGGGCAGCAGAAAGAAATTGTTCTCTTCTCCTCGACCAGAGGAGTGGTTTGCAGGAGTCAAAACATTACCTGTGGTTTAGCTCTAAAACGCATAAACAGTCTGTGGAGACTCAAGTCTTTGAAGACCCACTCTGGGTCCCACTGGAGAGGAAAAGAGGCATACATAAAGACATAAATAAATGCAGTGGTTATCCAGCCCCAAATTCATTGCCCGACTTACCGGGCAAAGCTTGTTGTGGCGGGGGGTGCCCTCCCACCGGACATATCGGTAGCAGGGGGCTTCTCCTTCCCAGAAGCCCCCTGCATGGCAGGAAGTTTTCCCACCACTTGATCAGCGGGCCAATCAACCACCGGCCCCACCCAGCACTTGGCATTGGCCAGGGGCCAGCCGCTCCTTTCGCCCAGCAGCCTTAAATAGGCTGCGCAGGGCTGGGCAGGCACCAGGCCTGCTTCAAGTTGTCCTCCCACCCACCCTGCATGATTTATGTTTTGGTACAGTGTTGCAGTTGTGGTTCCTTATTTGTTCATCACAACTTCGGTTAGCATTTGGCATGGGCCCTGGATCTGGTTACTGCCCCTCCCCTACTGGCCGGGGAGAGAACATCCGGCGGTTCCCAGGGGTGCCGTGTTTTGTGGCCGGTGCCAGTGGGCCCCCTCTTGGACTCTTTAGGTATCGGTCAGCAGTGGGCTGATCGATTTTGATCCAGAACCCATGCCTGGCAGCCAATCCTTTGTTTCTGTAATCAATAAATTAAGTTGTGGCCATTTTTACTCCATCTATGTGTCCGTGTCTTTCCTGGTTCTGTGGGTGGGAGGAGTGTCACCCATCCACGTGCTAATTATTTATTATTTACAGTTTTTATATTCCGCCCTTCTCACCCCGCAGGGGACTCAGGGCGGATTACAGTATACACATATATGGCAAACATTCAATGCCAGTTGACAGACAACGAATACAGACAATACACAGAGGCTATTTTAACTTTTTTCTGGCCGCCAGGGGAGCTGCTGCTTTCATCGTCCATCAGCGACACCAATGAAGTTCTTCCGCATTCCACATTCCCCGGAATTTTCTTTATGGCCTCATAAATTAGTTAATTTAGCCTCCCACACAAGGTGGTACCTTATTTTCCTACTTGAGAGATGCAACTGTCTTTCGGGTTGCAAAGGTCGACAACAGGCTACACAATGGCTGGACACCCATTCCAGCCTGGGCTGGCTTCGAACTCATGACCTTTTGGTCAGAGTGATCTTAATGCAGCTGACACTCAGCCAGCTGTGCCACAATCCCGGTGGTCCACATGGTCCACATGGATCCAAACTGCCTGCAAATGTGGCGGTCTAAAGCATTCACACTCAACTCTTTGCTTATTTATTTGTATTTTACAATTCTTCTGATGTAGGACATAAGAACTAAGTCTAACCACTTTAGCACATGGAGAAATTTCCCTGTCATAGGACACTTCAGCCTCTTTCCAAACATGAAGAGGCACAGAGCTCATCACATTAGTTAAACTCAGTGGTTGTAAAGAGGCAGAAGTGTTCTGAATGCAGGGAACTTTGGCCATCGACCTCCTCACATTGAGACATTTCCCCCTGAGAGGACACTTCAGCCTTTTTCCAAGCAGGGAGAGGCACGGAGCTCATCACACATTCCGGGATTTAAAAGAGTCATAAATGTCCTGAAAGGAAAGGACTCTGGACATGGATCAGCCATTCTGTTCAGAGCTCCTGTCTCTTATTGCATTTTAATCTCATCTTTACAACAGAAAAACAGGTGGGATGGGTATCATCAGTTTCTCATCCTGGTTTATTGCCCAGCCATCTCCAGTCTCTAGTATCCTGTGGGATTTGATGCAAAACCACAGGATCCCATGGTGTGCTGTCGCACACTGGGCCTGTGCATAAGACTGTAGACAGGACATAAATTCTGTGTGCCCAATGGGGCTGCCTCAGATTAAAGGCCCTTGGATTTCCTTAAAACAGAGTCTTTAGATTGCTTAAAGGTTCAACAAAGTTCTTTATTGATGAAAACAAACAGGTACTTTAAAGCTTTCTTAACAGTCTATTGGCTCTTGCAATCTTGTTCACTGGGAACAGGCACTATCTTCATAACTGTATACTAACTAATGGGGAAATCCTTAACTTCTAATCTGGGCAGTCTGTATTTGCCTCGGCATGGAGCCCCTGCACCCGGTACCAACTGCTTCTGGCTTCCGCAAGTGACCCTTACCAAGCAGAGCTTTGTAGACTTCCAAGGGAAAAGGAGTTCAGGTTTCGGTGATGGCTGGCTGAAGTCCCTCAGCGAAGGAGCTGCAGGGCTGTATGTCTCCCCAGCCAAGCTGTGGGGCTGTCTATCCCCGGCCAAGCTGTAGACGACGAAGCTTTCTACAGGAGCTCTTGGTTTTATGTCCTGTGCGAAAGGCTTCTCTGTGAGAACTGACTCAAAAAGGCTCCTATTCCCTCCAAAACTCAAAAACGGGCGGGACCAGGGAACCTAATGATAATTGACAGGTGGCTTGCCCTATGATTGCAGCCAAAATAAGCCACCTATCTGCAGAGTCCCTGAAACTTAGGACTATAACAAACATTAAATGCAAAGCAAACAAATTGGAGCTCCTGGTGCAGTTGTACCTGCACACATGGAAAGCAATGGTTTTAACCTGTCTTCTTTAGTGTAAGGGGCTTTGGGCAGGGCAAGGGATCTCTTTGCTTTCAGATATTGTTGTTTCTCCTGATTAAAAACAAAAAAGTAACACGGACCTTGTGATGAATGTAAAAGGAATGTGTTGCCTGCTCTTCAGTTTCCAGTGTGAGTGAGACTCCCCGAAGGGACTCAGGGTGGCTTACAACAAAATACACAATGGCAAACATTCAATGTCAACAGTAATATATAAGCAAATTAATCAACAAATCAAGAACAACTCAATAAATTATAAACCAACATAAATGAACAAGACATAACATAATCTGCATAATTACCATCATATTAAATCCTTAAAATATCATTTAAAATCTCTAAAATTAGACTTAAATTGTTGGGGAGAGGTGGAAAACAGCAGGAGCATGAGTGTGATGGGGAGGCAGAATGTGAAATGGGACTGCTAATGATGTAAGAGGGGCAGTACTCTACTCTTAAAGGGACAATCATCCATTGAGAGGGAAAGCCCTCTCAATGTGATGAGGCCCTAAGATGGTTTCATGCACTCAATAGCAACAACATTGAAGCCCTACCTAGCTTGATAAAGCACATGGATATTAATAATCAAAGTCTGTGATTTCTGGACTCCTGTCCTCCAACTGTTTTGGACTTCAGCTCCCAGAATGACTGATCCTTAGCCAAAGGTTCCTATATGGTTCCGGCCCAGTGTATCTGTCCGAACGGATCTCCCTCTACGTCCCCACCCCGGAGTCTAAGATCTTCTGGGGAGGCCCTGCTCTCGACTCTGCCTCTATCACAAGTGAGGTTGGCAGGGACGAGGAGCAGGGCCTTCTCGGTGGTGGCCCCCCACCTATGGAATTCACTCCCCGGGGAAATTAGATCAGCGACATCACTCCTTTCCTTTAGGAAAAAACTGAAAACATGGATTTGGAACCAGGCATTCGGACAATCGGGCAGATAAAGAAAGGACTTTGACAATGGTCAGGAAATGACTAATAGAATGGAACTATGGAACTCTGAAAGACGAAACGCTGAGCATGAGAATTGTTTCATATGATGTGTTATATACTGATTGTTTTGATTGTTTTAACTGTGATAATTGTTTTAACTATGTTTCGTACATTATGTGTAATTTGTATAGGCATCGAATTGTGCCTTTTTGTAAGCCGCCCTCGGGGGTTGAGAAGGGCGGGGTAAAAGTACCCAAAATAAATAAATAAATAAATAAATAAATAAAGTCGCTGAGGCTTCTGTGACTTAAAAGTCCAAAACACCTGGAGAACTAAGGTTTGGGAGTCATTGCTCCAAACCGTGGTATCCAACCTTGGATCCTCCAGGTGTTTTGGGCTTCTGGTCCCTAATTCCTGACCATTGGACAAGCTAGCCAGGGCTTCTGGGAGATTGAAATCATATGTTGGTACATTCAGGGGAAAGGAGATATTGGTGGATACATTGTCTTTTTTCACAGTGAATATGTTGCTTGAGACCAGGCCCGTAGCCAGGATTTCGTTTCAGGGGGGGCTAAAAAATTTTTCAGGGGGGGTTTCGGGGGGGGGGCTGAGTCTGAGTGAAAGAGGGTCTAGCCTAGCAAACCTTTTGTATCATTACCCCAATACCCCCATGCATATGGGATATATTGAGTATGGTGATCAGATCTTGATATGAATAAACATAACAGTTTAAATAATGCACCAATAAGGCCTTTTCGCGAATCACCATGAAAATTTCGGGGGGGGCTCGGGGGGCTTAAGCCCCCCGAGCCCCCCCCCCCCCCCCCCGGCTACATGCCTGCTTGAGACTGAATGTTTAGATACTGATAAGTCACACAGCTTTGCATTTCTTATGAAATGGTAGAGTAACAGGAAGAAAGGGGGCGGGAAGTTAGGAAGAAAGGAACACTCAGAGGAAATTGAAAAATTCAAGGACATGCCTCAGGGTCTCATTGTTTTGGGTTTGTTTGGGTTTTTTTAGTGGTAGCTATTGATCAATAGCGTGCTTACTATGTGTAGAACATGCTTTGAACTTCAAGATGCAACTGTATATTCAATTTCCCCAGTCACTTCCTAGTCCAGCTACCTGAAGGGAAATCTAACAGGCACCTTAACTCGTAAATCTATGTTGTCAGGCTGAGCAAATTGATCAGTTGCATTCTGAAGGAGAGGGAAAAATTACCATTATCACGGGTGGGAGGGGGAATTATTTGCTAAGAAAGCTGCGATTTATGTCCCCAGAGGGCTGAAGTTGGGCTTCACAAGGAACGGTTCATTCAATGAGCAGCCCAGTTTGCAAACAACTTGCTTTCCTTTGATGTATTTATAGTAAAGCTGTGTGTGCGTGTGTTTTTTTGTTAATGAAAATAAGTTTTCTTTTTTGCTAATTTCATTTTCTATGTACAGAGAAAAATTAATTTATTTGAAGAGATAGAAGATGCAGGATGGGAACAAGCGTATTACTAGCACTGCCATTGGCATTATTTTTAACTTAGTATGTTTCAATGGAAATGGTATTAATTGTGTTGATCCACTGAGGAAGGGCATATTGGATAGAACGAACACAATGCAAGGAAATAACAGTATTACAAACTTGTACAACTTGTATTACAAACCAATCCAATATATTGTCGAAGGCTTTCATGGCCGGGATCACTGGGTTGTTGGAGCCCCCGGTGGTGCAGTGGGTTAAACCCCTGTGACGGCAGGACTGAAGACCGACAGGTCGCAGGTTCGAATCCGGGGAGAGGCGGATGAGCTCCCTCTATCAGCTCCAGCTCCTCATGCGGGGACATGAGAGAAGCCTCCCACAAGGATGATAAAACATCAAATCATCCAGGCGTCCCCTGGGCAACGTCCTTGCAGACAGCCAATTCTCTCACACCAGAAGTGACTTGCAGTTTCTCAAGTCGCTCCTGACACGACAAAAAAAAAAAAACTGGGTTGTTGTAGGTTTTTCTGGGCTATATGGCAAAAAAGGACAGCAAAGGACAAGAGGGATCCTCTCACCTCTGCAGGAGTCTACCGTGTACCATGCAGCTGTGGACAAGTCTACATAGGGACCACCAAACGCAGCGCCCAGACACGCATCAAGGAACATGAAAGGCACTGCAGACTACTCCAACCAGAGAAGTCAGCCATAGCAGAGCACCTGATGAACCAACCTGGACACAGCATATTATTTGAGAACACAGAAGTGCTGGACCACTCTCACAACCACCATGTCAGACTACACAGAGAAGCCATTGAAATCCACAAGCATGTGGACAATTTCAACGGAAAGGAGGAAACCATGAAGATGAACAAAATCTGGCTACCAGTATTAAAAACTCAAAAATTACAACAGCAAAACAACAGAGGGGAAACAAACAGGCACATAAAATCACTCTCAACAAAAGATTCCCCCTAGGCGCTGCCAGGCCATTGAATGCAAATCAAGGTGATCATCTGAAACATCCACAGCTAGCCCCAGCAGACAGGGGTCCTTTGTCTCACCCTGGTCATTCCACAGATATATAAACCCATTTTTCCTACTTCCAACAGACCTCACTACCTCTGAGGATGCTTGCCATAGATGCAGGTGAAATGTCAGGAGAAAGATTGCCTCCAGAACATGGCCATATAGCCCGGAAAAACCTACAACAACCCAGCAATCCAATATAGATACCAGCAATAAAGGGTTCATCTGCACTGCAAAATTTATGCATTTTAGCTTCCATGGTTGAATAATACACTTTATTTATATTCTGCTTTGTCTTCCCAGAAGGACTCAGTTATAGTACACACATAAGGCAAACATCCAATGCTATTTACACAGTGAACACAATGACATAGAATACACAGAACAAAAGTCAAGGCCTTCCCCCTTTTCATCTCTGCCGTCTGGAGGCGATGCTCAACTCTGGCCATGGGGAGATGCCCTTGTTCCATTTTTCATGCTGAGGAGCCTGTTATCCATAGACAATGATATCTCTGATCAGTTACTGGCATGTTTTACCTTCCTTCCAAAGCAGTACTTATTGATCTACTTGCATTGAATGCTTTAGAACTGCTAGGTTGGCAGAAGCTAGGGCTAACAGTCAGGAACTCTCCCTGACTCACAGGTTCGAACTGCCAACCTTCTGATCAGATTTCCTGCAGCTAGTGGTGTAACCCGCTCCGTGACTGTGGCCCCATTCCTATTGAATGCTATGGAATTCCAGAAGTTCTAATTGTCTTTAGTCTTCTCTGCATAAGAGTACTGGTGCCTCATCAAACTGTAGTTCCCAGGATTCAATAGAATTCTAGGCCTGGGTAACAACGGAAAAATTTGTTTCTAAAATCGATTTGTATTTGGGGTTTTTTTTTGTTTCGATATTTAAAATAATTACAAAATTTTCCTTTTAAAAAGTTCGATATTTACGAAATTTCGTAAATGGTAAAAAATTAACGAATCGATTTCCGAAACAATAACGAATCGATTCGTTAATGGCGGACGCGACCGCGAAATACGCTAAAAAACCTCCAAAAACTTCTGAAGCTTCCCTCTCCCTCTGTTGTTGACTGTTGGTGTGATATTATATTTTTTTTCCACTAATTAAACCATAAAACTGGCCCAGACATGCGGAAATAATAACGAAACGACCTCAAAACAATAACGAAACGAATACAATATCGAAATACGAAGCATTTACAAAACGTTTTTGAAAATTCGTTTTTTTTATAATTGCTCCAGAATGGTTCGTTATCGTTTTGTAATTGAAAAAATTAACGAATTATTAACGAATTACGAATTAACGAAACGAAACCGCCCAGCCCTATAGAATTCAGACATGGAAGTTGGATTGCATCAAGCTACATTAATTCTATAACATAGATGAACCCAAAGTTGCATTAGATCCAAGAACAACTGGTGGTTTCGATAGCCAATTTCCTCTGATTTTTATTTCAGACTCCAAATGAGTTGTCCAGGGTGCCGAACTCTTATCATACAATAGGTTCAGAAACATGGCTGGCTCCTCTAAAATCTAAGGTGTAAGATCTACATTCTAAGATCTAAAAAACAATTGTGCTTATTAAAGTGGAAGAATCACACTATAACAGTGTAATGTGAGAGAGCCCATAATTTTTTATGTTCATTTGGGATTTTTTTTTGCCTTCCTCCCCATTGTCTACACTGACTAGATCTTCTGAGAGTTGTAGTCCAACTGGAGAAATATGTGATATTAAACATTAGTCCTCCACAAAATCAAAACAATGCCGACTCCGGGTGCTTTTTCATTTATTGACTGCTCTTCCTGCTCACAGGGGCATGAAGTATTTGTGGCTCCCTATTATCTTAACCAATGTTCAGTACTCCAAAATCCACTTTTTAAAATACAAGCTCCCATTGGGCCTTAAAACAAACTATTACAGCTTTTGTGGGCAGCGAGTGCTTTCAACGAAATGCGACTGCAACTGTGAAGGAATGCAATGAAATGGATTGCCCTCTCCCTTGCAGAAACATTGGTCCCGGTGCAACATTTTTTCATTAATCTTGTTACTGAACTAAACCCGTTTCCCTGTGGAAATTAATTACTGGGGTAGTATCAGGAATTTTAATTTCCATAATGCGCCAGCAAGATATACGGCTGTTTCTTTATATATGATCACCACACAACAGAGCAATAATCTTTTGTAATGAGCTTTATTACAACAAATGGAAGAGGACGACATTTAATTAAAAGCAGTGTAACACGTTCTGAGAAGCCAGTCTTTGAGTTCTGAGTCATCTCCCAACATTGGCCAGATTCAACCATCTAAGCCTGAATTTCAATGGAAAGCTGAAGAGGATTGTTGTTGGCCTGTGTGTTGATTATGAGGTATTGTCTGAGTATTTATTGTACGCCTAGGTGTTGAATTGGGGCAGTGTGACACAGTTCTTTCAGTGTTGGACAACAACTCTGACAAACAAATCCCCACTTAGGTATGGAAGACCACCTTAGGAAGCCCACTCTTAGTCCCAGAAATCCCCATGAAAGCTTCACCTATACATCAGAAACAATTCAAAGGCAAAAACAACAAGGATTTGAGTCCACTTCCTCATCAGCTTGCTTTTCTTTATGAAGTTGCACTTATGTCCCCTTTGGGTCAATACTGGAATATGGAAGTTGGAGAAACTCATAACCTCAACAGTTATCACACATGTTATGCCCTTAGGGAAATGTTAATAACACAAAAAAGACTGAGAAGGAGTCCTATCGATATAGAACATCCTGTCAAGCCATCAAGTCCAGCCTCCTATTAAGTACAAGAACTCAACAGATCTACTATCCACATCAGTTGACCATCCAGTTGACCATCCATAGCAGTTGAACATCTAATACTGATGTTGTTCCATAACTCTTTTGTGTATGATAATTTCCTTCCACTGCAGTACCAATGCTGTGATAAGAAGGAAGGTTCCATGAGAATGTTAAGTTGTTTTGGCTTCAGCCTCAGTGTTGATGAGACACTGAGGCTCTGAACATTTTGGAAAGAACTTTAGAATACTCCAGTGCCACATCCTTATTTTAGCTGGCTGCTGTGGATGATCTTGGATTGCTTTTGACTTTCAGTGTGCAGCTATTGAAATGTAATTTGGTGGACAGAACACTGACAGTGGTCACCTTCAACCAGATGTTGGTTATAGAATCACACTGGAAGACCTGCAAATGTGTAGAGAAGTGTTCCCTCTAGGAATCCTTGGTGGAAATTGACCATAGCATTGTACTGAAGACCTAAACATTGAAAGAACATATGAATGAAATCGTGAATCATCTGGTCCACTCAAGTTGAACCCACAAAGGTGGAGTGCCAGCCACATTTTTGGCTCTGGAGATGAATTCTCTCCAGAAACAGTGTGGTGTGACTTGAAAAAAAGGACCTAAGAGTTCATCAGGGGCACAATTCCTCAGCGAGAGTGCATCTGCACTGTAAAATGCATGCAATTTGACAGTACTTGAAGTGCCATGGTTCAATGCTATGGAATTATGAGATCTGCAGTTTGGTGAGGCATGAGCCCTCTTTGGCAGAGGAGATCTAAAAAGACTACAACTTCCATGATTCTATGGCCATGAGCCATGGCACTTCAAGTAATGTCAAGCTGCACTAATTCTACAGTGATACAGTGACAATTTCTTTCCACTACAGTACCAATATTGCGATAAGAAGGAAGGTCCCATGAGAATATTAAGTTGATGCTTTACAAGGTCTTCAGACCTTTCAGTCCAAGTTTTCTAGCACATCACCAAACTACAAATCCCAGGATCTCAGTGCAAATGCACTCTCAGTTCCTTCTACCTTTTCCAAAGCGTTGTTCTTTATAATACCTTAACCTTAACCTCTTTTCTCCCATTTGAGGTAGTTTTCATCTCCTCCAACACCCTACAATCACTGCAACAACCAGTTCAGATAAGTAACTTGCATCATAGCAAGGAATCTTTACTCAGGAGTAAATTCCTCAAAGACTCCCAGCGTAAATTAGCCCCACAAATACCTTTTTTCTGCCACAAAATCTTTCAAATGGAAGTAAATGTCAAAGCGATGACATAAGATCCCACTAAATACTATAAACGTCACGGAGTTCATTATTCCTGATTTCCGGATGAAAATGTGGAAATAATTGATGAGCTCTGGTGTGAAACTCAGTTCTAAAGAGTAGAAATAAAAATTCCTCTACTTTCATCCTCCCTCCTTTTCTTTCTTTCTTTCTTTCTTTCTTTCTTTCTTTCTTTCTTTCTTTCTTTCTTGTGCCAAATTGTTTGACTGCTATTGTTCACTTCAGGTAATTATAAGAAAATTCTCTCTAATAAATCCTAGAATAAAATTAACTGTCAGTCAGTCCCACCGAGAACGGTCGCGTTTTATGAGCAGCATAACCATTATGTAGCAAGCAAGCGATAATTTACAATATCATATTATTTTACTACCTCTGTAGGTTTTTGCTTCATATTTTGCTTCAGAGGCACATAGTATTTCCTTACTTTTCTCTAACGAGTCTGGTCTAATGGTTTTGTGAGGGACAAATGTCCTCCATTTCCAATCTTTTTCAATATTGATTCCCATCTACTTTTGCACAAAATGCATTCCATTGAATACATGGCCCTATTTCTAATAGGGTTGGGTGAGGTTTCCCTCGCCGTTCATCTCTTGAAGCAAACCGAACCAATTCACATTGGCAGGACGAAGGAATGGATTGGGATACCATTATCCAATGGAAAGCACAATTCTGTCGAATATAATATTTGGAGCCTTGTTGGTGCCTCATGTTGGTGTATGGAAGTGGTAAAGCTTTTTCGACTTATGTGGAACATGTGCATTCAGTTGAAGGTTGCAGAAACAAAGTAGTGCATGAGGCCGGGCTTTAGCACAGCAGGTGTTAATCATCTAGCTGCAATAAATCTTGCCAACTGGAAGGTTGACAGTTCAAAGCCCAGGGCAGGGTGAGAGCCTGATCTTTAGCCCAGCTTCTGCCTACCTAGCAGTTTGAAAACAAATGTGAGTAGATAAATAGGGAGGTATTTTTGCCAAGGCATTTCGATCAGAAAAAAGGAGGATGTTTATGAACAAAGAAAGCTCATTGGCAAGGAGATGGAGTGACAGCACCCCCTGTCCAGAACCGAGCGAAGCCTCCAAAGTTGTTGAAAGATGGGAAAAGCCTATATATATATACTCAGGGGCGTGCTCATCCATTACGCGAAGTAAGCGGTCGCAGAACATTTTTTTTCCAGGGGTGCAGAGGCGCCTCTGTAAACGCCCCTCAACCGCCACTTGAGGAGCGCCCGCTCAGCTCACAACAGCCCTAGCAGTCCGGGGGGAGCCTCGGCTTTCTTGCCTCGCTGCCGGGCGATCCTCTTCCCAAAGAGGCTGGGCCCTTGAGCCTCGCCTAGCCCCTCTCGTTCCTGCTCCACCCGGCCACCGGGTGCACGAGCAGAGCCGGTGCTCAATCGCTCTCTGCGTTCGATCCCTTCCCCATGACCGGCTCCCTTTCCCGATCCCCCGGTGCTCCACCCACCTCCTCTCCTCTCCCCAATCCGTGGGTGGGCCAAGGGGCGGAGCCACTGCGCCTGGCCCGCTTCAGATCCGGAGGGGTGTCTGAAGATCCAGGGTGCACACCAAAAGTCGCCTCTTCTTCTGACTTTCTCTTCAGCCATTGGGACCAAGAGAGAGAGAGAGAGAGAGAGCCCCTCCAGCTGGAGGTATCTCCCACTTCCGCTCCCTCCTTTGGTTTTGCGCCTACCTTCAGGAAAGGGGGCATCTCCTCCTCTGTCTCTCTCCCTCCCTCTCTCTCTCTCTCTCCCTCTCTTGGTCCCAATGGCTAAGGAGAAAGTCAGGAGAAGAGGTGACTTTTGGTGCACATGCCGGGGTCTTCAGGCATGCCTCCGGACCCAAAGCAGGCCAGGCAAGGGAGCAAGTGCGACAAGTGTAGTTACTGGGATGTATAGTTCACCTATTATCAAATAGCATTCTGAACTCCACCAATGATGGAATTGAACCAAATATGGCACACAAAACTCCCACGATGAACAGAAAATATACATCAATGATTGGTTGGGGGGGGGGGGGGCGCCAAAATACTGTTTGCTTACCTTTGAAAATTACCTAGGGCCGCCTCTGACTATAACTAATCTTAAAGCAGTAACAGCAATTACTATTAATTCTTTCTTTGGCCATTTCAATCTTATGTCTCCTATATTTGGATTCTTTTGTAGATTAATCGATAGTGTGTCATTAATGTGAACAAATACTTTATCCCAAATTCTTTTTATCATTTCACACTCCCACCATAAATGTATACAAGTCCAAGTTTCCCTGTTGCACTTCCAACAATGTTGTAGGTTGTTTCTGTTATAATAATGCAACATTATTGGAGTCCTGTACCATCTCCAAATTGCTTTATAACAATTTTAGAGGATTGCAGCACAGTTCCCTCCCTCCTTCTTTTGTTGCACAATAGCAATTCTCATGGCTTCTTCCTCTGTCGGGCGAGTCCTGCCAAGTTCTCTATGCCCGGTGATCTGTAGTATCCCTTTCCCCGCCGAGAGTGAACTTTTGTGCCCACATGAAATTGCTTCTTGAAGAAGGCCTCGGAGAAATGCCCCAGCCGAGCCTTTTCCTTTACACCAAAGCTAACAACGTTAAGCTTTGCAAGTTAACCTCATTAATATGCTGAGATTTTTTTCTTCCTGAAACTGCACATGGGATGCTTGGCATTACAGCAAAATTCAGTTCTGACTTCAAGAGGATGATTAAAGGGACATTGATCTTCATTATATATGGCGGGTGCTGAGGAGGGAGAGAAAGGGAATTTCTTGGGAGATTACAGCTTGGAAAAGTTATTTTGGGGAGGAATATATAATGAAAATGTGTCACTGGCCCTGATGCCTGGCTGCTGCTTGGATCTATAGCAGTGGCTCTCAACCTTCCTAATGCCGCGACCCCTGAATACAGTTCCTCATGTTGTGGTGACCCCCAACCAGAACCCTAACATTATGAATTGCCATGTAAATAATGATCTGCAGGATGTACTTTCATTCACTGGAGCAAATTTGGCACAAATACCCGGTATGCCCAAATTTGAATACTGGTGGGGTTGGCGGGGGGATTGATTTTGTCATTTGGGAGTTGTAGTTGCTGGGATTTATAGTTCACCTGCAAACAAAGAGCATTCTGAACCCCACCAACAATGGAATTGAACCAAAGTTGGCACACAGGACTCCCATGACCAACAGAAAATACTGGAAGGTAGGCCTGGGTAACAATGGAAAAATTTGTTTCTAAAATCGATTCGTTTTTTGGGGTTTTTTGCGTTTCGATATTTAAAAGAATTCCGAAATTTTCCTTTAAAAAAGTTCGATATTTACGAAATTTCGTAAATGGTAAAAAAAAATACAAAACAATAACGAAACAATAACAAATCGATTCGTTAATGGTGGCCGCAATCACGCAATACGCTAAAAAAACTTCTGAAGCTTCCCTCTCCCTCTGTTGTTGGTGTGATATTATAATTTTTTTTCATTAATTAAACAAAAAACAACTATAAAACTTGCCCCAGACATGTGGAAATAATAACGAAACGACCTCAAACCAATAACGAAACGAATACATAACGAAATACGAAGCATTTACCAAACGAATTGAAAAATTCGTTTCGTTTTTAAGTTGCTCCAGAATGGTTCGTTATCGCTTCGTTAACAAAAAAAATAACAAATTTTTAACAAATTACGAATTAATGAAACGAAACCGCCCAGCCCTACTGGAAGGGTTTAGTGGGCATTGTCCTTGAGTTTGGGAGTTGTAGTTTGCCTACATGCAGAGAGCACTGTGGGCTCAAACAAGGATGGATCTGGACCAAACTTGGCACGGATACTCAATATGCCCAAAATGTGAAAACTGATGGGGTTTGGGGAAAATAGACTTTGACATTTGGGAGTTGTACTTGCTGGGATTTACAGTTCACCTACAATCAAGGAGTGTTCTGAACCCCACCAATGATAGAATTGGGCCAAACTTCCCACACAGAACCCCCATGACCAACAGAAAATACTGTGTTTTCTGATGGGTCTTTGGCGACCCCTCTGACACCCCCTCGCGACCCCCCCTCAGGGGTCCCGACCCCCAGGTTGAGAAACACTGATCTATAGTATGTCCCTCTATATCAGGCATGGGCCAACTTGGGCCCTCCCTCCAGGTGGTGAGAGGCCATTCATTTAAAGAAGAAAGGCAGCCTTTTTGGCTTTGCTCAATCCCTTTGAGCTGAACACGAAACTGACTTTGGGAAGCTTCAGAGGTTTACAAAATGCATTCAAAAAAGAATTGGGTGAGTTTTGATTCTTAAGTTTTTGGCACTGGCCACGTCCACATATCAAACAGGGGTTATCTTGTACCTTCCCCAAAATGGAGTTTCATTCAAGCTCGGTTAGAGATGCCATAGAAGCTTGTTATAAATTGATGTCTATCTATAACAATTTAATTTGCAATACTGATTTGCAATATTTTATGGTATAAATAGCCAATGTATTTGCAACATTGCTAACTCCAGTTCAAAATACAGAAACGGGTATCTAGCTATTCAGGTCTTTAAGAGATATTTAATAATAGTCTGGAAGGGAGCCATGTGCATATTCTGTGATAGGGCAACACACAATAATGGGGAGACTGTATAAATGTAATCTTTGAGATCTTTAGACATCTGAACATATCTAATCTTTTGTCCTGATAAAATTGAGAGAATGAGAGAAGTTCCCCTTGCTTTTGCATCTCCCCCAATGAGGCCTGATTTTTGTGAAATGTATTATATTGTTTCGATATTTTCAAAATTTCACATTGCATGGATCAGGGAGCGTTGAAGGATACATCCTAAATACTTTCATATAAAAAAAAAACTAAATACAACAGGACCATCTCTGCCTATGAACCCACCAGGACTTTGAGATCTTCCAGGGAGGCCCTGCTCTCGATCCCACCTGCTTCTTAAGCGCGTTTGGCGGGGACGAGAGATAGGGCCTTCTCGGTGGTGGCTCCTCGGCTGTGGAACGCCCTTCCTACCGACATTAGACTAGCACCATCTCTGATGGTATTCCTCAAAAAAGTGAAGACCTGGCTATTTGGGCAGGTGTTCGAATAATGAGTGTAATGACTGGTTAATGAACACTGGAATGGATCATTGGATGACGAATCTGGATCATGTTTTGATGATGAGACGATAGTGAATGGCTATTGTAGTAATTGTTAATTGTTAATGGTTTATTGTTATTAATTGTGCAACTTTATTAAGTTGATAACTGCTTTTATACTGTAACATTGAATTCTGCTGTCCCTTGTTGTTGTGAACCGCTGTGAGTCGCCTTCGGGCTGAGAACAGCGGTATATAAGCAAGGTAAATAAATAAATAAATAGATAAATAAGGTTGTGGTACAGCTGACCGAAAGCTGCGCCACAACCTACTGACCAAAAGGTCATGAGTTTGAAGCCAGCCTGGGTCTACCTTCCTGTTGATCTTTGCAGCCTGAAAGACAGTTCCATCTGATAAGTAGGAAATTGAGGTACTACTTATGCGGGGAGGCTAATTTAACTAATTTACAATGCCATAAAACTATCCAGCGGCATGCAAAAGAATTAGGGGGTACTCCATCGGTGTCACAAGTGGATGGTGAAGCGACAGCTCCCCGGTGGCCAGAATTCAAAAAGCATACCCCCATGAAGCTGGAAAATTAAATAGCCTCTGTGTGTCTGTCTATATATGTTGTGTGTCTCTATGGCATTGAATGTGTGCTGGTACAGCTGTACCAGGAGCTCCTATTTTGTTTGCTTTGCAGTTAATGTTTGTTTGCAATCCCAGGCTTGGGATTTTGCAGTAGGGTGGCTTCCTGTTATAGGCTGCAATCATAGGGTAAGCCACCTGCCAATTATAGTTAGGATCCCTGGTCCTGCCCCCTTTTTTGCTTTTTGGAGGGAAAGGGCCATTTTTTAGTTAGTCACAGCAAAGGTAGCCAAAGGCAGAGGATGCGTACAGACATTCCTCCTGTGCAAAGGCTTCATCTTTTAAGACTTCCTGGGGAAGAACAGATTCCCTCTACAGATTCCCAAAGGGTTCCAGGGAACAGCTTTACAGCCTTGAGGACCTCCGGAGGGAATAACAGCTCTTCATCTTCAGCTAAGTGATTTCAAGCCTGGTGGTACGTTTGTTTGGTTCTGAGACTCAGTTCAGCTGGTAGCAGACCCAAACCAGTCGGGTTTAAGTTCACAGCAGCCTGGGAGGAGCTTTAAAGGGGATTTTTTCTGTTAAACAAAGATTCTTGAAGATAGTGCCTGTTTCCTGCAAACAAGACTGCAAAAGCCAATAGACTATTTAGAAATTTTACATTTCCTGCTTGTTCCTTAATAAAGACTGTTGTATTTAAGTTTAAGTCTCCTAAAGCCTGTTTAATAGGATAAATTCCTCTAAAGGTTCTTTCTTGGGCCCCCGGGCTTCCCGCTGGACGCAAGCCTTGCATCCTCTGTTAGAAGCATTTAATTTCGGCTCCAGCGGCGACAGCACATAATGTTTGCCATGTATATGTGCATTGTGATCTGCCCTGAAGTCCCCTGTGGGGTGAGAAGGGCAGAATTTAAATTCTGTAAATAAATAAATAAATAAATAGATAGATAGATAGATAGATAGATAGATAGATAAATAAATAAAGGGGCAGATTGGCATGGTGGACTTGGGGGGGGGGGAGCAACTCCATTGTTAATTTTAGCCACCCACCCACCACCTTGATGACTTTCCTCCATTCCTTTTCATTCCTTCTCATTCCAAATCCCCCCCCCCCCCCCCGCCCTCCATTTTCTGGATAAATTTGCAAAGTAGAGATGCAGTCCCTTTTCCTTTGTCTGCTTCCAGAGGCTCTGTCGCAGGAAGTTGTGTTTAGTTTTACCTTGTTGGGTTATTGATGAATGCCTAAACCTGTTCTGGGCTCAATCAGAAATAAAGCTCCCATTGATTTATAGTGAGAGGAATTGGATGACAGGTGCAATAAAGTGGCATGTTCTTAACAATTTACTACTTCAGTCGCCTACTCTTTCTCCTTCCCTTTCTCCTGAGTGTAACTTATGGTGACTCTTAAGAGCTCCCAAACTCGGAAGCATTACCTGACTGCAAATGCAGAGGGTTGTTCTCCGAACCAGTTTTATTAGATTCATAATGCTGTGCGTTGGTGAAAGACCCCCGGTCAGGAGGCCCCAGATGTTGAGATATATTGCTTTGCCTGCAACTCCTTTCCAGGTTTTGAAACTTGATTGCTCATAGGTGGGAAACATTGCTTCACACACACACAAGAAACAGATAGAGCTCAGACAGAATTGCTTTTTGCTGCATTTCTAAAAGCCTTCCAACCAGCGAGGCCAATGGCCTTTTTGAAGGATGAGAAATCAAATTCTAGTCATCATGATGTGCAACAATGCACCTCACATCAATCCAGATTCCATCCTAGTGTTGTGAACTCTGATGAGCAGGTTCCTCTTCAAAATGTCAGAGAGACAACATGCAATTGACTAATCTCCTGTCTTTCTTTAGCTGGTGACACTTCAGGTGATGTTGGATTGCAACTCTCATCATCCCAGCATAGCTAATAATGTTCTAGCTGTGATCTCAACCTATCTGAAGGGTTCCATTTTGTCCTCTCCTTGTCTAGGTCCTAACCATTATCTTGACACTATTTTCATATGCTCGGTTCCCCCCCTCCAATAATATTAGTATTATTGTATTGTCGAAGGCTTTCATGGCCAGAATCACTGGGTTGTTGTAGGTTTTTCCGGGCTATATGGCCATGTTCTAGAGGTAATTTTTCTCTTGACATTTCGCCTGCATCTATGGCAAGCATCCTCAGAGGTAGTGAGGTCTCTTAGAAGTAGGAAAAATGGGTTTATATATCTGTGGAATGACCAGGGTGAGACAAAGGACTTTTTTCTGCTGGGGTTAGGTGTGAATGTTACAGCTGATCACCTTGATTAGCATTCAATGGCTTGGAAGTGCCTGGGGGGAATCTTTTGTTGAGAGTGATTTTATGTGCCTGTTTGTTTTCCCTCTGTTGTTTTGCTATTGTAATTTTTGAGTTTTTTAATTCTGGTAGCCAGATTTTGTTCATTTTCATGGTTTCTTCCTTTCTGTGAGTATTATTATTATTCCTCTGTAAAAAACAAGAAGGAACTTTTTACCATATGTGGTGGTCGTGTGAGAGGACAAACAAATACTGGAAAATGATACATTCAGAATGCAAAAAAATTAGATATAAATTTCCCACTGGTACCAGAAATGTATTTATTAGGGATGTTTGATGCAGATATATTTAAAGACAAAAACAAAGAAAAATTATTTACCTATTTTGCAACGGCGGCAAAAATTGTCTTCGCCAAATATTGGAAATTAGATAAAATACCGTCAAAAATGGACTGGATAAATAAAGTTCTTGACATTAAGGACATGGACAAACTAACATACTGGTTAAGATATAATAATGGACAAGGTAAAAAAGTAACAGACTGGAAAGCAGTGCAAGAATATACAGAGAAGGAAGATTGGTCAAACTAAATCAACACGGGAGATAGAAAAAAATTAGATAAATCCTTTCCTCTGAATAGGAAGAAAATAAATCGGAAGAATGAGGAAAGAGGAAAGGAAAGGGATGAATATATATAAGGGTGTCTATTGTGTTTGTTTATTTTTCTTTTTGTTCCTTCTTTTTTCTCTCTTTTTGGTGGTGTTATTGATGGTTTTTAGGGATGTTACATCTGGTGGTGGGGGGGGGGGGTTGATGTCACTGTTTTTATGTAAATTTATGGAAAGGAATTCAATAAAAATCATTTTTTAAAAAAAATTAAAAAAGTATTATTATTATTTCTGCAGTGAACACATTATAACATAACAATTTATGTTGGATCCACCACCTGTGAAAAAAAATTACGGTCGTTTTTGGGAGGGATCTATAGATCTGCCAAAATTCAGAAACCAAAAAACGGTTTGCAGTTCAGCTGAATTGCACAACCCTAAAAGAAGGTCATCTTTCTACTAGGGACAAGTGATAAGTGGGTATGTAATTCCAGTCTTGTGTTCGGGATTTGTTGTGAGTGTGTGTTAATTCAAAGTTGTCCATCTGCAGCAGCTTCATAAAGGCTTCATCCTTGTGATATGGATTTGATTTAGAATGAAAGCTATGGAACAGTGACGGGGATAATGAAAGATGGAAAGGAATTAATCCAATTGAATCCTAATCCAAGGATGAACAAATTGTCTATATGCCTAGCAGTTAGGTGGTCACCCATATGCCGCCTCTCATTGAGGCTGATTCAAAAGAACAGATAGAAAGCTCTGTCCAGCAGCAAAACTCTCCCAATTGTCATTGTTCTGCATTATAAATTTTGCTGGTTGTTATTCAGAACCACTTTCGGTGTGTGTGATCACAATAACAGCACTTTACATAATAGGGCCTTGCAGTTATCCTATCTCTCGATTTACTAAAGGTGTCACAAAAGGGGCTATTCAGTCCCAATGATTACAGTGGGTGCTTAAATACTAGCAGCTAAGGAAATATTGCAAGGCAGGCAAATTGTCCCTTATTGACTAGTCAGTTTATGTTACAGCCAAGGGACCCAAATTTCACACTTTGCGGAAAAGGTAGATCTACTTAAAGGCAATCATAGGCAAGCTTAAGTGTGTTATTTCTCATTGGTGTCATAATGAAGGGTATTTGTATAATATCAAAGTGCAGTTTTCCTTCCCATAAAGCAAGCCAGCTCTTTACCTGATTATATTAAAAAGCACTCAGCAGGAAGTAAAATCCAAAGGAACACACTCATTCAGAGTTGTCTGTAAAGTGCAAACAATATCTCTAACTATATTTTTGAAAATGCAAAAGTAGTGCAATAGTTATTTAAGCACTGTTTTCTTGAATAACCCATTCTTTGATCGTGCAACTGGCCTTTGAAATTTCTCCATTTTGGAGCTGTAAATCGTCACTTGAAAATGTTGTGGAGGAGCAAAACGGTGGCTCTTTAGGATTTAAAATATAGATGTTCAAGTCCTCCACACAGTTACCTACATGGGAGAATACATAGATCTATAATAATAAATTAAACAGGCAAGGGGGGATGTTTGGCTCTTTTGATGTTTTTCGCTGATAACACCATGGGAGACGAAGGAGAGGACCTTCTCTGTGGTGGCCCCTTGGCTTTGGAACTCCCTCCCTAGGGAGATCAGACAGGCTCCCACCTTGTCCTCCTTCTGGAAGGAATTAAAAACCTGAATCTTCCGTTTGCCTTTGATTAGTCAGTTTCACTAGAATATTTATTTATTTATTTATTTATTTACTGCGCTTATAGACCGCAATTCTCAGCCCAAGGGCGACTCATTGCGGTGTACAACATGGAAACAAGTGCAAATTACAAGACATAGTGTAAAAAATCCACAATTCATCATTATCAAAAAGACATCTTATCAAAACATCAACATCAACATTACTACAAAATCCATTCCGAGTCGTCTCATCGTCAAACCCACAATCCAAAATCATTTCCGTTGTTCCATTCCTATGGTCAAATTACCAGTCATTGCACTTCTTGATCAAATGCCTTCTTAAACAGCCAGGTCTTTAACTTCCTGCGGAATATCAACAGGGAGGGGGCTAGCCTGATGTCCACGGGAAGGGTGTTCCACAGCCGAGGAGCCACCACCGAGAAGGCCCTATCTCTCGTCCCCGCCAGCCGTGCCTGTGACACAGGCGGGATCGAGAGCAGGGCCTCCCCGGAAGATCTCAAAGTCCTCGTGGGCTCATAGGCCGAGAGGCGGTCAGTTAGGTATCTTGACCTACTATCTTGACCTACTCTAAATCCTGTATAGGGACTAGGTTTTGCCCTAGTCCCCGTACATTTGATCTCTGCACTTGTCATTGGCTCCTTTTAGGATTTATTGCACTCAATGAGCCTGAATCCAGCTATGACTTTAATCTCAGCCACATTGTTTTATGATGTTGTTTATGATTGTGTTTTATTATTATTATCATTTGATTAATTTTAATGTGTTTCGTTTTTTACCTGTAATTTTTGGGTTTGTTCCATTTGTAAGCCTCCCCAAGACCCCTTGGGGTGATGGTGGTGGGGTATAAAAATAAAGTTATTGTTATTGTTATTATTATTATTACTATTATTAATAATAATAATAATAAGCCTCACTCATAAGGATGAATGGAACTATAGTCTTTTAGCATCTGGAAGTTGTCATTGTAGTATTTAATAGCATTTTCCAGTTCTATGATGCATTCTTGGATGTAGCTTTATCATCTACATAGGAGTTTTGAAACTTTATCCAAGGGTTGACATGTTGGCCAAGCTGAAAAATATGGTAATTTTCCAAATCCACAAAACATGAATATATTTATTGGACTAAACTTGTTGTTCATTCATTCGGTCATTTCTGACTCTTCATAACTTCATGAACCAGTCCACGCCAGAGCTCCCCATCGGTCGTCACCACCCCCAGCTCCTTCAAGGTCAATCCAGTCACTTCAAGGATACCATCCATCCATCTTGCCCTTGGTCAACCCCTCTTCCTTTTTCCTTCCATTTCCCCCAGCACAATTGTCTTCTCTAAGCTTTCCTTTCTTCTCATGATGTGGCCAAAGTACTTCATCTTGACCTCTACTATTCTTCCCTCCAATGAGCAGTCAGGCTTTATTTCTTAAAGTATGGACTGGTTGGATCTTCTCGCTGCCCAGAACTTTCCTCCAGCACCACAGTTCAAAAGCATCTATCTTCCTTCACTCAGCCTTCCCTATGGTCCAGCTCTCACATCTGTAGGTTACTACGGGGCATACCATTGCTTTGACTATGCGGATCTTTGTTGCCAGTGTGATGTCTCTACTCTTCACTATTTTATCAAGACTTGTCATTGCTCTCCTCCCAAGAAGTAAGCGTCTCCTGATTTCCTGGCTGCAGTCTGCATCTGCAATAATCTTTGTGCCACACTGGGCATGCGTACTCAGCAGCAGAGTAGCATAGCGCAAGGGCAGATGTCTTCACTGTGTCTGGTTGTGATCCCCAGGTTGTGCCAATCAGCTTTCGTATGATATTTTTTCTAGCACCCACCTTTTGCTTGATATTCAGGCAGTGCTTCTTGTAGGTCAGAGCATGGTCCAGAGTGATTCCCAGGTATTTGGGTGCGCTGCAATGCTCCAGTGGGATTCCTTCCCAGGTAATCCTCAGAGCTTGGGATGCTTGTCTGTTCTTAAGGTGAAAAGCACATGTCTGTGTTTTAGATGGATTAGGGATCAGCTGTTTTTCCCTGTAGTAGGTGGTAAGGGCAGCTAGAGCTTCGGAGAGGGTCTGTTCTACCATCTCAAAGCTCCCTGCTTGAGCAGCAATGGCACGATCATCAGCATAGATGAAACTCTCTGTCCCTTCTGGCAGTGGCTGGTCATTTGTGTAAATGTTTTCTCCTCCTCCTCTCCATATGCTAGAGTGCATAGGTGTGTTTTCAGTAGAGGAGGGTAAGGGCTTAAAAAATAAAGAAAAAGCTTTTAAACCCCAAAGAAAGGAAAGCACCCTGAAATTAATAACAACCCAGACCTAGCAGAGTCGTACTTCAGAGAAGCCAAAGCAAAGGAGCCAATGGCCCAGAGAGGAGACCCCGGAATAGAGGTGAGCTGCTATCAGGTGTTTGTGAGCAAGAAGACTTCATTAACGGGCACTTTGTGTCTTGCCAAGGAGAAGGAAGCAAGGCATTTTGACAAGAGCAGAGCCTCCTTGTTATCTCCAATGAGTCTGGAGGTCGATGACAGGCTCGCCTGCCTGCTACATATGTGTTTCCTGAGGAAAGCACACCGCACGATACACTTGCTCTTTTCCGCCTTCCCCTTTGTGAAGGCAATAAATCATAGAGAATTGTTCAAAGGCGGGGGAAGTAGGGAAGGAGGAAAACTATAAGGCTAGTAGCATTTGCAGGTTGTTCCAGGGAGACTCCCGAGAAGTAATTACTTGGTGTGGCTTGTAAAAAAATATATCTTGGTGAGGCCTTCTATTCAGTTTGAAATGGAAAAATAATGCATAACACATTGTGTGGTGGGAATGGAGGCGGCATTTCTCTCTTTGTGTGTGTGTGTGTGTGTGTGTGTGGGGGGGGGGGGGTTGGAACATATAGAAATTCACTAGGTAAACAGTCTCCTCCTTTATTTCTGTGGAACATCAATGTTTTTGTTTTCCCATGCAACCTTTTGAAGAGATGCTTATTTTTCTGCAAAAATTGTTATAAAGCACTTCACCACCCAGTTGGAAGAAAGAGACATGTAGAAAATGCAGGCCGTCCTCAAGTTACAAATGACTCATAGTTACAAACAGGGGTGAGACAACAGGAAGTAAGATAAACTACCCTTTGGGAGCAAGGGAAGTCCACTTCTGAAAGAGTTGTGATCATGGGGGAAAGGAGGCTCCAATGAAGCTTTATCTCCAATCCCTGTTTCTCCACCTTTTCCAAAAGCTAATTATCACAGGGACAGAAAGTGAGGTGAAATCTTCTGAACAGGGTTTTTGCAACACCACAGGGGTGTTATTAATCCTTCCCCAGGCTATCAAAAACTTGTGTGTGTGTGGAGTTAAACTTGCCCCTGTTCTGACTTACATACAAATTCAACTTAAGAAACCTACAGAACCTATCTTGTTCATAACTTAGAGACTGCCTGTATATAGGTAGACAGAAGGGTACTATTTAAACCAGAAGTAAAATAGGTCTCAATGGTGTGGCGACCACCAAATGCAGTAGCATTGCCCAAACACAAATCAAGGAACATGAAAGGCACTGCAGACTAACTCAACCAGAGAAGTCAGCCATGGCAGAGCACCTGGTGAACCAACCTGGGCACAGCATATTATTGGAGAACACAGAAATGCTGGACCACTCTCACAACTACCATGTCAGGCTACACAGAGAAGCCATTAAAATCCACAAGCATGTGGACAATTTCAGTAGAAAGGAGGAAACCATGAAAATGAACAAAATCTGGCTCCCAGGATTGAAAAACTAAAAAATCATATCAGTAAATAAAGAACAAAACTCCAACACGGGGAACTCCAGTCAAGAAACAATCAGGAACAGCTAATTATCTCTCAATAAAGGATTCCCCCTAGCAGTAAGAAGCCAGACCTCAAACCTGTCAGACCATCAAATGCTAACCAAGGTGGCCAATTGAAACATTCACACCAAGCTGCAACAGACGAGTTCTTTCTCTCACCCTGGACTTTCCACAGATATTTAAACCTCATTTTCCTAGTTTCTGACAGACCTCATGACCTCTGAGGAAGCCTGCTATAGATGCAGGTGAAACATTGGGAGAGAATGCTTCTAGAACATGGCCATACAGCCCGAAAAATCTACAACCTACGAACCATCAAGGTCTTTAAGATCTTCCGGGGGGGGGGGGGGGCTGCTCTTGATCTCACCACTGTCACAATCGTGGTTGGTGGGGACGAGAGACAGGGCCTTCTCGATGGTGGCTCCCCGGCTTTGGAACTCCCTCCCACAGGAGATTAGAACTGCTCCCTCCCTCCTGACGTTCAGGAAGCTAACAAAGACTTGGCTATGGAATGCAGCCTTTGATAACTGAGTCAACTTTGGTCCACATGGAAGGAGAATGAATAACTGTGAATTATGACCAGGAATGCTTTGACGACGTGCTATATAAGTGTGATGATGACGATGTTGTATTGTAATATGTTTTTTTAATTGTGTAATGATGATGCATTGTGTGGTTTGTATTTTTGTATATGAACACATGTTGTGAACCGGATTTGAGTCCCTCTTGTAGGTGAGAAGATCGGTATAGAAAACTTTTAAATAAATAAATAAATAAATAATAAATACAACAACCAACTGACTGAAAAGCAGTCGGCATGGATGGGAATTTGTCTCTTGGGCAGAACATCCCAGAATTGATATTTGTGTCCATCAAGAAGAGCATGAGATTGCAGAAGTTATGAATGGTATTTGTAAAATAAAATAAAAAAGCTCCTGAGCTGTGTCATCGCTGTTCAAGTGGCATGACTTGGCATGGAGCCCTCTGGGGCAATGGTGGCCCACTTAGAATTGCACATATGGCAACTCACAGTCTACTGCTACTACAATTTTCTAATTATGATCAGTCACTCTGAAGCGTAACTGCTAGTGTGTAGGCTCCACGTCTGTGCACCGCAATTATTGTGCATTATTAGTGATTATAAGGCACAAAAGCACTCTCTAAAGTAATGCATTGTGTGTAATAAATCACCCCTGCTGTGAATGGGGAATGTATTCCGAAGTGCTTTTGGGCATTGCGATTATTAACGATAATTCATTCCTTTTTAATGCATAGTGGTTATTAATAAAATGCATATTGAATTTTAATTTGCAAAAGGCTTTCCAAAACCTTCTCTGACATTTGTGCCCTGTGTGTGTGTTAGCAGTGACCTGGTATGATAAGATGCTATTAGTTCCCATTTATCAGCACGGTTTTCCACTTTCATAGGGGTCCTGTGCCCCTAACCTCAGCAAATGTGGAGGGCTGGCAGTATTTGCATATCTGTGCATAATTAAATTTTTTGAGACGCAGCCCAAGTCCAAATAGGAAATTCACTTCACTTTCATATATACCTTATGCCTATAGCCTAAAGGCAATTTCATGCAATATTTTAAATAATTTTTGGGGAAGAAGCAACATTTGTACATTGAACTCTCAGAAAGCAAAGGCGTCACTAGCGCATCAATTGACAAGAAATAACCAGAGGCAGCCTTGAATCTTAAATGGTCAGCTTTGTGAGATAAGCTTCTCTAAACTCTGTTTTTCTCCAAAGGGCCATTTGTAGATGAGCTTGGAAAATACCCTCACTTTGTGTGCTGGCACGGTAGTGCCAGGAGATTTGAATTTCTTCTTTTTTTGCACTGCTAGTTTGTATGAATTTATTTAGCCACGCATTTTGCAATCAGGTAGCTTCCCCAGGTTGCAGTCATAGGGCCAGCAACCTGGCAATCATTGTTAGAGTCTTTAGACCCGCCCCTTTCCCCAGGGTTTTGGAGGCAAAGGAGGACTTTTGTTCAGTCTCACTGTTTGAAGCCTAACAGCCGGACGTGTGGGTTTCTCTATCCCACCTGCACAAAGGCTTCACTTCTCACAGCTTCTGCTGGGAGAGTAAAGGGATAGTCCCACAGCTTTTGCTGGAGGAATACAGCCAGCCTTTGCTGGGGCACAGGACAGTTCCTACAGCCTTTGTGGAGTAAAACTAAAGGACACCTTTCGGCTTGGCAGATCTACAGCAACCTTGTCTGGTAAGGGACCACTCTGGCTATCTATAAAGTAGCTTGGAGCCGGGAGTAGGGGCCTCACGCCAGCAAGGTAAAAAAAAGATTGCCCAGGGAAGGGTCAGAAGATTTCCCTAAGGAAGAAAGAAACAGTTTACCACCAGTTGCCTGCCCTTGATAGCAGATTGAGGAAGCTACTGGTTTTCCAAGGTTATCATCACCATCATCATCATCATCATCATCTTTAATTACTTATTAATCGCCCTCCATCCGAGATGCTCCAGGTGATTTACATTGCAGAAATTATACAGGATAAAACACATACATACAAATATTAAAATTAACATGGGTCAAATGCTCTAGTAAAAAGCCAGGCCTTAAGTGCTAGGATAAAATGCCCTAAGTCACGCATGGCCCTCAAATAGGGAGGCAAGGAATTCCATAAGGCAGGGGCAGAAATAGAGAAGGCCCAGCATCTGGTGCTTTCCAAGTGCACTTCCCTAGGACCCAGTATATAGAGCAAATCGCGTTGGGATGGTCGTGGCGACCTCCGATGATGGGAGAAGGAGAGACGGTCTCTAAGATACAATGGACCCTGGCCATATAAAGTTTTAAAAGTCAGGACCAGCATCTTATACAAACCACGATACTCTTTTGGGAGCCAGTGTAGATGCCGCAGCACTGGTGTTATATGGCATTTCATGGGCGTTTTTGTGAGTAACCTGGCTGCAGCATTCTGGACAATACGGAGCTTTCGGGTCGTAGAAATAGGAAGGCCAACATACAAGGTGTTACAATAGTTTAGCCTAGATGTGACCGTGCATTTAATTAATTTGTTTGAAGATTTAAACCCAAATAAAGAACTTCGTTGAACTTATTTTGAGCCTCAGTAGAACTTTGTGTTGGGAAATCTAAGGGGCCCTTCAGTGTCCCGTTGGGCATACAGAAGACACGTCCTGTAAACAGACATTATTTCAGGCCCAGCGTGCGACAGCACACTTTGCATATGTACTATGGATAGTAAGTGTGTGGCACAGGGCATGGATTTTGGTATCTATGGGGATCCTAGAACAGAATCTATGAGGATACCAAGAGCCTATGGTGTGTTGATGCAGATGCAGACTGTGGCCAGGAAATCAGAAGACGCTTACTTCTTGGGAGGAGAGCAATGTCCAATCTCGATAAAATAGTAAAGAGTAGAGACATCAGACTGGCAACAAAGATCCGCCTAGTCAAAGCCATGGTATTCCCTGTAGTAACCTACGGATGTGAGAGCTGGACCTTAGGGAAGGCTGAGCGAAGGAAGATCGATGCTTTTGAACTGTGGTGTTGGAGGAAAGTGCTGAGAGTGCCTTGAACTGCGAGAAGATCCAACCAGTCCATCCTCCAGGAAATAAAGCCCGACTGCTCACTGGAGGGAAAGATACTAGAGATAAATTTGAAGTACTTTGGTCACATCATGAGGAGACAGGAAAGCCTAGAGAAGACAATTATGCTGGGGAAAGTGGAAGGCAAAAGGAAGAGGGGCCGACCAAGGACAAGATGGATGGATGGCATCCTTGAAGTGACTGGACTGACCTTGAAGGAGCTGGGGGTGGTAACGGCCGACAGGGAGCTCTGGCGTGGGCTGGTCCATGAGGTCACGAAGAGGCGGAGACGACTGAACGAATGAACAACAACAACATGGTGTGTTGAAATAAGGATGATAATGGTGATGATAGAGCTGGAGGATGACCAGTGCAGTAGAGTGCATCGACAATAGAATTAATTAATTTATTATTTATTTATTTACTTTATTTGTATACCGCTGTTCTCAGCCCTTAGGCGACTCACAGCGGTTAACAACCGAACAGCAAAAATACAGTACACGGTAAAAACAGTAACATCATAACATCTAAACAGTCCTATATAATTAACAACAATAGCCATTCACTGGCGTCTCATCACTGAAAACATGATCCAAATCTGTCATCCATTATTCCATTCCTATGTTCATTACACTCATTGCACTAACTATTCGAACGCCTGCTCGAACAACCATGTCTTCACTTTTTTGCAGAATACCAATAATGATGGAGCTAGTCTAATATCTGTGGGAAGGGCGTTCCACAGCCGAGGGGCCACCACCGAGAAGGCCCTATCTCTCGTCCCCGCCAGCCGTGCCTGTGAGGCAGGCGGGATCGAGAGCAGGGCCTCCCCGGAAGATCTCAAAGTCCTGGCAACATGACATAATTTTAACTGGCCTAGCTGAATGTTATGAAATCCTGAGATTTGTAGTTTGGTGTGGTACCAGCACTTTGCAATGAGAGCTCATACCTGCAATACTGCAACACCCATTTTTCAGTGGCATTCTGCCATGGATGTTAAAGTGATGCTAAGTGCATTAAATTGCAGGCCATTTGCAGGACAGCATTTGAAACGGCCTCCATGGCACGTCTATTATGGGCAGCAGTGACTACGTGACTTTCATTCATTGGACAGAAATGTGAACCTTTCTTGTTTACAATCCATCCCATTCCCTGAGTGTTTATCTGACTGAGCCGTATATGATTAAACAAGCCATAATATGGGATGGATGCCATAGCTATTTCTGTCAGATAATGGATGCCATTTGTAATTAACGCTCCAGGTCCACTGGGAATGTTCAACAAATAGGAGGGCTGATTACCTAGAAGGAGCAAATGCTACATTCAAGATTATAGTTATTAGAATAATAATTATCATGGTTTAAGGAGCGAGGGCATAAAAGCTTTTCTTTTGTCTGCACATAAAGTATCTTTTATTGATTTTTGTTAATAAAGGGCCATGCAAGCCTGCCATTTCTGCTCTCATCAGGCATATAAGAAGAAACCAGTGCCCTTATTTACAAAGGGAGTAGATGATGAACCTAAGGAGAAGCAATCTTTAGCATTGGTCAGCCTTGGTACCATTGAAATGAACACCAATTTCCCTTTAGTTAAATCGTCCAGTTCAAATTGTGTTGCACGGCATTAAAGAAGACCATCCTTTTTTCATTGTCCCAGAGACCAAGAGTAGGAAGAACGAGTTAGAAAAATAGTAAAACCTGAAGGATTTTTGGAATATATCAGCAAGATATTTAGTGCTTTTAAGCAGGAGTAATAAAAAATCTGAAATGTTGTTACCAACATTGTGGATATATCCAAAGCAGTTCCTTGTCTTCATTGAAAGTGACCAATTCTTGATCCAGACAACTTTCTTGCAATTGTAGGATGACTCAGAATCATAGAATCATAGAGTTGGAAGAGACCTCATGGGCCATCCAGTCCAACCCCCTGCCAAGAAGCTGGAAAATTGCATTCAAAGCACCCCTGACAGATGGCCACCCAGTCCTGTTTAAAAGCCACCATAGAAGCCTCCACACTCCTGGGCAGAGAGATAGTTCCACTGCTGAACAGCTCCCACAGTCTGGAAGTTCTTCCTAATGTTCAGGTGGAATCTCCCTTCTTTTAGTTTGAAGCTATTGTTCTTCATCCTAGTCTTCAGGACAGCAGAAAACAAGCTCACTCCCTCCCCCTTTGACTTCTTTATTAACAACATCTTTATTAATGACTTAGATGAAGGGCTAGAAGGCAGGATCATCAAGTTTGCCGACAACACCAAATTGGGAGGGATAGCCAAGACTCCAGAGGACAGGAGCAGAATTCAAAACGATCTTGACAGATTAGAGAGATGATTGGCCAAAACTAACAAAATGAAGTTCAACAGTGACAAATGCAAAATACTCCACTTTGGCAGGAAAAACGAAATGCAAAGATACAGAATGGGTGACGCCTCGCTCAAGAGCAGTACGTGTGAAAAAGATCTTGGAGTCCTCGTGGACAACAAGTTAAACATGAGCCAACAATGTGATGTGGCGGCAAAAAAAGCCAATGGGATTTTGGCCTGCATCAATAGGAGCCTAGTGTCTAGATCTAGGGAAGTAATGCTACCCCTCTATTCTGCTTTGGTTAGACCACATCTGGAATACTGTGTCCAATTCTGGGCACCACAATTCAAGAGAGATATTGACAAGCTGGAATGTGTCCAGAAGAGGGCAACTAAAATGATCAAGGGTCTGGAGAACAAGCCCTATGAGGAGCGGCTTAGGGAGCTGGACATGTTTAGCCTGAAGAAGAGAAGGCCAAGAAGAGATATGATAGCCATGTATAAATATGTGAGAGGAAGCCACAGGGAGGAGGGAGCAAGCTTGTTTTCTGCTTCCTTGGAGACTAGGACACGAAACAATGGCTTCAAACTATAAGAAAGGAGATTCCATCTGAACATGAGGAAGAACTTCCTGACTGTGAGAGCCGTTCAGCAGTGGAACTCTTTGCCCCGGAGTGTGGTGGAGGCTCCTTCTTTGGAAGCTTTTAAACAGAGACTGGATGGCCATCCGTCAGGGGTGCTTTGAATGCAATATTCCTGCTTCTTGGCAGGGGGTTGGACTGGATGGCCCATGAGGTCTCTTCCAACTCTTTGATTCTATGATTCTCCTCACATATTTATATAAGGCTATCATGTCTCCTCTCCACCATCTCTTCTGAAGGATAACCATGCCCAGCTCTTGAAGCCTCATAGGGCTTGTTCTCCAAACCCTTGATCATTTTAGTCATCCTCCTCTGGACACATTCCAGCTTGTCAACAACTCCCTTCAATTGTGTCCAAAATTGGACACAGTATTCCAGGTGTGATCTAACCAAGGCAGAATAGAGCATGGGTAGCATGATTTACCTGGATGCAAACTTGCAAACTGAAATACACCCAATCTTGTATTATTTTTGAAAGCAGAACTGAGCCTGGTCTTTGGTTAACAGATACATTGAACCTAAGTTATATAGGATCAACATTGCTGATTTGAACCTGCCCAAGTTGTAAGAACTTCAAGGCAAGGCTTTAACTCGGTCTCACTACCATTTCAAGTACATCTCGTGATGATTTGGTAAAGAGTTGGCCCTCTCCTTGCTCGCCTTTAGCCAGCAGACAAGTGTCATCCTATTTAAACAGTCCTTCAGTATTTAACTTGTTGGTGTAGTACGATGGGTATGCTTGTTCTTAATATATATTGCAATAGATTATACCTTTCTCGGTTAATGTTTTTAAGTAAATTGCTATTCAGTGCTTTTCAAAATGCATATTGTCTGTTGTTTTCACTATTCAGTTTTAATATACAGTGTAAGCTGTGTTGGTCCCATGTGTATGTTTGTTTGTGTGTGGGGGTGGGGATATGATTAATTAAATAAAAAATAGAAGGAGGAGAATACACCAGGTAATCCCAACAAACTCCACATAAGGCTAGAAAGAAATCTCACCTGAACCCATGGAGAGGATAGTGCCACCCAAAGTTAATTATAGTAGGTTGCCACTGTATTTCCTATTTCTATGTATGGTTCTGGAAGCTGGACAGTGAAGGAAGCTGATAAAAAAAAATGCTTCCAAATTCAGTAGTTATATTTTTAATGTACCAAACATACCAAGTTTGTATGAAAATGTGACTATTTCCTGTGCTGGTCAATGACCGAAATAAATGATTTGATTGGATTGATTTGCTTCCAAATTCAGGCAGTTCCCTAAAAACTTTCAATTCTTACATTTTCGGGGCGGGCCACATTCACATCTCAGATATCAACTTGTAAGAATGAATGTAACAAATTTGATCCGACTTACGAGGACTAATAAAAAATTGCACACCCTTACATTGTCCTCCTTTTTTCCTTCTCTTTCCCACTCCCCAGCATTATCCCAAAACACAGCCCTTGCTTTTCTGGGCTCTCCTTTACATCCATCTTCGGTCCCTCTTGTCGGCTGTTAAGAGTGCGTTGGCACAAAGTTGGGAGTTGCTGATCTGGAGAAATTGGATGAGAAGAAAACACTTTGCAAACTCGCACTTGACTTATTAAAATAACCGCACACCACTGCACAGCAAGCTGTTTGGATCATTGTTTCCCTTCCCGCTCTCGCTCTTATTCACATGTTTCTTTCCACCCAGATGCATCTTAAAATTACTTCTGCAATTTGGATTTTATAAATATTTCTAGAATCTTAATCTGAACACCAAAGCGAGGGAGTCAAATATTTTTGTCAATATCGGTTACCAGGCAACTCCTGGAATTGTGACCACAGTTGTTGCTTTCAATTTGCAACCACTTTGTCTTTATCTACTTCATTTTGGAACAATGGAAAAGACACAGACTCCATTTACTTTTCCCTTTCACACTCTCTGTGCTGATTCCTTTTCTTTTCAAATGATTTTTTCTTCCCTTGCAACAAACCTTGCTCGATTTCCTGATACCCACCCACTCTGATTATTGTATTCTTCCACTTATTTATTTAAATATGTGTATCCCTCGCCACGTCATGAGATTTCAGGGCACCCTGCCGGCAAGAACAATTTAAATCAATTAAGTGCAGCTTAAACTGTAAGAGCAATTTAAAACAATTTAAAACAGTGTTAACACATTGAACAACTCTTCACTAGTTGAAACAACTTAGCTTTTCAAAATATGATTCAAATGTAGATTCAATGGTAGATCCTTATATGCCAAAGGGAAATGGCAAAGGCCCTGCTTTCGCCCCCAAAAAGAAGCCAATACTGGTGCAAGCAAGATTTTCAAAGGCATTCCATGACCACAGCATTCTGTTTCGATCCTTCTGCAATACCAGATGGAAAGGTGGAGTTTTGGCTCCTTTTTATGCCAACTTCAATGCTACCTAACAGATACATTTAAAGGCTCATTTCCCCCATGATCTTTGCTACGTGCTTTCAATGCATTTCAGATTTATGGCACTTGGTTTTCTGGGCCTGAGTGTTCTGTCGCCGCTGGACCTGAAATGAAGTGCCTTTAAGAGAGGATGTATGGCTTGGATCCAGCGGGAAGCAAGGGCCTCCGAAAAGAAGCCTTTAGAGAAATTTCCCTTATTAAACAGTTTTTATGAGGCTTGGGCTTAAATATAACAGTCTTTTATTGATGAACAAACAGGAATTGTAAAGTTTTCTTAACAGTCTCTTGGCTCTTACAATCTTGTTCACAGGGAACAGGCACTATCTTCAAAAACCTTGTTCAAAGGAAAATTCCCCTTTCTAGCTCCTCCCAGGCTGCTGTGAAACTAAACCTGACTGATTTGAATCCACTACCGGCTGAACTGTGTCTCAGAACCGAGCAGACATACCAGCAGGACTGTAGTCACTTAGCTGCTTTGATGGTTAGAGCTGTTATTCCCTCCGGAATTCCTCAGGGCTGTAAGGCTGTTTCCCCGGAACCTTTGGGAATCTTTAGAGGCTCTCAAGACTGTTCTCCCCCGGAAAATCTTAAGGGACGAAGCCTTTGCACAGGAGGACGTCTGTATACATCCTCTGCATTGACTTCCTTTGCTGAGACTAACTGAAAGATGGCCCCTTCCCTCCAAAAAACCCAGAGAGGGGTGGGACCAGGGATCCTAACTATAATAGACAGGTGGCTTGCCCTATGACTGCAAACTATAACAGGAAGCCGCCCTGCTGCAAAATCCCAAGCCTGGGATTGCAAACCAACATTTAATTCAAAGCAAATAAATTTGGGGCTCCTGGAACAGCTGTTCCAGAACACTGAGAGTATGTGTCTCACCCAAGATCACCCAATGGGTTTCCATTACGAAGAGGGAAACAGAACCCTGGTTTCCAGAGTTGTAGTCCAATGCTTAAACCTTTACAGTCTGTACACACTAGATCAACATTGGATGTAAACACATGATGCACATACTACATCACTGTACCCCATGATTATTAATTTCCAAGATATCTGTCTTTAGTTATTGGGTATCTCATCAGAGAGTAAAGACTAAATTGTTTTGAGAACTTAGCCCAATCTCCCATCAAAACCCTTGGTTGCAAAAGGAGGAGGAGGAGATGAAGATATGTGGTTTTGTCTGAATATAGACCACACCTGGAATATTGTGTCCAATTCTGGGCACCACAATTCAAGAGAGATATTGACAAGCTGGAATGTGTCCAGAGGAGGACGACTAAAATGATCAAGGGTCTGGAGAAGAAGCCCTATGAGGAGCGGCTTAAGGAGCTGGGCATGTTTAGCCTGAAGAAGAGAAGGCTGAGGGGAGATATAATAGCCATGTATAAATATGTGAGAGGAAGCCACAGAGAGGAGGGAGCAAGCTTGTTTTCTGCTTCCCTGGAGACTAGGACACGGACCAATGGCTTCAAATTACAAGATAGGAGATTCCATCTGAACATGAGGAAGAACTTCCTGACTGTGAGAGCCGTTCAGCAGTGGAACTCTCTGCCCCAGAGTGTGGTGGAGGCTCCTTCTTTGGAAGCTTTTAAACAGAGGCTGGATGGCCATCTGTCAGGGGTGATTTGAATGCAATATTCCTGCTTCTTGGCAGGGGGTTGGACTGGATGGCCCCTGAGGTCTTTTCCAACTCTTTGATTCTATGATTCTATATTTTCAAGTTTCTCCTACTGCTGGTTTTGTTACGGTCTCTGAGTTCCACTGGAGTACATTTCTAGATGAAGAGGGTCAATGCTGGGGAAGATGGGGATGCTGGGGAAGATGGTGGAAAGCTATTGCTTGATCTGGGGATGAGATGAAAGTCCATCCTTGCCAGACAGTATTAGGAGGGCTCAGTGAAGGTAAGACTGTGTCAAATGGGTGGAGACTATGAATATATGAAGTAGAAGATGTCACTTTTGATTTGTTTGCATGTGTGTGTATGTACCTTCAAGTTGCCTATTAATGTCTGATGACCTCGTGGATCTTATACCATCTTCTTGGGGAACGAAGACCCAGAGCCAATTTTGCCAGTTCTTTCCTTTGAAACAGAGCCTTGATATTCATTGGTGGTGCAGATCAGGTGGGATCTGGTGCCTTGAATGTATTTAGGCCATAATTTTGGGATGTCAAAATGCAAGTTTATTTATCCTTTAGGAGAAAAAAGGTGTTTACAAAAGGAGTAGGTAGCCACATCAATAAACAGCCTGGATCTCAAGGAAAATTACATCTATTTTTGTTGCTAATAGGACCTAAATGTCTGGACTTTATGGCTCTTTGCCTCCCAGAACCAAAATGGCTGGAGGAAGGGATCTGCATACATGAACATGAATATCCAGACCATCTTAACTGGCAACAAAAATGACATCTTGACAAAATGTATCTTATGGCATTAACATCGTCATTTTTCTTATACCTATGATTTTAACACCTATACTTGATGTTTCCTGTGGAGCTCCAAAGGGCCCATGATGTACTTTGTGCATTTTTGGTTGGCCCGAGAAAGGTATCACTATTTTCTGAATTTTGTAAGTTATTGCATGCAACACATTGAAGTATCCCTTTGAAATAATGGAAGAGTGTCCCAAGTTTGTTTTGTTTTGTTTTTTCTACATTTGAGGGCTTCAGTGGGAAAATGAATCATACAGATAGAAGTACACACACGTTTTTTGAACAAAAATCCCATTTTCAGGGCACAAAATAAGGCTTGTGTATGAAATGAATTTTTCATGAAAGAATATCCTCAAAACTTTTTGTAATCTCACCCAGCAGGTTTCCTGGAGCTCACTTTAGGATTTGTTGCACTCACAGAGCCTGAATCTCAGCTAAACTTCCTTTATCTCAGCCATATTGTTTTTATGATGTTGTTATGATTGTGTTGTTTTATTATTTTATTTGATTGATTTTAATTGTCTTTGTTTTTATCTGTTATTTTTGGGCTTGTCCCTTGTAAGCCGCCCTGAGTCCCCTTGGGGAGATGGTTGGCGGGGTATGAAATTAAAGTTATTGTTAATAATAATAATAATAATAATAATAATAATAATAATAATGCTTGTGTGCCAGCTGCGCCTGTACCTTGGGAAATCTGACTTGGCCATAGTAGTCCACACTCTGGTTACATCCCGTATAGACTACTGCAATGCACTCTACACGGGGTTGCCTTTGAAGACTGTTCGGAAGCTCCAAATGGTCCAGCGGGCAGCAGCCAGGTTGCTAACAGGAGTGACACTCAGGGAGCATACTACTCCCCTGTTGTGCCAGCTCCACTGGCTGCCAGTCTGTCTCCGGCACAATTCAAAATTCTGGCTTTAACCTATAAAGTCCTAAACAGTTCAGGCCCAGCTTACCTTTCTGAATGTATCTCTCCTTATGAACCATCTAGGACTCTAAGATCATCTGGGAGGCCCTGCTCTTGGTCCTGCCTTCTTCGCACATGCATTTCGCGGGGACGAGAGACAGGGCCTCCTCAGTGGTGGCCTCTGGGCTGTGGAACGCTCTCCCTAGGGATATTAGATGGGCCCCCTCCCTTCTAACATTTTGTAAAAAAGTTAAAACCTGGCTTTTTGAGCAAGCCTTTGCAAATGCAGTGTAACAGGCAAATACAGATCTATGGAACGACTTTACAACATGAATTGGAAAATGATTTTAGTAAGAAAACACTGAAGATTTATGTTTTTATTGGTTTTGTATGTTTTTTTTATATTTGCTAAATGTTTTAAAATTGTATTTTAGGTTGTTGGGGGCATCGAATTGTGACAACTGTAAACCGCCTTGAGTCACCTTCGGGCTGAGAAAGGCAGTATATAAATATAGTAAATAAATAAATTTTATTATTATTAAAACTTTTGAAATCTTTTGTGCTTGTGTGGGAGGATAACATGAGTAAACTCTTGCTTCCTGCCCAGTTGGCACAAATGTTAAATAGATGACAGAATTTCAAGAGATTTGCTCATATCTGAGCGTGGCTTGGGAAACAGATGAATATCATATGTGTTATCTGATTTTATTTTATTTTTGGTTAAAAATTGTGTTTCTGGGTCACAACCAATTGTTTTCTTGATAAGTGTGAATTTTCAGTAGTATAGACAGGATGTGAGGGTCTCATTTTCTTTTTAGCCATTTACCTATATGGGAATCTTTATCTGGGTCAAGGAAAACCTGTTGACATTTTAATTTTACCTTGTCATGGCACACTCCTAGTTAGCTGACAAAACCATATTTGCATCTTGTCCTCAGCCAAACTCAACACTTTCCTGTAAAATGGAACGTTAAAGGAGTGTATCGTATTGATATCTCAGATTTGTATTGGTATCTTGAAAATACATACCATTCCTCTTCAGTGGTTTACAGTCAGAATGTATAAACCTCAGTCTCTAAGGTGAAATCCAAATCCTGTAATGACCTCAGCAGACGGGGCTGTTTTCGTTGCTATATACCAGTCCAGTCCTAGTTGACCCACAGCACCTGCCAGCTCCCATCTCACAATGCGTGTGTACTTCCGGTGGGGTTCTGTGGGTTATCTAGAATGGAGCTGCTGTATGCCACCATGGTGGCAACATGGGAGGCTTCACGTGTTGCGCAGGAAGCAATGAGGGTGGGCAGAAGCCATGCAATCAATGCTACCCCTGTGGGATCAGCTTCCTGCCAAGCCGGGTGATGCAGAGCATGGGGCGACAGGTTCTTCCCACTCCCTGATGACAGTTGCCTAATTCACCGTAATGCATGGTGATTCTGGCAGCTCATGTGATGAGAACATAGGTTTCATTCTGATCAACTCTTTTTCCCAGAAGGACAAACCTTCTTCCTTATGAATGTGGGTTGAAATCCTAGAATGAGGTTGGACAGTTATGAGTACCAGAGGCAATTTTTCCTCCCATTCACTTGTGGAGTAGAGCCCTATCCAAAAAAGCAAGACCAACTACCACTTGTGATATCACTTCCTGCCAACATTTTGAGATGGGTTGCAGAAGAATATGGAAACACTGGAGTAAATGTAGAGGCTCTAGAATACTTGTGGTGGTAGGGTAGGCTATTTTCACAGTACAAGCCATGTTGCTTTCAAGTTGTTTCTGACTTATAGTAACTCTAAAGTGTCCATATCTTGAGGCTTTCTGGGACTAAGAGCGTCTTGCTTGCCCAAGGTAGGTTTCCATGGCTGACAAAAGGGCAGTATTTGAAGAGTGGCAGATTTGCACAGGAGCAGTCTGGTCACGCTGGGGCTTCTTTATCTATGGAAGTGTTGGGATTCAGCCTGATCCTGATCTGTGTGAACCGGATTCTCTGATAGTTTTTCCAACTGAGCAAGCTCTCCCTGACAGTGTGGAATCTGTTGTTGATGCTGAGGTCAGCGGCGAAGAAAGTGAAACTGAACAGCTGGAGGAAAATGTTTTGGAAGCTAGCCGTGATATCTCTCCACCTGGGTTTTTTAATAAGGACCGAAGAGAACAGATAGTTAGAGACAGAAATGTTTCACAGTCAAATCGTTTACAGGAGAGACAGGCCCAGGTTTCAAAGTCAAGGGGCGTTTCAAAGAATATCTTCTTTGGTTTAAGGGGCCTCCTGCCGGGTGTCTCTTTAGATCAGGGGTCAGGAACCTTCGGCTCTCCAGGTGTGGTGGACTTCAACTCCCACAATTCCTTGAGGCTCGGCATTCACCCCAAAGGCTTACCTTGGCCTCAAGGAATTGTGGGAGTTGAAGTCCACCACACCTGGAGAGCCGAAGGTTCCCCATGCCTGCTTTAGATCAAGCAACATTTGGCACTGTGGCTGTGCCTTGGCAGAATTCCTGTGTTCCATGACCGGTAATCCCAGAGGCTTCTAGTTTTCAAGTTCATGGTTAGCGAGAGGCTAACAGGTTCCTGGTTCTTGTATTGTGGCTTTTGGAATTTTGCTCAAGTTCAGAGATTCTACTGACTGCTGTGTTTCTATTGTGGCTTTTTGACTTTGCATTTACCTTTCTTTTGTAACCATTTTTTCATCAATAAACAAGGATTGTTTTTCCTACAGTCCAGTGTGGTGGATTTAATCTTATGGTCTCGTTTCTTGATCTGGGATGCAACAGGAAGAGGAAGAAGTGCACTTTTGGAGTCTTAGATTTTGTGCAGGGAGTCAGGTTCTGCTGTATGGAAAACAGAGATCTGGTCCTTGGCATTGTTCTTAGGGAAGAAATTTTGGCATTTTGGCTTTTTGAAGTTATGGTGTTATGGAAGTTATGGAACTATGCATTGGCAGGCTGCAGGAAAGTAGCACTTAAACTACTACACTGCATTGACTTTCTCTGAAGGAGATAAGGGAATATTATTTGACCTTACTCATGTCCATGTCACCAACACGATTCCAGTTCTGATCTTTTGCTTCTCCTCTCTTTGCTTTTGGACCTCCTGCCAATTGGGATGTATGCTCCCAAGAACTTCTCTGAAATTGGTTCCTTACTCTTTGTTAGTAAGAAAAAATATGAGTGTCTGCCACCTTTCTCATAATGATCTTGAGAAAACCATCAGAGCAGCTGAATTATGAGTATGAGATCACTTGTGTCTTTAGCTCATGTTACCTGATTGACAAGCATTTCAAATGTTGCTTCAAATTTATATACACAGGATTGACAGTAATGAGTCTGGGAGAAATGCTGCTTTCTGTGGGAGGCATAAATTGTTTTTGTTTCCTTGTGTATGAGCCGCTTGCTCAGGGGGCCATATGTGTCTGCTAGAAAGCATCGGTGCAGAATGACTGGCACAGAAGGTTTGCATGGGGAAGCATCTAACCTCCACACTAAAGAAATACGGGGGCCGTAGATGCATCCAATACATCAGGAAATAACTAGTAAACGATTTCTGCATAAAATCATTCTCAGTTAGTCATCCTGCAGATGCTTTTCTGCTTCAGATAAGTTGAAAATGCCCCCTGTGAAAGCTAGAGGAGATTGGACTGATGATAACAATTGGGCAAATGCATAATGGCTGAGCCAAATGGGTAAACAGATGGCTATTTGAGTCCAGTCCAATTCAAATATGGTACATCAAGAGACTATTCTCATTCTTGGGGGGTGGGGGATTCACAATATCAATGCTTTGTTAACATCCACCAGTAGGATTTAAGATGAAGCAGAAAAGGCATGGCCCGACTTACCGGGCCAAGAAGTTGCGGTGCAGGGCGTTCCCCACTGCCATTCTTGCCTTAGGGGGGCTTCTTCTTCGCAGAAGCCCCCTCTATTGGCGGGAAGGTTCCTGCCGGCGGGTCAATGGGCCAATGGCCAACTGACCACACCCGTCGTGGGAGAGGCCTGAGATGGCCTCTCCCACCTTTGTGGGCAGCCTTCATAAGGCTGCCCCAGGCTCCCCAGCAGGCATTGGGACTGCAACAGCTGATCCATCCCACTCACCCTGCATGCGGTTCATGTTTTCATTGGCAGTTAACTTTTGTTGGTGTTTACCTTGTTATGGTTACCTGTTAACAGTTACTTGTTTGTTTTATACACCTTGTCACAACTCCTTGTTGGCGTGGGGCATGGGCCCTGGATCTGGTTTGGTACCTCCCCTAGCGGAAAGGGGGGATGCCCGGTGGTCCCAGGGGTGCCGAGTTGCATTTGCCCGGTATTGTGCCAGCAGCACCCTGGTGTGTGCGGGATCGGGCAGTATTGGGCTGCCCGATCGTGATCCAGGACCCATGCTTGGCTGCCAACCCTTGTTCCTGTTATCAATAAATGAGTTGTGGCCATTGTTTATCCCAACAACATGTGTGAGCGTACTTCTTGGGTTGGCTGTGGGAGGTGTTATCGCACTTGCACACGCATATTGATTAAAATATGGAATTCAAATTTTCCAATTTTTAGGCTATTGTGTGTCTCCAAGTTTTTGATGACTTCTTGTGACCCTGAGGTGAATCTGAGAACTAGCATATTGTAGTGGTTTCATCATTGAACTATGGCTCTGGTGACCAAATTTTGAAGGCCCACTATAATAATAATAATAATAATAATAATAATAATAATAATAATAATTTATTATTGCGCCCGTACCTTGGGAAGTCTGACTTGGCCACGGTAGTCCACGCTCTGGTTACATCCCGTTTAGACTACTGCAACGCTCTCTACGTGGGGTTGCCTTTGAAGACGGCCCGGAAGCTCCAATTAGTCCAACGCTCGGCAGCCATGATACTAACTGGAGCGGAGCGCAGGGAGCATACAACTCCTCTGCTGCACCAGCTCCACTGGCTGCCGATCTGCTACCGGGCTCAATTCAAAGTGCTGGCGCTGGCCTTTAAAGCCCTAAACGGTTCTGGCCCAACTTACCTATCCGAACGTATCTCGGCCTATCAGCCCACCAGGACCCTAAGATCTTCTGGGGGGGCCCTGCTCTCTATCCCGCCTGCTTCACAGGTGCGGCTGGCGGGGACGAGAGACAGGGCCTTTTCTGTGGTGGCCCCGCGGCTATGGAACGCCCTCCCCATGGAGGTAAGATCAGCCCCCTCATTGATGGTTTTCCGGAAAAGACTAAAAACCTGGATGTTCGAGCAGGCGTTCGGTTAACTCAGTGCAATAAGTGTAATGATTGAAGGACTGGCAATTTGGACGACGAAACTGGATCGCGATTTTAGTCAAGAGATGAATTGGATTGTTTATTGATATATGTATTGTGGATCGTGTTTTTATGCTTTTAAACTGTATACTGTTGTTTGTTATAAGTTGTTGTAAACCGCGTTGAGTCGCCGGCTAGGCTGAGAAACGGCGGTATACAAGTATAGCAAATAAATAAATAAATAAATAAATTATTTATTTATACCCTGCTACCATCTCCCCATGCGACTCGGGGCGGCTTACATGAGGCCTAGCCCACAATACGACAATAAAAGCAATACAAGCAATAACAGATACAGTACAAAGCAATTAAAACAAATCTCATACACAAAAAGCAAAAACATTAAAGAGAATACAGTGCACATTTAAAATCACTAGATGATCTTGGGCAAGTAATACTTTCTGAACCTCAGAGGAAAGCAAAAACAACCCCCTCTTGTAGGTTCTTGTGTGACTTCAAGTCATTTCTAACCTATGGTAACCCTTAGGTGAACCTATCACTTGCTTTTCTTGGCAAGGCTTGTTCTCTGAGGGTGAGAGCTTGACTTGACCAAAGCCACCCAGTGCCTTGTCTTGCCATGGCTGAGTTGAAATTCAAGCCTTGATCTCCGAAGTCATCGCCCAATGGTCAAGCCACTACACCATGCTGGCTCTCAAAGAAAGAAACCTGTGCTGGTACGGCTGTACCAGGAGCTCCAACGTTATTTTCTTTCTGTTATCTGTTTTGCAGTCATAGGACAGGTCTCCTGTCCATCATAATTAAGCTTTGGTTCCGCTCCCTGCTCAGGGCTCTGGGAGGGAAAGGAGCCATTTTTTGGTCAGTCTCACACAAGGAAGCTAAACTATAGGACGTAGACCTGCTCGTCCTGTAGAAAAGCATCCTTTCTCAGGACCATCCAGGGAAAGGAACTCCAGCTGAAATATCTACAAGCCTCTGCTGGTAGGTCTACTCGATGCCCAGACGCACTTGGAATCGGTAGTAGTACCCACATCAGCGAGGCCTAGATAATAGACAGCCTAGGTAAAGGTAAAGGTAGTCCTCTGACATTAAGTCCAGTCATGTCTGACTCTGGGGTGTGGTGCTCATCTCCATTTCTAAGCCGAAGAGCCGGCGTTGTCCATAAACATCTCCAAGGTCATGTGGCCGGCATGACTGCATGGAGCGCCGTTACCTTCCCGCTGGAGCGGTACCTATTGATCTACTCACATTTGCATGTTTTCGAACTGCTAGGTTGGCAGAAGCTAGGGCTGACAGCGGAAGCTCACGCCGCTCCCCGGAATCGAACCTGCAACCTTTCGATCAACAAGCTCAGCAGCTCAGTGCTTTAACCCACTGCGCCACCGGGGGCACCATATAGACAGCCTAGGAGAGGTTAAAAAAGGTTTTTTTTTCCTTACGGAGAAAGTACAATTAATCTAAGTCAGGTACCAGTCCATTGAGGACTAGACTAAGAAAGCATTGAAGATTTGTTGTTTGAACCATTGAAGACTTGTTGTTTGTTCCATAATAAAGACTTTGTTGCATCATTAAAGACTCTAAAGACCTTCACTTAAGAAAAATCCCTGAGAACCTCTCTTTGAGGCCCCCTGGCTTCCCACTGGGCTTAAAGTGTACGTCCTATAGAAAAGACAGCTGTTACAGGCCCAGTGCGCGACAGAACAAAACCCTAATAGGAAAAAAGACTTGTAAGGAATAACAGTGGTGACCACATCTGCTACACTACCAAAGCAGCAACCCTTCTTGAGTAATTCCTACTTTCTGTTTCCATTTTGTGCTGCTTGCTGTCCATACTCCTTCACCCAAATCCACCCAACACATGTGCAAAGGGAAGAAAGGAAATGGGCCAGTCCTGGAGAGTATCTTCCAAAGCAACAATGATACTTACCTTTGATGAGCTCAACCTCACCCCTGTATTTCTTCCCTTGATGTGTGCACATCCCAGTTTTTCCATTTTGATAAGGAATGGTTTGAACATAAGGCAACGTGTGGAGTTGAGCAGCCCCGCTGGGATAGTGCAAGCCGACAATCCTCTATTTAAATCTTCAAAGTTTTTGCAAATGCTCTTAAGTTTTGAATTCCTTGCTCCTTTTTGTCTTCTGTGCCCTGCACCCTGCTTTGCAGTGCCATTGGTCGGTGGGGGGCTGAGTCTTTAAAATCCGCAAGGCTGAATTAAACTCCAATTCTAGGAGTTTCTTCTTCTTTGTTCATAGCTAACGTTAACCTTTTATTCAAATTTTGCTCGCACATCAATAATGGTTCATGCTCCTTAATCTGCTTGTCTGGAAGTCAATGTGAGTTAAATCCACAACAAGGCTAAAGTAAATCTAGAACGGAACGTCAGGTTGTAGTGTTTTGCCTTTAACCAGGGCCAGATTATCAATAGTTCAACTGTTCTACCCCCAGCACTGAAGGCAAATGGTGGAACTTGCTTTTCCTTCATTCCTCCTTCTGACATTAATCTTCTAATATCTTTGTTGTCATAAACATTTTGAATGTAAGTGCTGTTGGGCTCAAAAATTGGTTTGTGCATCTGCCTTGCCACTACAGCTTTGTTTTCCATTTAACATTTAGTCATGCACATACATTCATCACTTACGCTTGAGGCTCAGGCATCGGCGGTGTCCGGGAGGGCTTTTGCACAACTAAGACCCGTGCGCCAACTGCGACCGTACCTCGCAAAGACTGATTTGGCCGGGGTGGTCCATGCCTTGGTCACCTCTAGACTGGATTACTGTAATGCGCTCTACGTGGGGCTGCCCTTGAAAACGGCTCGGAAATTCCAACTGGTCCAATGGGCAGTGGCCAGAATGTTAACTGGCCCTCCTTACAGAGAGAGGTCAACCCTCCTGTTTAAGGAGCTTCATTGGCTGCCGTTTACCTTCTGATCCCAATTCAAGGTGCAGGTGCTTACCTACAAAGCCCTAAACGGTTTGGAACCTGCCTACCTGCGTGACCGCATCTCCGTTTATGAACCCACGTGTTCCCTTTGTTCATCCGGGGAGGCCCTGCTCGCAATCCCGCTGGCGTCACAAGTGCGGTTGGTGGGGATGAGGGACAGGGCCTTTTCTGTGGTTGCCCCCCGACTTTGGAACACCCTCCCCAAAGACATCAGATTAGCACCCACGTTGGCAGGCTTTAGGAAGAGCTTGAAGACCTGGCTGTTCCCATGTGCCTTCCCGGAATAGGAAACTTCAGCACTATGTCCCAGAAACACTTTATTAGAGTTTTAAGATCCTCTGCACATTGCACATGCCCTGAAATCCAATATGCCGCCTATCACACCCAGCACTTTTAATATGTACCCACTACTTGGCCCGGCCTTGGTTTTACTGTGTTTAAGATGTAATGTTTTGTTGATATTGCTTTATGTTTTTGATTTGCTTTGAGTTGTATTGTTTTATGTTGTTGTTATGTTGAGGCCTTGGCCTTTGTAAGCCGCATTGACTCCTTCGGGAGATGCTAGTGGGGTATAAACCAAGTTTAATAATTAATAATTAATAATTCCATAAGAATTTGTCCATACCAAATGACATTTTCTTTCACTCCTCAAATTTCTAACATAGCCTGGCATTCTGGCATTCATAGACTGTCTTTGGAAACAGTTTGGAAACTTCAGCAGGTCGGATGCTGATGGTGTTTGTTTACTCATATGTGTTCAATGGATCTCTGACTGGAGGAAAATCTCACCCATTACAGAAAGGGGTTGAAAGCCTTTTTCACTGATTAATTGGTTAAGTTGCTGAGATGCGCCTTAGGTTGCTGAGATGTGGTTGATGTGATATTGAGGATTTCACATGTATTAATAGTGCAATGTGTTATGGTTATATTTATTTATTGTGTCAGGAGTGAACCGAACAGTTGTATTTCATTATTATAAACAAACAAACAAACAAACAAACAAACAAAACACAAAGTTTGCAAACTTGGTAGTTGATTAAATGTCCTTTGACCAGTAGCTGGCCACTTGGAGTGCCTCTGGTGTTGCTGCAAGAAGGTCCTCCATTGTGCATGTAGCAGGGCTCAGGTTGCATTGCAGCAGGTGGTCTGTGATTTGCTCGCATGTCATGGATTCCACTTTGTAGCGTTGAACAGAGCGCAGTCTGTTCAGCACCTTCCAAGTCGCCCAGTTTTCTGTGTGCCCAGGAGGGAATCTCTCATTTGGTATCAGCCATTGATTGAGGTTCTGGGTTTGAGCCTGCCGCTTTTGGACTCTCACTTGCTGAGGTGTTCCAGCGAGTGTCTCTGTAGATCTTAGAAAACTATTTCTTGAATGTTTTATGGTCTATAGAATGGAAAGGATGTTGTAAAAATATTATTTATTATTTATTTAAAGCATTTATATTCTGCCCTTCTCACACTGAAGGGGACTCAGGGCACAGCACAACATATGTATTTAGGCCGGCATTTGAATCTTGCTGATTGAAATTTTTCTTTGATTTTAAATGTAATGTATTGCATATGTATATTGTAAACCGCTCCAAGCCGGCGGAATATAAAATTGAAAAATAAATAAATGTGGCAAACATTCAATGACTGACCATAAAACAAACTATAAATATATATAAACACTAAAATCAGTTATATCCACTTTAAAATCAAGTTAAACAATTTTAAGCAATTTTAAACAATGAAAGTAAACTGAAATCATCCTAAACTTAACAAATTAAAATGGATTTAAAACACGGCAACTTCTCAAAACCAGACACCGATTTCAGAATGAATTATCTAGGTCCTAAAGGTTTTAATAAACATCCATGTCTTGGCACTGAAATAAAAGAAATGTTGATCCTTTCGGGCAGAACCTATAAAGCCCTCCATTAGGTTTGTGCACTCTGGGTAAACCTTGAACCGTTTCTTGTCCCATATATGGACAATCGCTTTTGGAGACAGCCTTCTCAATGGATGCTCGCAAACTATGGAAGTGTTGTGGTTCATCCAGATGAAGTTGAGGGGTTTGGGGGTTCAGGGCCTGATTATTCTGTAGCTGAGGGAACAGTGGGGGTTTTGTAGCAAGATGCTGTTGCTGAGACAAAGTTGTTGGTTTTTTTTGTCGTGTCAGGAGCGACCTGAGAAACTGCAAGTCGCTTCTGGTGTGAGAGAATTGTCTGTCTGCAAGGATGTTGCCCAGGGGATGCCTGGATGATTTTTGGATGTTTTATCATCCTTGTGGGAGGCTTCTCTCATGTCCCCGCATGAGGAGCTGGAGCTGATAGAAGGAGCTCATCCGCCTCTCCCCAGATTCGAACCTGCGACCTGTCAGTCTTCAGTCTTGCCGGCACAGGGGTTTAACCCACTGCACCACCGGGGGCTCAATCTGAGACAAAGTGTGAAAGTAGAACTGTTTTGGAATCTAACAGGCAGGGAGAGGAGGAAACATTCGCTCATCTGAGGAAACAGTTGGCTTAGACAGAGATATCAGGCTGCTTCCGAGGGGGCAGAGATTCAGATGCAGGAAAATCTGTGAGAAAGAGAAGCAAAAGCAGGCCTCTCAATGTCAAAGGAATGTGTTCATGTCCTTAAATTAGTGAGAGAGCTGTTAGGTTTTTAGATCAAGCAACATCACTACTGGAGTGAGAAATTCCTGTCTCATTCCTAATTCATGCTTTAGTTCAAGACCCAATTCATGTTCAGGTTTTGCTCCTTGTTTTTGGATTTACCTTTGGATTCATGTCCATGTTTTTCTCCTTGTTTTCTGGATTCATGTTTATGTTTTAACCATTGCTTTCTGGATTTACCTTTGGGACTTGCTTCCTTTATTAACTCTTGGATTTTCACCCTTCTATTTGCTTAAGGTGCCTTTGTCCCTTTTTATATGTGTTTTTATAAATAAACTGTTTATTGTCACTTTTGGTTTCCTCATGAGTTTTGTGAGCAAGGTGTACTCCTCATGAGGTGCAACAGGAAGTCCCTTCCACCAGAGGTCCAGTAGTCGCCTCTGGGGATGTGATGGCGCAAGTGGTGCCACCTATGTGTAGAACTGTTAGTTGTAAGACTTAAACTGTTGTATCATGCTTAATCCTGCCCCTTTTTACCCTGCTTATGTATAGTTGTATGGATTGGTTGCTTGTAGCTGTCAATCAGTACTGTTTGGCTCCACCTCTTCCTGCAAGAGGGGAGAACTTCCTTTTTCTTTTCATTCTGCCATCAGAGTTCGTACCAGATGGACGTGAGTAAGAGACCTGACTCTAAAGGACCCTGATTTAAGTTAACTCTTAGCACCAATTCTGAGGTTTTTTACCCTTGGGACTCATGCTTTATGTCCAGATCGTCCTGGATAACATTGAGGAGATCCCAAGCGCCTTCAAGCCGGTTCTTTTGGCACCAGAGGAATATCCCGAGTCTTCTAAACATAGGCCATCTGAACTGGGGTTGTGGTTTGCTCCGGCATTCATAGCCATTGAGGAAAGAGGAAACTTGATGAGGCTTCTCAGCTTCAAACCCCTCGGACCCAGAGCTAATTGAGACTGTAATGTATGTGTTCCTTCGCCCCTCTAAAGTTTTCCAGCTCATTGCTTTGAAGAAATGACTTTGTGATAAATAAAACTTATCTTGAGCTATTTACAGCGACTTGGGTTTTTGGGAGTTCCAGTTTCCTATAGGATGGCAAGAAGCAATCCTCTGGGGAAAAGATGCCACGTCCATCCCTCCTTTATTGAGAATAATAGCCCCCATGCGTGACAGCACAGGGGACCTATAGTTCTTAGTGAAAAAACAAGGAAGTGGCATCTTTTCCCCAGGGGATTGCTTCTTGCCTTCCTTTAGAGAACTAGAACTCTCAGGGATCAACAAGGCACTATAGATAACTCGAAATAGGCTTTATTGTTTACATAGAGTTATCTTTCTGAGGCATTAAACTTGATGTTCCAAAAGGGGGTAAAGAAAATATGCATTACAGTCTCTGGTTGTCTTGGGTCCAAGGAGTTTTCCAGCTGAGTAGCTTCCAAGTTCCCTCTTTCTCAATGGCTATGAGTTCGAAACACTCACAACCCCAGTCCAATTGCCTATATTGAAAACACAAAGTCTTCCTCTTGATGCCAAAAGACTGGTTTGAAGGCGCTTAAGATTCCTCAACGTTGTCCAGATGAGCTGGGCATGAAGTATGAATCTTAAGGGTATAAACTTAAGAATTGGTGGTAAGACTTGACCAAGGGTTTTGAGCCAAGCCTTGCGCACATCATCTGTTGAGCTTTTGGTGGTAAGAATGAAACGAAAGTATTGTTCTTCTCCCAAACAATTGAGCTGGGGGACCAAGCCAATTGATGTAAAGCAACATTGATTGACAGGTGTAGGTAACCAATGAATTCAACTATACATTTACAAGGTGTGATTAGACCACACCTGGAATATTGTGTCCAATTCTGGGCACCACAATTGAAGAGAGATATTGACAAGCTGGAATGTGTCCAGAGGAGGGCGACTAAAATGATCAAGGGTCTGGAGAACAAGTCCTATGAGGAGTGGCTTAAGGAGCTGGGCATGTTTAGCCTGAAAAAGAGAAGGCTGAGAGGAGATATGATAGCCATGTATAAATATGTGAGAGGAGGCCACAGGGAGGAGGGAGCAAGCTTGTTTTCTGCTTCCTTGGAGACTAGGACGCTGAACAATGGCTTCAAAATACAAGAGAGGAGATTCCATCTGAACATGAGGAAGAACTTCCTGACTGTGAGAGCTGTTCAGCAGTGGAACTCTCTGCCCTGGAGTGTGGTGGAGGCTCCTTCTTTGGAAGCTTTTAAACAGAGGCTGGATGGCCATCTGTCAGGGGTGATTTGAATGCAATATTCCTGCTTCTTGGCAGGGGGTTGGACTGGATGGCCCATGAGGTCTCTTCCAACTCTTTGAATCTATGATTCTATGATTCTAAGGCAAGTCTGGACATGTTACAACAGTTCAAACCTTTGCAACTTAAAAGTTTTACATATAGGTGGCGCCAGTTGTGCCATCACAAATGATTTTGGTTTTCCTGTAGTAGCAGTTACCCAGAAGCAAGAATTATAGCAGCTTTGTCAACAACAGCAGCAGCATCAATATCAAATTTTCCTTGTTTCAACTCAGAGGGTCCCACTTCCAACAAAGCTACTCTGAAGGGCAAATGACTATTTGAAGAACTGCAAATCTGAGCATGGAAAGCCAGTTGTATTGCCAACCCATCATAATATCCCTCCCCATTCTTTGTTGGCATATTGCAAGTGGATTAAATTTCCTCCTCTGTTAAAGAAACGTTTCATCTGTATATGTAATGCTGAATAAGAGTGGTGTTGACAAGTCTTTGTAAGTCTTTTCAAAGTCCTTTGTGAAGAGAGCAGCCTCACATTTGGAATTCCGCTTTTTTATTTTTAAAAGAAACGGGCTTAACTCCAGTGCTAGATGGGTGCCGTTTGCTGGAAATGTAGAGTACTTTCCTTTTCATTTTTGATTCTGTTGAAATCCCAGAGATGAACTCACCCCATTGAAAGGTAAAAGGCTAAGCGTTTGCCATCCTTGCGCAAGAGTTGTATCTATTGCAGAGGGAGATAAAATGAAAGCATTGTTCCTCAAAAGAATTCAGAGCCTTTTCCCCATGAAATTTTCTTTAAGACCTCACATTTCTAGTGTTGTAACTTAAAAGTGCAGCCAATCGTTTAAACAGTTTAGGAATGTAAAGAAAGGGGAGAGGTAAAAAGAATGCAAAAGGAAAAGTCCTTCACTGTGAATTATTTTCAGTGTCACACTCTGTAATGCTAGAAATACATTTTCACGGGACAGCATTCTCACTTGAGAGGCAGTGGCCTCATTCTCTGCACGTACTCCTTTACAACTCTCTTCCTAAATAGATCCAGTTTATTGACATCAATGGATCTCAACTACAGTGGAAGTAAAAAAGATCAGTTTATGTACATAGTTTTGCTCTAAGCTGGAGTAGCATTACATTTAAACTAGAAACGAAACCCATGTGGTTCTCCAAATAATGCTGGATTGCAAATGTTTCAATACTTATTAGGCCTGGGTAACAACGGAAAAATTTGTTTCTAAAATCGATTTGTATTTGGGGTTTTTTTTTGTTTCGATATTTAAAATAATTACAAATTTTTCCTTTTAAAAAGTTCGATATTTATGAAATTTCGTAAATGGTAAAAAATTAACGAATCGATTTCCGAAACAATAACGAATCGATGCGTTAATGGCGGACGTGACCGCGAAATACGCTAAAAAACTAGGCCTGTCGGTTTTGTTTCGTTAATTCGTTATTTCGTATTTAAATCGTTTTTTTTTTGCATATCCGACGCGATATCAAAACATATTTTCAAACCCGGAAGGGTTTGAAAATATCGAAACAGCAGCCCCATTTTTTTTACGAGCTTCAGCTCGTCTCGTAAATGGAATGGCGGCTGCTGTGCTGACTTCAGTGCTGTGGTCATGTGCTGATACCTGGGAGCCAATCCAGCGCTCCCAAGCACCCCAGCAGTGAGTGCACCGTGGCAGGAGCCGATTGGATGGCGCTCGGGCTCCTGCGCCCCCCTCCTCCTCCTCCTCCTACCAGCTGTGTTGATGGAAGGGCGATGCTTCTGCGTGCCTCTAAGCAGGGAGCGTGCGCGTGTGTGCGCGTGTGCGCGCGTGTCCCTGCGATAAGGCTGCCTGGGGCGCCGCTTGGGCCTGGCAGGCGTCCCTCGCTGCCGCTTTGGCTGCCTTTGCCCGAGGCGGGTCTTAGCCGAGCCTTAAGCCCGCCGCTCTCTCTTGCCGGCTGCCTGGGCTTGTGCCTGCGCTGGTGCGCGCGTCCGGCGGCGGCGGCGGTGCCGCGGTCCCGGGAGCGGTAATGAGATGGAGGCAGCAGAAGGACGGCGCGATAAGGCAGCCGCTCTGCCCCAGCAGATTAAATTGGATGGCGCGCGCGCGCTCACCCGAGGAGGAGGAGGAGGAGGGCGCAGGAGCCGGAGCCGATCGGATGGCGCTCTTGCTGTGAGTTTTCAGGCTCTTTTGCTGTGATTTTTCAGGGCTGTATGTATGACCATGTTCCAGAAGCATTCTCTCCTGACATTTTGCCCACATCTATGGCAGGCATCCTCAGAGGTCTGTTGGAAACTAGGCCTGTTTGATCAAGAAAAAATTTCGATATTTAAAATACTAGGCAAATGGAGTTTAAAAAATGTTTTGTAAATATTTACGAAATTTCGTAAATAACAAAACATTTTTTTGGAAAGTTTTGTAAATATTTTAAATATCGAAACAAAAAAACACCCCAATTACGAATCGATTTTAGAAACAAATTTTTTCTTGATCAAACAGGCCTATAAAAAACCTCCAAAACCTTCTGAAGCTTCCCTCTCCCTCTGTTGTTGACTGTTGGTGTGATATTATAATTTTTTTTCACTAATTAAATCATAAAACTGGCCCAGACATGCGGAAATAATAACGAAACGACCTCAAAACAATAACGAAACGAATACAATATCGAAATACGAAGCATTTACAAAACGTTTTTGAAAATTCGTTTTTTTTAATAATTGCTCCAGAATGGTTCGTTATCGTTTTGTAATTGAAAAAATTAACGAATTATTAACGAATTACGAATTAACGAAACGAAACCGCCCAGCCCTAATACTTATGACTAAATTAGGGTGTGGAGGGAGCGTTTCTAAAGTGTTTACTAAATTGGACAAGGTTTGTATCACAACTTTAGTTAACTACTTTTTTGTTACTTTTTATTAAATAATTGTGCCAGTGGGAGAACTTCAGGGGCAGAACTTCGTGTTCACAGCCATTGGCATGGAACTTGCTATGGCTATAGAACATATTTACCAGTGTTAGCCCATCAAGTTTCAGAATGTTTTATTCATCCACAGATTTTTGCATTCTTTTTACTTCTTACAAATAACATTTAAAAAAAAACCCACAAAAATGATCTTCTTGAATTTTTTTTTGCAATGACACAAGGTAACGGGATCATTCCTGCCAAGTTTCAAAAATGTTCATGCATCTACTGATTTTTGGGAATTTTTAAAAAAAGTTTTGGCAGAAATGTTTCTTTAAAAAATCACTACGGCTTTCTCCTTGAATGCCTCCCTCCCCCCCCCCTCTCATGTTAACCAATAGAACTTCAATGGAGGAATTTCTTCCCTGCCCAGCACAGAGACTGACTCACTAGAAGTCTCAACTCATCCTCCTCTTTGCAGATTCAACCATTTATTGGAACTCTGGCTAGCTGCTGCAACACATTTCTCCCTCCCCTGATTGGGGCTTCCCGATGCTGAGCAGGATTCTGGGAAATGTAGTTTAGGGCAGGGCCTTTTGTATTCTCTGGCATAGGGCTACTCACCTTCCCAAACTACATTTCCCAGAATCCTATGCTTTCTCTGCCTCTTTCCCAGCTCACTCAACTCATCTCGCCCTGCTGCTTTCCTCTCCTTAGGGCAAGAGGCCATTAGTTTAAAGATGAATGGCAGCCTTTTTGGCTTTGCCTCATGCTGTAAATGAATCTCACTTTGATAGCCTTCTGAGGATTGCAGAATTCAAGCGAAAAAGGCTTGGGTGGGTTTTGATTCTTAAATTTGTGCATGCCCCCCTTTCTTAATATCTATTTGTATATACAAAACTTACTGATTAGATAGGACTTACTAATTAAAAATGAAATTATGCACAGCCCTCTATTTATTCTACCTAGCATTGAGAGCAAGGAGATAAATGTCTTTGGCCATAGTCTCCTGTGCAACCAATGAGAAGAAGCAGCAGTGTTAAGTGGGGAGGAGAGGACAGTCCGCCATTCCTCATTTCATTTTCAAGGCTCCTTGAGAAGACAAATTATTTTATATTTCAGCTATGTGTTGGAACTGACAGATAAGATTAATATGCTTCTTAAATTACCATTACCAGGGGTCAATTAATAAGTGAACCAACCTTGTGAATGTCATTCCAAGAGACCCGTTGAACGGGAGTCCATAACAGTCCCTGTCAAATTACGTAAATTTGAGAAAATGAGAAAGCTGTCAAATGAATGGCGAGCCAGGATATACCTCCTAATTGCATTCTCCATAAGGCAAATGAGTTTCACTGGTTGTTGGCCAGCAAATGAACACACCGCAAAGACCAGAAATGCTCAAATTATACAGTGTTGAAACAGATGAAAACCTTGGAGAAAATGATTGCAGGGAGAAATACCTGCGTCTTTAAGTTTGGCAGACTCTTCATAGTAGATGATTCGAATGAATGACATTTGATGCTTGAATTGCTGTGGCACAATACCAAGCTTTTATGAGAGTTGTAGTTTATACTGCCTTTAGTCTTCTCTGCCAAATTATTATTATTATTATTATTAAACTTTATTTGTACCCCGCTAGCATCTCCCGAAGGACTCGATGCGGCTTACAAAGGCTGAGGCCTCAACATAACAACAACATAAAACAATACAACTCAAAGCAAATCAAAAACATAAAGCAATATCAACCAAACATTACACCATAAACACAGTAAAACCAAGGCCGGGTACAGATTAAAAAGTGCTGGGTGTGATAGATGGCATGTTGGATTTCAGGGCATGTGCAATGTGCAGAGGATCTTAAAACTCTAATAAAGTGCTTCTGGGACATAGTGCTGAAGTTTCCTATTCCGGGAAGGCACATCGGAACAGCCAGGTCTTCAAGCTCTTCCTAAAGCCTGCCAACGTGGGTGCTAATCTGATGTCTTTGGGGAGGGTGTGCCAAAGTTGGAGGGGCAACCACAGAAAAGGCCCTATCCCTCGTCCCCACCAACCGCGCTGGCGACGCAGGTGGGATCGCGAGCAGGGCCTCACCAGGTGAATGAAGGGAGCGTGTGGGTTCATAGACGGAGATGCGGTCACGCAGGTAGGCAGGTCCCAAACCGTTTAGGGCTTGAATTGGGTTCGGTAGGTAAACGGCAGCCAATGGAGCTCCTTAAACAGGAGGGTTGACCTCTCTCTGTAAGGAGCGCCAGTTAACATTCTGGCCGCCGCCTGTTGAAACAGTTGGAATTTCCGAGCCGTTTTCAAGGGCAGCCCCACGTAGAGCGCATTACAGTAATCCAGTCTAGAGGTGACCAAGGCATGGACCACCCTGGCCAAATCAGCCTTTGCGAGGTACAGTCGCAGCTGGCGCACAAGTCTTAGTTGTGCAAAAGCCCTCCCGGACACCGCCGACGCCTGAGCCTCAAGCATAAGTGATGAATCCAAGAGGACTCCCAAACTGCGGACCTATGACTTCAGGGGGAGTGTAACCCCATCCAGCACAGGTTGCCACTCTATACCCCAATTCGGTTTACGATTGACCAGGAGAACCTCTGTCTTGTCAGGATTGATCTTCAGCCTGTTCGTCCTTATCCAGACAGCCACAGCGGCCAGACACTCATCCAGCACTCGAGGGGCCTCCTTGGAATTAGGTGGAAATGAGTAGTAGAGTTGTGTGTCAGCTGAGTAGAGATGGCACCTAACTCCAAAACTCCGGATGACCTCTCCCAGCGGTTTCATGTAGATGTTAAAAAGCATGGGAGACAGAATAGAGCCTTGCAGGACCCCACAGGTCAAAGGCCAGGGATCCGAGCAGGCGTCTCCCAGCTTCACCATCTGGGATCGACCAAAGAGCACGGATTCCTCACAAAATGACAACTCCCATGATTCCATAGCATTGAGCCATGGGAGTTAAAGTGGCATCAAAGGGTGCTCACCAATGGTTCTACTTCATCCTGGAAATAAGTGACTAGTGGAGTGCTGCAAGGTTTTGTCCTGGGCCCAGTTCTGTCCAGCATTCTCATTTATGACTTGGATGGAGGTTTAGAAAGCAGGCTGATCAAGTTTGCAGATGGAGCCAAATTTGAGGAAGGGATCCTGTCTTCCAGAGGACAGGATCAGGATGCAAAATGACCTCATTAGATTACAGAGCTGATTGGCCAAAACGAACACAATGCATTTCAACGAGGGCAAATGTAAGATACAGCACTTAGGCAGAAAAAAATGAAATGAAAAGATACAGAACGGGGGACACCTGTCTGTACAACAGAACATATGAGAAAGATCCTGGAACCATCGTGGAGAACAAGCTGAACATGAGCCGAGAGTGTGAGGCAGCAGCTGAAAATCCAATTGGATCCTGGGCTGCATCCAAAGGAATCTAATGTCCAGATCAAGGGAAGTCATGGTGCCTCTCTATTCTGCTTGGGTCAGATCTCTTTCCGTAGCATGATATTTCTGGGCCCCTCAGTTCAAAAGAGACATGGACTCTAAGTTGGAAGGAGTCCAGAGGAAGAGGGGAACTAAAATGATCAAAGATCTGAAGACCATGGATCCCAATGAGGACTGTCAGAGAGATATGGTTCTGTTTAGTCCAGTGGTGCAGTGGGTTAAACCCTTGTGCTGACAGGACCGAAGACGGACAGGTCGGAGGTTAGTATCCAGGGAAAGCATGGATGAGTGCCCTCTGTCAGCTCCAGCCACCCATGTAGGGACATGAGAGAAGCCCCACACAAGGATGGGAAAACATCAAACATCCAGGTGTCCCCTGGGCAACGTCCTTGCAGATGGTCAATTCTCTAACACCAGAAGCAACTTGCATTTTCTCAAATCACTCCTGACACACAAAAAAAGCCTGCAGAATAGAAGGCTGAGAGGAGATAAGAGAGGAGCCATGGATAAATATGTGAAAGGGTTTCCAAAGGAAGAGGGAGCAGGCTTGTTTTCTGCTGCCCTTGAAACTAGGACTCAGAGCAATGGTTTCAAATGACAGGAAAGGAGATTCCACCTGAACATTAGGGAGAACTTCACAGAGCTGTTCAGCAGTGGAACTCTTTGCCTCAGAATCCTGTGGAAGCTCCTTCCTTGGAAACTTTGAAACTAGATGGCCATCTGTCAGGGATACTTTGGTTGTGTTTTCCTGCATAGGATGGGGTTGGACTAGATGGCCCATGGGGCCTCTTCCAACTATATTTTTCCATGATTCTAAGATTTTATAAAACTGCATTAACTCTATAGTATAGATGCACCCAAAGTCTTAAATCCAGACATAGTTTTCTAAGATCTACGGAGACACTCGCTGGAACGCCTCAGCAAGTGAGAGTCCAAAAGTGGCAGGCTCAAACCCAGAACTTCAACCAATGGCTGATACCAAATGAGAGACTCCCCCCTGGGAACACAGAGGACTGGGCGACTTGGAAGATGCAGAGCCAACCTTCAGAAATGGGGCTACAAAGTGGAATCCTCGACATGTGAGTGCAGAGAGGAGCAAACCACTGACCACCTGCTGCAATGCAACCTGAGCCCTGCCACATGCACAATGGAGGACCTTCTTGCAGCAACACCAGAAGCACTTCAAGTGGCCAGATACTGGTCAAAGGACATTTAATCAACTACCAAACTCACAAGTTTTGTATTTTGTGTGTTTGTTTGCTTTGTTCTGTTAGAAATGTAATATAATTGACTGGCTGCCCTGACACGAGAAATAAATACCCAAAGTCTTCACTCAACTTCTGCTTTTCCACTAACTTGTTATGGTTACATCAAGTCAATTCTGGGTGCTTCTCACTCCATGGTAACTTCTTGTCGTTTGGCTCAACATCTCTTCTCACAACCTACCCCAGTGTTCATTTGCACCTCAAATCATCCAGGATCCTGCGGCCAATTTTTCCTCCATTTTGCTATCTTTTCGACTAGCTGTTTTTCAAAGCTTCTGCCAATTTTCCTTCAAAAAATTCACAGCCATGGGGATGAGTGCAATAACAAATATACTGCTTTTTATTGCAGGGCTTGAAGAGTAATGATACTCTCTCTTCCCGGCTCCCTCTCGAGAATAAAGCGTCACCCTCAATTTTCCTCCTGCTTTTTCTCCTCACAGCTAATTATAGGGTTGCGCCAGACAACTTCTGAGATCCGGTTGCCTTCTGCACACCTTCGGCATTGCCTACACTTTGAAGTTGGTTCTTATAATGCTGAACGTCTCTGGCCAATTAACTTTATATAGTGTTTTAACTCGTTTAGATCCACCTTATGGATTCCTGGGATGCATAGACTGTTGAATTGTCTCCTGAAATGTTCCCATGCCCTCTTTTTTTATTTACTATGGCAGAGAATTCAATTTTTTCTCCCAAAACTAAAAATTGGGATACTATGGGATGGAGTTATGACAGTCAAAAGGGAATCACGTGGCTATTATTATTCTTATTTATTTATTTATTTAAAAGTTTTCTATACCGATCTTCTCACCTACAAGAGGGACTCAGATCTGGTTCACAACAAGTGTTCATTTACAAAAATACAAACCACACAATGCATCATCATTACACAATTAAAAACATATTACAATACAACATCGTCATCATCACTTATGATCACTTATATAGCCACGTCGTCAAAGCATTCCTGGTCATAATTCAGTTATTCATTCTCCTTCCATGTGGACCAAAGTTGACTCAGTTATCAAAGGCTGCATTCCATAGCCAAGTCTTTGTTAGCTTCCTGAATGTCAGGAGGGAGGGAGCAGTTCTAATCTCCTGTGGGAGGGAGTTCCAAAGCCGGGGAGCCACCATTGAGAAGGCCCTGTCTCTCATCCCCACCAACTGCGATTGTGACAGTGGTGGGATCGAGAGCAGGCCCGCCCCCCCGGAAGATCTTAAAGACCTTGATGGTTTGTAGGGGAGAATCCGTTCGGACAGGTAAACAGGGCCAGAGTCATTTAGGGCTTTGTAGGTCAAAACCAGCACTTTGAATTGTGCTCGGAAGCTAATCGGCAGCCAGTGGAGCTGGCGTAACAGAGGGGTTGTATGCTCCCTGTACCCAGCACCCGTTAGAAATCTGGCTGCCGAGCGTTGGACTAGCTGCAGCTTCTGGGCAGTCTTCAGGGGCAGCCCCACGTAGAGAGCGTTGCAGTAATCTAAACAGAATGTTTTTCTGACACAAAACACAGTATGTCACAGCAAACAAGATCTATATGCTGTATTTTGTATCTCAAAATCACAAGTCGAACCCTCCCAAGTGTCTAGGACTGTGTGATGTATTTCTGAATGATGTGCACAGATCCAAGTCAGGTGGCCTTTTGCAGTTGAGAGATCGTGATTTTGTCAATGTGCATTGTTTCCAAATACCGGACTAGGTCTTTTGGCATGTCACCCAGTGTGCTGATTCCCACTGGGACCACCTCGACTGGTATATGCCAGAGCCTTTGCAGTTTGATTTTGAGGTCCTGATCATGGCTGAGTTTTTCTGTTGTTTTTCATCAATTTGGCTGTCACCTGGAATAATGGCATCAATCATCCAAACTTTTTTCTTTTCCACAATTGTGATATCTGGTGTATTGTGTTTCACAACTGGATTAGAAAGTCCCACAGTGTTTTTGAGTGTTTGTTTTCCACTACTTTGGGGGGGGGGGTCTGATAGAAATGAACACTCATCACAGCTGACAGTAAACAGATGCTCCATCTACTGAGTAAACAGGCAGCTCAACTTCTTAAAATGGGCAACGTACATACACAGTTGCACACCCCATACTCTGCTCTCTTCATTTTCTGATATATCTACTAGGGCTGGGTAACAATGGAAAATTTTGTTTCTAAACTCGTTTCGTTTTTAGGGGGTCCATTGCGTTTCGATTTTTAAAAGAATTCCGAATTTTTCTTTAAAATTTTTTCGTTATTTACGAAATTTTGTAAATTTCGAATTGATTCGTTAATGGCGGACGCGATTGCGCAATACGCTAAAAAAACCTCCAAATGGGACAGGGGGAACTTCTGAAGCTTCCCTCTCCCTCTGTTGTTGACTGTTGGTGTGATAATTTATTTTTTTTATCACTGATAAAACAAACAACAACTATAAAACTTGCACCAGACATACGGAAATAATAACGAAACGATTTCGAAACGATTTCGAAACGATCTCGAACCAATTACGAAACAATTACGAAATAAATTGAAAAATTCGTTTCGATTTTTAGTTGCTCCTGGATGGCTCAATATCGGATCGTAAGCTAATTTAAATACGAATCAATAACGAATTACGAAATTAACGAACGAAACCGCCCAGCCCTAATATCTACTCTAATATCCATATTCTATACAGGTAGAGTCATCCTAAATAAGACATGCAGGCTGAACAAGCAATATCTCACACCGTGAAGTGGGTAAAGGAATGCATATGTTTTATGTGACTTCCTTGGAAAATGATTTAGCTCTCCTCAGTATTTTTATTTGCAAATATAGAAGTGCCTTTAATGGTGATGATGAAATGGGCACCTGTTGAGGGAGAAACAAATGATGCCCATGGACATAGGAATGGAGAAAGAAAAAAACAACCCTATCCATGCACTGAGTCCCAGAACAGCAGCTAAGGCTTGGAAGCCATTATAACTGTCAAGGGATTCAAGCCCACTCATACTAGTCTATTACTGTTATGAGACTCGGTTGTTTTGCTGCAAGTCTCTCTTGGGTTTTATCTTTCGAACAGAGCTAAGTGCTTCTGCAAAGACTGAATCCTATAAATAACAACAACTACGTGATGTGTTTGGAGCAGGATTTCTTGTTCTCGGTTCCAAGTTGACTTCTACTTATGGTTCTTCTTGGCAAGATTTCTTTAGAAGGCATTGGCTATCGCTTTCCTGTCTGAAGTCACCAATTGATTTCCTCGATTGGGAATCCGACTATGATTGTTCAGAGTTTTGTTGTAACAGTTAAACCATTAAACCACACTGTCTCCTACACTGCCCAACAGGGATGCCCCATCATCCCAGATAAGTTGTTAGAGTCAAGGGAACAAAGTAATTATTCACTTGTCTAATATGTTGTAGCAGAGGTGAGACATAGTCCACATGGCTTGATCATCTCCTTGCCTCTGTGTCTCGCTTCATTACCATTGATGGCAGGAGCCCCCGGTGGCGCAGTGGGTTAAACCCTTGCGCTGACAGGACTGAAGACCAACAGGTCACAGGTTTGAATCCGGGGAGAGGTGGATGAGCTCCCTCTATCAGCTCCAGCTCCTCACGCGGGGGACATGAGAGAAGCCTCCCACTAGGATGACAAAACATCAAAACATCTGGGCGTCCCCTGGGCAACCAATTCTCTCACACCAGAAGCAACTTCGCAGGTTGCTCCTGACACGACAAAAAAATCCCAAAACATTGATGGCCACAGCAATGATTCCATAGGATTTGTCAGAGGAATCCATTTCACTTCCACTATGTATGAGTTGGTCCAATGTCTCCCAAACTTTAGTCTTTCTCCGTGTGTTTGAACTTCATCTCCCAGAAGCTTCAAGCACCTTGGCCAACAATGAGGGATTCTAAAGATGATGATGATGATGGTGATGATGATGATGAATCCAGTCTTGTTTAGTCCAATTCCCTATTTAGATACACATCACCACTATTGGGAAGTCCTCTGTGTCACTTTCCATTAGCCATGGAGCTCAATCCAAGCAACTGACCATTGTAATTGTGTCTGTAGATGTCAAAACAATATGCCCACATGACCAGCTGCCTCAGATGATAGATATGATGAAGATGGGGTTTTAAAAAAAAAATTATACCCCACTTTATCTCTCCTGAAGAAGACTCAAAGAGGCTGGTGGATGATGTTGGAGTTTCCTACTTTAGAGGTTTTTAAACAAAGTCTGGATGGCCACCTGTACTTTGATTGTGTATTCATTCTGGCAGAATATGGTTGGACTGGTTGGCCTTGGGGTGTCTTCCAACTCTATTACTCTTCAGTTTGAAGGTCTTGTGCCCCTTCTATCTCTTTATTTTATTTTATTGTATTATTATTTTATTCGCTACCGGGCCCAATTTAAGGTGCTGGTGTTATCCTACAAAGCCCTAAACGGTTCCGGCCCAAAATACCTTGCAGACCGCATCTCGGCCTACGAGCCCACGAGGGCCTTGAGATCATCCGGGGAGGCCCTTCTCTCGGTCCCGCCTGCCTCACAGGCACGTCTGGCGGGGACGAGAGAGCGGGCCTTCTCGGTGGTGGCCCCCCGGCTGTGGAACACCCTCCCTGTTGAAGTTAGACAGGCGCCCTCCTTGATGGCCTTTCGTCGGGGCCTGAAAACATGGCTCTTCGAGCAGGCCTTCAACTGAGTGTATCTTGAAACGACACTGGAATGAACTAGGATTATGAATTTTGGCTATGACCCCAGGACTTGACGAAGCGGATTTTTAGTATAAGTATATGTTATGTTGTATTTGTCTGGTTTGTATTGTCGTGATTTATTGTACTCTGTCCTCTTTGTTGCTGTTCACCGCCCCGAGTCGCCCTCGGGCTGAGAGGGGCGGTCAATAAATGCAATAAATAAATAAATAAATAATAAATAAACTATAAAAAGGAGAAACATCTAGAGATAGACAAAATACATATAACACAGGTATACCATTCCCCCAAACAAATACATTCCAATATTCTACCGCATCTTTCCCCTTCCGTGAACCCATCACCCATGGTATTTGATACTACCCTTTGTGAGTCCCATATCTCATAAAATCTACCCTTATATCTACTTTAGTGGATTCCCCTTGCGGCTATTTTAAAGTCCACATTTGTCTTCCTTTCCATGTATTCAAATGCCAGCCTCCATTTTTAACAAATTCTTCATTATTTCCTCCCTGGATACCGTTGGATAGCATGGCCATTTGAATATATTCTAATGACTTTTCTTTCTGATCCTTTTTAGATAGATCATTTTTCACCTTTCCATGATTTTGCTATTGTCAGTCTAGATCAGGGGTCCACAAACCTTTTAAACAGAGGGCCAGGTCACAGTCTCTCAAACTGTTGGAGGGCCGGATTATAATTTGAAATAAACATGAATGAATTCCTATGCACACTGCACATATCTTATTTGTAATGCAAAAAACACTTAAAACAATACAATAATTAAAATGAATAACAATTTTAACAAATATAAACTTATTAGTATTTCAATGGGAAGTCTGGGCCTGCTTTTGGCTGATGAGATAGGGTTGTTGTTGTTGTGTGCTTTCATCATTTCAGACTTAGGTTGACCCTGAGCGAGGGCCGGGTAAATGAGCTTGGAGGGCCGTATCTGGCCTCCGGGCCTTAGTTTGAGGACCCCTGGTCTAGATGCACAAAACTATATAGTGTTGTGCCCCTTCTAGCTCATGCTGCTGCTGAATAAGGGAGAAACCGCAGGTGAATATGAATTAGGCTTGTGCAATCCAGGTAAACCATGATCCATTTCAGTGTCCCCAATTTCAGTGGAGTCCCTATCAGTTTTTCGGGAGCCTCCCAAATTCAAGAGGACAGAAATTCATTTTCGATCAGGGAAGCCAAAATATTTGTTTTCTATCTGGCCCATTGTTGGCAATGTGGTGGTGGTGGTGGTGGTGGGGGGGGGGGGACTTCCTAGGTTCCTGTTCCCATCATTTTAGGCAATTCCATCATTTGTCCACCACTCTTTCTGCAATCCTTTCCCCTTCAGGCTGTAGGAGACCTGGGTTTAAAGAAAGGAATTTTAAGTAGATGCATACCACTCTTTCTGTGATCCTTTCACTTGTACTACTGTAGAGGAGACCTACTCTAGAGCAGACATGCATAGCTGCAGGTTCACGTGTTCTCACTCTCCCTGCAGCACCCACAAGCTCTCCAAGGTATTTTGGAGGCTCACTTCCCATCGACCTGGCGCTAGTTAATCTTACCAGGGCTTCCTTGAAAAAGTACTCTCTTTGCCCTGCCAGGGAGTGAGTGACGGCTTCCCCCCCCCCCCCCCCCCCCGGCCCCCCGCTTGTGCATTCCTTTTAACAGCTGCATGAACATCTGAATGGGAGAGGAGGTAGTCACAATCAGTGCCATGTGGCCCATTTTGTGCAAAAAAACCCCCCCAAAACCATGGTGGTTGGCCCCTTGCCATTGCGGCTAGCCAGCCCACCCAGGGGGGCCAGATTGGACGAAGATAACCAGCCAATCCGAATTCATGCACAAGTCTAATATGAATGGCCATGGCTTTGCAATATTAGCAGCAGTCTAAAAATGGAACTTCAACCCAAGTCTTAAGTAGAATGAGGCAGACACCTCAGACTATAGGTTGTTACAAATGCCCAACTCATAATTGACTCCTTAATACATATAGATAATGGAGAAAGGTTGGGTGTTTCAGAAAAAAACATCTATTTCTGTTTTATTGACTATTCTAAAGCCTTTGACTGTGTGGATCATAATAAATTGTGGCAAGTACTTGGTGGTATGGGCATACCAAGCCACCTTGTCTCTCTCCTGAGGAATCTGTATAAGGACCAAGTAGCAACAGTAAGAATTGACCACAGAACAACAGACTGGTTCAATATTGGGAAAGGCGTACGGCAGGGTTATATACTCTCATCCAACCTATCAAACTTGTATGCAGAACACATCATGCGATGTGTGGGGCTTGAGGAATGCAAGGCTGGGGTGAAAATTGCTGGAAACATTAACAACCTTAGATATGCAGATGACACCACTTTGATGGCCGAAAGCGAGGAGGAGCCGAGGAGCCTTCTAATCAAGGTGAAAGAAGAAAGCGCAAAAGCTGGGTTGCAGTTGAACATAAAAAAACAAGATTATTGCAACAAGAACCATTGACAACTGGGAAATAGAGGGAGAAAAGGTGGAGGCCGTGACAGACTTTGTATTTTTAGGTGCAAAGATGACTGCAGACGCAGACTGCAGCCAGGAAATCAGGAGATGCTTACTTCTTGCGAGGAGAGCAATGACCAATCTTGATAAAATAGTGACGAGTAGAGACATCACACTGGCAACAAAGATCCGCATAGTTAAAGCAATGGTATTCCCCATAGTCACCTATGGATGTGAGAGCTGGACCTTAGGGAAGGCTGAGCAAAGGAAGATAGACGCTCTTGAACTGTGGTGCTGGAGGAAAGTTCTAAGAGTGCCTTGGACCGCCGGAAGATCCAATCAATCCCCCGATAGCGCAGTGGGTTAAACTGCTGAACTTGCTGACCGAAAGGTCGGCAGTTCAAATATGCTCTCTGGATGTAGATGAACTACAGCTACAAAACTCAAGGGTAATGCCCACCAAACCCTTCCAGTATTTTCTGTTTGTCATGGGAGTTCTGTGTGCCAAGTTTGGTTCAGTTCCATCATTGGGGTTCAGAATGCTCTTTGATTGTAGGCAAGCTATAAATCCCAGCAACTACAACTTCCATATGTCAAGGCCTATTTCCCCCAAACTCTACCTGTGTTCACATTTGGACATATTGAGTATCCATGCCAAGTTTGGTCCACGGTGCTCTTTGGATATAGGTGAACTCCAAAACTCAAGGTCAATGCCCCATCCACCCTTCCAGTATTTCAATCCATACTTCAGGAAAGAAAGCCTGACTGCTCATTGGAGGGAAGAATAGTAGAGGCCAAGATGTAGTACTTTGGCCACATCATGAGAAGAAAGGAAAGCTTAGAGAAGACAATTATGCTGGGAAAAATGGAAGGAAAAAGAAGACGGGCCGACCAAGGGCAAGATGGATGGATGGTATCCTTGAAGTGACTGGATTTAACTTGAAGGAGCTGGGGGTGGTGACGACCGACAGGGAGCTCTGGCGTGGGCTGGTCCATAAAGTCACGAAGAGTCGGAAATGACTAAACGAATGAATAACAACAGTACATTATTTTCCTATCTTCATTGACAAGGAATAGAAAGTTGTTAGTGGGGCTTTCTGACACAGGTGTCAATGTAACTTGACAAGCTTTGGGTTTTATGCACCTTGATGTCTCTGTATGGGGAATGTATCTGCGGTTCTGTGTTCATGACCCAGGAGTCTTCAGGTTGGCCCATTTCCAGGTGATGTGCTAACTGCAATCAGCGTACATCATTTGGGAACATTTTGTGTGCCTTCTACTATTTTTACCCTTCAAATGGAGAACACTGATCAAAGGAAGCACAGTAATGGCATTCTTTCATGTCTGACTATGTAGGGAAGCCTACTTGGACAGCCTCCCTAGAACTTTGAGGTGAAAAATTCCTTGAAATTTCCCAGGCAGCAACCACTTAGCCATTCGTTTAGCTAATTTGGGACTCATTGGCAAAAGCATTATTTCTTTGCCAATTAATGCACAAAGGTATCCCAGCGTTGCTCCATGTTCCCAAAATTAATTTTTTTGAGACAGAAAACAGATAATTAGAAATACCAGAGCCCATTTAGTCAGCCTGCTTTGCTTCAAAGCCACCTGCAACGGCCACTTGCATTGAAATTTGTGCATTTTGTTCCTGGTTCCTCATTAACACAATCAAATCAAATGCCGAAATCAATGTGGGGTGAGCACTCAATCAGAAGTACTAAAGCATTGCACCCTAGAATGTGTCGCGGTGGGGACAAAGGAGCAAACTGAAATTAGCTTTGTTTTGTCTTATTTTAATCTGCTTAAAGATCTTAGTATCAGTAGGCTATGCTGATAGAAGAGCGAAAATATGTCACGCGGGTCTCGTATTGGCAAAATAGCTTGGCGTAATAGGAAATTCAATACGGCTGAGTGTAGAAAGAATCAGTAGAAATTCATTTATTTCAAGGTAACTAGCAAAAGGGTTTTGGGAGAGAGAGAGAGAGTGGGGAGAGAAAATGAACTGCTATCAAAATGTCCATGGGTCTCCTTAAGCGTTGAGATCAGAGAGACAACAAAGGCCGGATTGGAATTGAAGTTTTTCCCTGCTTTTCATCCATTATGATAGCTTGATAACATCAAAGATTGAAAAGTTACTGTGAGAATTGGGAAGGGGAGGCAGCAATTTCCTGTTGTAAATGCCTGCAATTTGAGGCACGTCTCTGGCTGATCAGGCAGGCGACTGGAGCCTGAATGGGAGAATTAACCAACTTTGGTCACACAACCATTTGATGTCAGGCTTTATTCTTTGCATCTATCCGAGGTTTTCTAATGAGAATTAATCTCTTTGGATGAAAACCTGTTTGGGTTTGACACTTGGGTAAATGCAGTTGTGCAAGAAGCTGGGCTCATAGCACAAATGTGTCCCTCTTGGAACCAGGCTATTCCGCAAGTACACAACCAGTTTTCTATTACTGTTAACTGGGTAAGGAATAAATCTATTATTTCCAATGGGTGGACTCAAGGCCTTTTGGGGTGTAGGATACTGTTGCACTCTAGCACTGAAACACCTTTGTACCCAGCAGGGCCGTAGCCAGAAAAAAAATTCGGGGAGAGTTGACAATTTCGGGGGGGGGGGGTTGAAAATTTCGGGGAGGGTTGAAAATTTCAGGGGGGGGGGGGTTGAAACCTGCCTCCTAGCTCACGGTGAAGCAAAGAGCACAGCAGGGGGCAGAGCAACCTTCCATAGCCTGCAGCTCCACCCCTATCAACCACCTCCACCAAGTCTGGCTTCCTTAATGAGAGCATTCAACACACACACCCCCAACTTGGTTGCTTCACTACATCGGCTATTGCTGCAAGTAATGACAGTGTGAATAAATTGTCAATATTTGCTTGAGATAGTGCTTACAGTTCTGGAGGGACTCTTAATTTTTTGCATCTCATAGACTTAGCATGGGGATTTGGTTAACCAGTTAAAATTCATAAGTAAACCAGGTTTTTTGAAAAAAAAAATTAAACATTTCGGGGGGGGGGGGTTGAACCCCTAAAACCACCCCCTCGCTACAGGCCTGGTACCCAGCATCTCACCTGAATTCAGTAGTACTATCTCAAAATGTTTATTAAAGAAAGCAGGTAAAAAGGAGAAAAGGGGCATTTCCAAAAGGGTCAGTAGAATAGAAAATACAAAATAGCAGGAATCCAAAAATGACAAAGTATATAAAGTCAAGAGAACCAAAATCCACAGCAGTACTTCACACAAAACAGGAATCTTTCCCAAAAGCAAACCTTCCAAGGAACAAAGGCATGAACTAGAACAGGAAACTTGAATCATGAACTTGGGAGCAAAGACAGGAAAGCCATCCTTTATGGCAACATTGTCCCCTCTGAGAAGCTTGAAGCACAACCCATCTAATTTAAGACCGTGAAGGTGCCCATGAGATTGTACCGAACACCCCGGATCTTCAAGGTCTTATCTCAGATTCTCTGAGAATATCTTGTTTGTATACTTTTCACTCCTTGCCTTCTCAGACCTAATCTAGTTTCCCAAGAAAACTCCCTATCACTTTCCGTTGCTTGGGAATGAGCGCAGGAATCCAAAACATCGACATGCAATTCTCTCCAATCATTCCCAGACTCCTCTCTTTGAAACTCATCACACCTTCAACCTCAGAAAAACATCAGAAAAATCCTCTGCTGCTTGCTAAGCTACAAGAGATACTGTAACATCTGTGCTAAAAGTGTGTAGGATCTTAGCCATTGTAACATATTACAACTGTTGTTGGTGGAGTATATATTAGGGCTGTGCACAGAGCCATTTTTACAAGTGAGCTCCTGCTGTTTCGGCTGTTTCAGCTAGCCTTAATGGCACAGGCTCTGTCCCCATTTTTTCCAATTGCAACAGACCATGTTGTTGCCAAAAATGACTGCTTTCTGTTTCTTTTAGCTACATGTAAAGTACAAAGAGGGGTTCCCTTGTGAGCCCTTCCTTCTGAGCCAATCAGAACAGAAGAAAACCATAATGTGTCTTTGAGGCTGGGCTTCCATTTTTCTGCTTTGAGCAGGCTTCTGAGAGAGACAGATTGGTGATCTAAATTCTCAGTGCTGCTCAACAGCTCTGCATGGGTTGGCTTGTTTTTTAAAAAATAGCAAAAAGTATTGAATTGTGATTGTTTTCGTGTACCTATAAGTTGCCTCTGGCTTGTTTGAAGCTCTCATGGGGTTTTCTGGCGCTGGACCTACACTGCTGTATAACCCAGGATCGGATCCCAGATTATCTGCTTATGCCACATTATCTGGCAGTATAGACTCATATAATCCTGTTCAAAGCAAGTAATCTGGGATCGGATCCTGGGATCTGAGGCAGTGTAGATCTAGTCTCAGCAAGATCTGTTCAGAGAAGGGCAACGAGATGGTCAAAAGTTTGAAAGTGTGAGAAGGCTGAGAGGAGATATGATAGCCATGTATAAATATGTGAGAGGAAGCCACAGGGAGGAGGGAGCAAGCTTGTTTTCTGCTTCCTTGGAGACTAGGACGCGGAACAATGGCTTCAAACTACAAGAGAGGAGATTCCATCTGAACACGAGGAAGAACTTCCTGACTGTGAGAGCCGTTCAGCAGTGGAACTCTCTGCCCCGGAGTGTGGTGGAGGCTCCTTCTTTGGAAGCTTTTAAACAGAGGCTGGACGGCCATCTGTCAGGGGTGATTTGAATGCAACATTCCTGCTTCTTGGCAGGGGGTTGGACTAGATGGCCCATGCGGTCTCTCCCAACTCTTTGATTCTATGATTCTATGAAAGCCGTGAATCCCTCTGAGGACCGGCTTTGGAATCTGGATATATTTAGCCTGGAGAAAAGAAGGTTCCAAGGGAACACGAGAGTCCTGTTGAAATATTTGATGGGATGTCACCTGGAAGGAGTCACTTTGTTTTCTGCTGCTCCAGAAACTAGGGTCCTTTCCATACAACTGAATAAAATCTCACATTATCTGAACTGGAATATATGGCAGTGTGGACTTAGATAACTCAGTTCAAAGCAGATATTATGGGATTTTCTACCTCGATATTCTGGGTTATATGGCCCTAGAACACAGTGGAGGTGCCTGACAGTTAGAGCTTCTTGATGGTAGAATTTGCAGCCTTGGAGTGCGATTGCTTGATTTACTATTTTCATCATGGAATAATATTGAAACTCAATTCAATATTATCAAGCCAAAAATTCTCCCAAGTTTTTTCTTTCTTTCTGAGCATTTGGAGAATCTGGAACCTGCCAGGAAAGCCATCTCTGCCCCACTTTTGCTTTTGCAAATGGCAGCCTTTAAAAAAATAACTTCCCAAGTAGAAACTATCAGAATCCTGAAAAATACTGGCCTAATACATCATCATGAAACAGCCATTCGAATTTCTCCTGGCAGAGCTTTCCTGGAAATAGACAAGGCCTGGTTCTCCGGAGGACCCGAGATCATGTTGAAATATGAATATCACATAGCCATGCATCAGAACAATATATGATCAGAGCAAACAAAAAAGTAAAGAGGGAAAAAAGAGAAAGTCTTCATTCTGATAATTCTCCAGTGCTTAACATGTGCTGGCAATAATACCTCCCCAGTCAAACATGCAAAAGATAAAACATGCATAATAAAAAGACGATTTTGCTTAAAAATAAGGCCCTTGTTCAGTTCCTTCCTGCCTTTGTGCATTGCAGAGGAGAAGGGAAGGGAGGAGAATTTTTAATAGCCCCTTAAATCAGCACCAGGATTGAACACCACCAACTCTTTCCTTCCCTTTCTCTCATAACAATGCAACACACACAGCCTCTCACACTCACAAGGCCCCAACCTTCTCTCTTGCAAACTGCTCCAGCCCCTTCTCTTTCTCTTGCTCACAGACAGTGTTCAAGCTCTCTTCCACTCACTGTTATGTACACATGCTTACCAAGAGGCAGGGCCGTAGCCAGAAAAAAAATTCGGGAGGGGTTGAAATTTTCGGGGGGGGGGGTTTGAAAATTTTGCGGGGGGGGGGGTTGAAACCTGCCTCCTAGCTCACGCTGAAGCTAAGAGCACAGCAGGGGGCAGAGCAGCCTTCAATAGTCTGCAGTTCCGCCCCTGTCAACCACCTCCACCAAGTCTGGCCTCCTTAATGAGAGCATTCAACACACACACCCCACAATGACAGTAATAATAATAATAATAATAATAATAATAATAATAATAATCCTTTATTTGTACCCCGCTACCATCTCCCGGAGGACTCGGTGCGGCTTACAAGAGGCCAAATACAACAGTAAAAACAACAACAATACAGCAAAATAACTCAAAAACAAGGCAATAACATTAACAACACACCATGACACAATTAAAATCTGTGGCAGGGCCAAATGTAATAATTAAAAGTAAAAAGTGCTGGGCATGACTAGGTGAAAAGGGCAGGTGTTTGGAGAGGGATGGGCATGCAGTTATCCTGTCTGGGGCTTGCCTGATGTCCTTAGGGAGAGAGTTCCAGAGTCGAGGGGCAACCACCGAGAAAGCCCTATCTCTTGTCCCCGCCAATTGCACTTGCGATGCAAGTGGGATTGAGAGTAGGACCTCTCCAGATGAACGAAGAGATCGTGTGGGTTGGTACACAGAGATGCGGTCACGCAGGTAGGCGGGTCCCAAACAGTGTGAATAAATTGTCAATATTTGCCTGAGATAGTGCTTGCAGTTCTGGAGGGACTCTTAGTTTTTTGCATCTCATAGACTTAGCAGCATGGGGATATGGTTAACCAGTTACAATTCATGAGTAAACCAGGTTTTTAAAAAAATCTGAAACATTTTTTTTGGGGGGGGGATTGAACCCCTAACCCCCCCCCCCCCTCGCTACAGGCCTGCCAAGAGGTCATTGGCTATACCCTTCTTGAAGTTCACAGAGCCACAGTGAACTAGGATTTGGAGAGATCAAGTGTCTGGTCCTTGCTCAGCCACAAAAAGCCATTGGGTTGCTTTACTCCCTCTCAACCTAAGAGGAAGGCAATGGCAAAAAAAAAACAAAAAAAAAACTATGATTGAGTTGCCATCAGTTGGAGTTACCTTGAAGGTATATAATGAAAACTAATGTCTGTAAGTGGTACTCAATTCTATTTTGCCAAGGAAACAGAGAGTTTAAACTAAGGGCAACACTGGATGTTTTCATTCAGACCCACTTGAAGAGAACAAAATATTAAAAAAGGTGAAAAACATGATATGTGCACCACACAGATCTTTACTCCAAGTGAATGGACAGCCTTGGTTAAGTGGTATAAAAAATAACACTTGGGGAAATGTCACTGCTGCACCACACATCAGACACTTGCCAACTTTGTTTCAGTATCTCCCTGAAGCTGACTATGATGCCCAGGGGCGGCTCAACCCATTACGCAAAGTAAGCATTTGCAGTACAGTTGATTTTGCCCAGGGGCGCTCTTGAGGCGCTCTTGGGGGAAAATAGACCTTGACATATGCGAGTTGTAGTTACTGGGATGTATAGTTCACCTACAATCAAAGAGCATTCTGAACTCCACCAATGATGGAATTGAACCAAATATGACACACAGAACTCCCACGACGAACAGAAAATATATATCAGTGATTGGTTTGGGGCGGGGGGGGGGGGGCACCAAAATACTGTTTGCTTACCATTGAAAATTACCTAGGGCCACTTTTGAAGATGCCTTTCATGGTTTGATGCATTCTGTTATGATATGTTCTCTTCCAGCTGGGTTGAAAGGTCTTTTGATCTTGTACAAGGAGCCATCATGGTATTAATTGATGTTTAATACCATCATTAAGTCCCATCACCTGTACCATCACTAAGTATCATCTCAACTCTGAAGTCTTTGTTCTAAAAACTTTGGGTCTGGAAAACACCAGACAACTAGAAGGCCTTGGGAGAGCAATCTAGATCACAGAATAGTCAACAGGGAAGAACACACAACAGAAACCTAGAATTACAAGGCCATCTGTTGGGGGTGCTTTGAATGCAATTTTCCAGCTTCTTGGCAGGGAGTTGAATTGGATGGCCCATGAGGTCTCTTCCAACTCTATGATTCTATGAAAAGAGATCTGCAGAAAGAGAGATAGTCCCAGAGACATTAAGTCCCACCAAACCATTTAACCCGCAGTCAGTAGGGAGACCGTTGAGTATCACAAATGTGTAGTTATTTATTTATTTATTTATTGAAAACTTTTATATCCCGATTTTCTCTACCTCTGTAGAGGGACGCAGATCGGTTAGAGAGACTCAAATGTATGACTCAGAGGACCCAAATTCAAACAATCCAGGCAGCCTATCTTCGTGTGGCTGTTTTAAAGATAAAATGCAGGGAGGAAGGTGCTCTATGAGCCACTATAAACTCCTTAGGAATGGTGGAATGCTAATACAACAGTGGGGGACCTGAGGGGGTCACGAGGGGGTGTCAGAGGAGTCACCAAGGACCATCAGAAAACACAGTATTTTCTGTTGATCATGGGGATTCCATGTGGGAAGTTTGAGCCAACTCTATTGTTGGTGGAGTTCAGAATGTTCTTTGCTTGTAGATGAACTATAAATCCCAGCAACTACAACTCCCAAATGTCAAGATCTATTTTCCCCAGACTCCACCAGTGTTCACATTTGGGCATATTGAGTATTTGTGTCAAGTTTGGTCCAGATCCACGATTGCATGAGTCCACAGTGCTCTCTGGATATAGGTGAACTACAACTCCCAAACTCAAGGTCAATGCCCATCGAACCCTTCCATGGTTTTCCATTGGTCATGGGAGCCAAGTTTGGTTCAAATCCATCGCTGGTGGAGTTCAGAATGCTCTTTGATTATAAGTGAACTATAAATCCCAGCAACTACAACTCCCAAATTACAAAATCAATCCTCCCCCAACCCCACTAGCATTCACATTTGGGCGTATTGGGTATTTGTGCCCAGTTTGGTCCAGTGAATGTAAATGCATCCTGCATATCAGATATTTACATTATGTTATAACAGGAGTAAAATGAATGTTATGAAGTAGCAACGAAAACAATATTATGGTTGGGGGTCACCACAACATGAGGGACTGGATTAAGAGGTCACGGCATTAGGAAGGTTGAGAACCACTGTAATAGAATAATGCAGTTCCAAAGCCAATGGTTGGAGTGGTGACTCCATGTGCATGACTTCAGATGTGCTTAACTGTCTACTTTGACAGCACAGAGGAACATAGAAGGCTATGAACAGCTGCTTTCTAGAGAGCTTTTTCCACCATGGCTGACTTTCTCATCTTATCATGAAGCTCAAAGGAAAGCTCAGGTGCCCTGAAATGCAATCTGAAATCTACTGCCTTAAAGTAGGATTCAAGAACTATGTGCAAATTTAAGTTTGAAAGGGTCAGAGCCAGACAGACTCATACAAGTTGGTTTTATCCAACTTACCTGGCAAGCAGCATCAGGAAATCAGATTTGGAGATGAAGAATTTGCTAGCTCATAACACACACACACACAGACACATGATACACAAACTTGTCCTGTGTGCTCCATTCCTAGGAGATGGGATAAGCCACAGGGGGGCTGAGAGTGCTCCATCGCCTTTGTTTATTCAGTTAATCTATTCCTTCTCAGTGTGCCTGATATTTATGAGTTATTTATAGGTTTGCAATGAACCCTACTGGGAGAGAATTAGGTCAGAATTCTAATTCCTTTGTTAAGATGGATGGCTTATTATCCCTTTCTACTGTGATACATTACGCTAGCTTGGGCACTCGGCTATGCAAGGTTGGAGAGCTCAATATTTATGTTTTTAAGAAGCAACTGATTCCCTCTGTTAATACAGGAGCTCTTAACCTAGCCATGGTTGATTTTACATGGTATATAACTCTCATCTGCAATTGAATCCCTACCCTGTGGTGGAGGTCATATGTCTAACAAGTTAGCGCAGTACAGTTGGTGTAGAAGCTGGCTTGCTTCTAATTGGCTTTGGAGGCTGTTTTTCTTTTCTCTCTTCTTGGTACTTGGAGCGATTTTTGAGATGATGGGGGTTTGATACTGGTTTTGTACTGTAAGCTCTTGTCTTTGTCTGCTTTTGTTGAGTAATTGTAATTGGTGGTTTAAAATTCCTTCCGGTTGAACTCTTGGTCCTTGTTTGAGAATCAGAGAGATTCACGTTGACCTAGGGCACATCTATCCTGCAAAATTAACAGTTTGACACCACTTTAACTGCAATGGCTCATTGCTTTGGAAATCCTGTGAGTTGTAGTTTGCAGAGAAACCTGAAAACCTTGTGAAACCTCAACTGTGTGACCGCATTTCCATCTACGAACCCACACGTTCACTTCGGTCATCTGGAGAGGCCCTGCTCGTGTTCCCACCTGCGTTGCAAGCGTGCTTGGTGGGGACGCGGGACAGGGCCTTTTCCGTGGTGGCTCCCGATTCTGGAACACCCTCCCCAAAGACCTTAGACAGGCCCCTACATTGGCTGTCTTCAGAAAGAACTTGAAGACCTGGCTTTTCCGATGCGCCTTCCCAGATTAGGAAATCTCCACTGCCAAGTCCCATAAGCACTTTACCAGAACCAATGATTGCTGCACATCGCACATCACACTTGCCCTAGAAGCCTTATATACACCTCCTGTCACATCAGCACTTTTAATTCTTGTACCCATTACCCTGGCCCGGCCCAGTTTTATTGTGTTTTAGTGTATTGTGCCTGTTGTTCATTTTGCTTTATTCTGTTTTAATTGTTTGATTTGCTTAGATTGTATTGTTATGTTGTGTGTTGAGGCCTCGGCCTGTGTAAGCCGCATCGAATCCTTCGGGAGATGCTAGCGGGGTACAAATAAAGTTTAATAATAATAATAATAATAATAATAATAATAATAATAATAATAACTCCCATTTCATGATAGCACTGAGCTATGATTCCAATGCTCAACGTTGAGCCTTACTCTGCGAGGAGGGGTCACAACAGGCTTTCTAGAGAATTTAGAACTTGAAAAAAATACTTTGTTGGACCACTTCTCAAAGAATCAAAGAGTTGGAAGAGACCTCATGGGCCATCCAGTCCAACCCCCTGCCAAGAAGCAGGAATATTGCATTCAAATCACCCCTGACAGATGGCCATCCAGCCTCTGTTTAAAAGCTTCCAAAGAAGGAGCCTCTGCCACACTCCGGAGAAGAGAGTTCCACTGCTGAACGGCTCTCACAGTCAGGAAGTTCTTCCTCATGTTCAGATGGAATCTCCTTTCTTGTAGTTTGAAGCCATTGTTCCGCATCCTAGGTTGGATCTGGGTCCTTCTATCCCAAGAGCTGATTCCTGATTATCTGCTTTAAACTGGATTATATGAATCTACACTGCCAGATAATCTGGAATAAACCACTAATACAGGATCAGATACTGGGTATAGGGCAGTGTGGATCCAGCCTTAGAATGCACCATCAACCACAAACCAACAATATACTAATGGAAGACCTACTATTAATTTCAACCACAGGAGATCTAATCAAGCATGTAAGTGTTTATATCCCTAGTTATCATCATCATTTATGGAGCCCTTGGTGGTACAATGGGTTAAACTCTTGTACCGGCAGGACTGAAGACCGACAAATCGCAGGTTTGAATCTGGGGAGAGTGCGAATGAGCGCTCTCTATCAGCTTCAGCTCCCCATGTGGGGATATGAGAGATGCCTCCAATAAGGATAGGAAAACATCTAAATATCCAGGCAATGTCCCCTGGGCAACGTTCTTGCAGACAGCCAATTCTCTCATAGCAGAAGTGACATGCAGCTTCTCAAGCCACTCCTGACACGAAAAAAAAAATAACATGCTGGGTTAATTCTCATTGGGACTAACCATTATGATGGCTGTCCTCAAAGTTTGTGACTTCCTCCCTGGAAAGGCCAGGAATGCTGTTTCCTCTGCAGAATTTTTTTTCTGCTGAAAAGATCCATATGAGAATTCTGCACAGAACAGGCCCTAAAATCTGAACAGTATTCTAAAACTGAGTGGTTTTCTCATAGCAGGAGGAAAACAGGTAATTGTGTGTTTGTTCCCTTGAAAAGATACTTAACGAAAAAAAAACATCCCTACTTAGCAGTTTCTGGAAGAACTTCCTATTAGCCATGCAAAATATTATTACGTTGAAGCAACCAAAACCAAAACAAAGCTGATTCCTTCCCCATCAAGACCAAGTAGGTTTCATTCGATCTCTACTCTCAGAAGTTTTGCTTGAGGAGGAATAACCAAATCATCCAAGAATCTTGCTTTAGGTAAATTATATTGGTGGCCACTCTTTAGATGGTAGGCTGTATTAAACTCTTTCTCTTCTTTCTGCTTTTGGCAAGATGTTTACAGTCAAACTGGTTGACTTTGGGAGGCACTATTTATTTATTTATTTGTTGTGTCAGAACAACCAGTCAAATTATATTACATTTCTAACAGAACAAAGCAAACAAGCAGATTACAAAATTTGTGAGTATGAGAGTTGATTAAATGTCCTTTGACCAGTATCTGGCCACTTGGAGTGCTTCTGGTGTTGCTGCAAGAAGGTCCTCGCTTGTGCATGTGGCAGGGCTCAGGGTGCATTGCAGCAGGTGGTCAGTGGTTTGCTCTCCTCCACACTCGCATGTCGAGGATTCCACTTTGTAGCCCCATTTCTGAAGGTTGGCTCTGCATCTTGTGGTGCCAGAGTGCAGTCTGTTCAGTGCCTTCCAGGTCGCCCAGTCCTCTGTGTGCCCAGGAGGGAGTCTCTCGTTTGGTATCAGCCATTGGTTGAGGTTCTGGGTTTGAGTCTGCCACTTTTGGACTCTCACTTGCTGAGGTGTTCCAGCGAGTGTCTCTGTAGATCTTAGAAAACTATTTCTAGATTTAAGTCGTTGACGTGCTGGCTGATACCCAAACATGGGATGAGCTGGAGATGTCTCTGCCTTGGTCCTTTCACTATTGGCTGCTACTTCCCGGCGGATGTCAGGTGGTGCAATACCGACTAGACAGTGTAATTTTTCCAGTGGTGTAGGGCGCAGGCACCCCGTGATAATGCGGCATGTCTCATTAAGAGCCACATCCACTGCTTTAGTGTGGTGAGATGTGTTCCACACTGGGCATGCATACTCAGCAGCAGAGTAGCATAGCGCAGGGGCAGATGTCTTCACTGTATCTGGTTGTGATCCCCAGGTTGTGCCAGTCAGCTTTCAGGCACTGCACCCAACAGTTACACAAATCTAGGTTTCCCCCTTCCTTGTCATTTGAGTCAGAATGACTAGTGATCAAAAATAGATTCCTTTGGGGACCAGAATGAAAATGTAATACTTATCTCATATGGCTTTTCCACATCAAAACCCAGACTGTAGGTAGGATCTGAATGTTAATTGTGTTTTGAGCATCACAGGAAGTCCACCGGAGTCAACTTGCTAGCTTCACTCCATTATTTACAAGCCGAGGCTTCATGCAATTAAAATTGGAGTTCTTTCCACATACATTTTTTAGGACTGGTGGAGAAGATGGCCTTAGGTGTTTGTTTGTTTTTACAAAAGTGCTCCTTACACAGTTTGGCTGGAGCTGATCCATAATTGCTACTGTGACATCTAAAAGTAACCCAAGGGGATAAATCAGATCAGAATCTGCTGTGAGGAAGAGTTGTGTTTGCAATGGCTCTCTCTCTTCCCCTTTCCTCTCCTAACAATCTGTTTGGGCAACTTCGTTGACAGGTATGGCCTATCCCGCAAATGTATTTTGTGGTTCAAGATGTTCCCCTTAAGTGTAATTATTATGCCTGAAAGAGAGAAGAGGAAAAACCTTATTCTAAGCAAATATTCGCTTCATTAGCATCAAATTGTGTGGGGTTTTTTGTTTGTTTGGCTCCTTCTTCCCTCCTTGCATCCTCCAGCAAATCTGGCAATACAGTTGCAAAAGTTTTCCCCCCCATTTTTGTTTTGATTGCTGAGGTTTGCAATCATCTTGTCTGTAAACATGAGCTCAACCAACTCAACCTCTAACCTTGCCAGGGGGTTCTTATAGCAGGAAAACTGCTGATAACCAAGCCTTCTTCTTCCTCGTCTTTTCTGTTTGATGTTCTGGCAACAATCTCACCCACGTGGCGTTCTCTTTCCTTTGCTTCTACACAGCTCCAGGTGGAGATCACGGATGGCAGCGGGAAGAGCATAGAAGGCCCTGTCCCTCTCGATATTATCATTATTGACCAGAACGACAACCGGCCACTTTTCCGGGAAGGTCCATACATTGGGCACGTCATGGAGGGGTCTCCTACAGGTAAGGCAATTTCAGATATTCTATGACTGATATAGATTCATTCCTAGTGATTTGCATATGTCTTCATCTCTTGAACGATGGGTGGGATGGTTGACTGTGATGTCCATTTTTAATACGTATTTTGTATGTATCTTAATCTGTGGTTGTTTAAATCTTTGTAAATTACTGCCAGACCAAGTATTGTGAAAACGAGTAAAAAGTAATACCTTATATACTCACTAGGCCTGTGCAATCAATGAAAAAAAAGTTTTGATACTCATTATGAAATTAGGGGTTGGGGAAGAATCATATTGAAAGTGTTTATGAAATTGAATGGGGTCTGTATAATGAGGTAACTACTTTTTCGTTACTTTTCATTAGGTAATTGTGTCAATAGGAAAAATTCAGGGGTTCCTATCTCCATCATTTTTAGAGTGATTGGACTGAATCTTGCTACAACGGTAGAATACATTGGCCACTGTTAGCCCATCAAGGTTCAAAACATTTGACTCATCCACTAATTTGGAGGGAATTTCCAAAGATTTTACAAACAACATTTTTAAAGAAAAAAAATACAATATCTATCTGCTTGAACTTTCTGTACAATGACACAAGATTGCAGGAGATCATCCCTCCCAAGTTTCCGAAACATTCATGCATATACTGATTTTTGGGAACTTTTAATTTTTTTGACAAAAAATGTTATCAAAAAGCCACAATACTTATCTCATTGAATGCATTTAGCTAATGGATCTTCAATTTAGGGATTTCTTCCCAGCCCTGCACTGATTTATTCACTAGTATTGAAGTCTCAGCCCGTCCTCCTCTTTGCAGATTCAACCATTCATTGGAACTCTGGCTGGCTGCTGTGACAGAGAGCCACTTCTCTCTCCTATCTATCCTGATTGGGGCTGACGCTGAGCAGAATTCTGGGAACTGTAGTTCAGGGCAGGGCTCCTGGTCTCTGCCATAGGGCTCCTGGCCTTCCCAAACTACATTTCCCAGAATTCTGTGCTCTCTCAGCCTCTTTCCCAGGTCACTCAGTTTGTTCCACCTTGTTGCTTTTCTCTCTTCATGGCCAGAGGCAGACTATCTCTTCGTAATTTAAAGGGAGATGGCAGCCTTTTTGGTTTTGCCTCACTTGCTTGTGCTGAAAATGAGACTGACTTTGATAGGCTTCCAGGCATTATGGAATCCAAATGAAAAAGTATTGAGTGAGTTTTGATTCTTAAGTTTTTGCATGAGGACCATGTTTCCCATGTTTCTTAATATCTATTTGTATATACACAACTTTCCAATTATATGCGTCACATATATGTATAGAAATTTTAGTCAAAAAACCAACTCTCTAAAATGTGGATCAATCCATTCACATGTCAATTTGAGTAGTGAGTACTGTTTTTATTTATTTTATTTGTTTAGAGCATTTGTATCCCGTCCTCAACCCCCGAAGGTACTTAAGTCTTATCAAAAAAGGAATGGCCTTGTGTAGAATGGCGAAAACCAAGAGCTTAGCCCATTCTGGAGAACCTAAGAGCAGCATTGACTCCTGTAAGGGAGATAAGGGTCTTTTAATACATGTGACAGGTGGGAACCTTTCTTTTCAATCCCACCACTGCCACCACTGTAAAGAAGATTGTGTATTCTTACAGGCAGGAGAGACAACACACCGTCTCTAATCCCTCCTGTCAGACCTAAAGCGCTTCAACACGAGTGTTGTTGTTATAACGTGAGTGTGTAATGGTAGGTTTGCTGCCACCACCCCAAATTACAGTTTGAGGAATTGTCTTGTTGTTGTACTTGAGGTAAAATGTCCCTATACACTGGCTCTTCCTTTTGGCTCCCTTTCTTGTGACTGAAATGTAGAGATGTGGAGGATTACTGGATCTAACCTTATATGATGAAACAAGGCTGAGGCAGATTAACAGTAAACTAGAGAACAGGTTTATTGAAGTATTTGAAGCAAACAACTGACTACTGAGAGGTACATACGTGTAGTTTGTTTCTGAAGCACAGACTTATTAAGCAAATGGTTTCTTTAGAAGGAGTAACTTTTCCTTAACATGAGCTACTTTTCTCACTCTATCCTGTGATAAGTAACAGTGCGATTCTTTGACCAGCCACCCCTCGCTGCCTACCAGAGTATCTAGGCTTCCCCTGGACTACTCTGAACTTTAGGGAAATAAACCCACTTGTATTCTGTCCTAATACAAGTAAACAAGCCTTTACTTTGACTGCCCTAGTCAAACTATACAGAAACACTTGCTCTTTAATTATTCCCTAACAGGTTAATTCCTAGCTCACTAAGAAACTCTCTTCTCCTTGTCTGAAATCCTAATCTTTTCTCTGCTAGATCAAATCCTTCTCTCTCTCTCTTCTGTCAGAAATGACAGCCTATTTACACTCTCCTTCAATTCCTCCCCTTGGGGTCTGAACCAATCAGGAGTTAGCTGACTTCTCCCCTTGCCTCTCTGCCTATACCATCATGTCTGCCATCCTGAGCTGCCTTCCCAACATGGAGGCCAGCTCACTGACTTCCAGGCTGCGGCCTACGAAGAAAAGGTATGAGTTCATTACAACCCCCATCTACTCTCTGTGCTGTGGCTCCAACTCTGGCTTTTTTGAATGACATTGGTGTTTTTCTCTCGATATATCCAGACTTTTCAAAATCCATAACTTTGGCTCCAAAACTTGCCCTCAACTTATAACCTCATGTATGGTTTTAAGGCCAAAATTATGGATGTTGATAAGTTTGGATATATTCACTTCTACATGAGTATATGCCAGGCATGGGCGAACTTTGGCCCTCTAGATGCTTTGGACTTCCACAGTTCCTAACAGCCTCAGGTCCTTCTTGTCCCCTTCAGTCAGTTAAGCGGCTGAGGTGGGAAAGGAAAGGACCTGAGGCTGTTAGGAATTGCAGGAGCTGGAGTCCAAAGCACCTGGAGGGAGGGCCCAAGTTGCCCCCTGCCTGTGCTATGAGACTGTCATCCATATACTGAAGGAATTGCGGGAGTTGAAGTCCAAAAATACTACTAAACTGTGCTGCACTAAATTACTAAAATAAATGGTTATCTTATTGGCTATCATAGCTTTTAAATTCCATCCTTTTTTTCCTCCCCCTATTTTCCCCCCAACAACAAGAAGTGCTTTACAGGAAATCCATTTTTAGCAGGACAGATGTTCTGGCACTTTTTGCTGCCTTTTGAAATGGCTTTTAGTCCCTGGTGATCAGAGGTCTGGGCTCCTTAATGATAGGGAGAAGCCATAAAAGTTTGCTGAATACTGCGGAAACCCGCCGTGCAAAAGCAAAGAGGGCTCCCTCCCATTAATCAAGGTGACACCCCCCTCCAATAAAGAAGAAAAGAAAAAGTTTAGAAGTGAATGATACAGAATATTGCTGCCACCTTGGGCCCAAGGAATGGAGGCAAGGAAAACCATTGGAGGTGGCAGAATTTTTTTTGGTGGAGGAAACACCTTTCTAGTGTCAGTCCAGTGATGACATCCCTGCATACAGAACTCAGGAAGCAAAGTAGAAGGTGTATCTAGAAAACAACACATACAACAGGTAGCAAAATTGTTGTTTTTCAGCAAGAGCCTTTGCTCAAGCAGGAATGCCTTTTTAAAAGCATGGCTCACTGGTTCATTTTTATGGGCAGGTTTAGCCCAAAGCCAGAAAATAATAGCCTTGTGTCTAGCATACTCAGCTGCATAGTGACTTACGTTCTCAATTGCATTTCTGCTAGCTCATTATTTTGGGCAACTGGCACAAGTCTAAGGGTGCATCTACAATTCAGAATGAATACCATTTGCTGCCACGGCTCTAAACTATGGAATACTAGGAGTTGCAGTTTGGCAAAGCACTGAGAAATCTAACACCTTGCATGTCTACAACTACCATGATTCCCTGTATTGAGCCACGACAGTTGAAATGGTGTCAAACTGCATTCATTCTGCAGTTTAGATGTACTGTAAGTCTAAGGCAGCATGGTGTAGTGGTTTGAGCATGAGGCTATAAGTCTGGAGACCATGGTCTGATTCTCCACTTGTCTATTACAACCCAATTGGCAACTGTGGGCTTTCAGCCCCCTAACCCCTTGTGGTAGGTTCACCTTAGGGCAAGGATCCCCAAACCTTTTAAGCTGATGGCGTGTTTCTATGCATACTGCACATATCTTATTTGTAATGCAAGAAAAGAAAACCCATGAAAGAGCAATACAATATTTAAAGTGATGAACAATTCTAACCAAAATGAACTTACCAGGATTTCAAGGGAAAGTGTGTGCTTGCTTTTAGCTGATGAGAGAGTCAAGTTGATTAGGATTGCATCCAGCCTGTGGGCCTCAGTTTGGGGACCCCTGCCTTTGAGTGAACAATTTTGGAATGACTTGAAGGTTCACAGCAATGAAGATAAGTCCCAATTAAGGTGCTAGAATCAATGCAGTTAGGCACCATTTTAGCAGCCTTGACTCAATGTTATAGGGCCCATCCAGACAGGCTTTTAAAGTGAGACCTGTCTCAGTTTTACTGAAGGTTTGAAAATGATGCCCCTGGAAAAAGTGAATTAATTTGGAAAAAAGAAGGGTTCCAGGCCTCCATGATTCCTGACAGGACATGACATTTCCCTGCCTTGTTCCAAATTAATTAGATCATCATCAACATCATCATCACCATCATCATCATCATCATCATCATCATCATCATCATCATCATCATTTAATAACTTATTAATCGCCCTCCATCCGAGAATGTTCTAGGCGATTTACAGCTAAATTATAAAAGATAAAATACATACATACAAAAATTAAAAATTAAAAGAGATCGAATGCTCTAGTAAAAAGCCAGGTCTTAAGTGTGAGAGTAAAAGGCCCTAAGTCACGCATGGCTCTCATGTAGGGCGGCAAGGAATTCCACAAGGCAGGGGCAGAAACAGAAAAAGCTCTGCGTCTGGTCCTTTCCAGGTGCACTTCTCTAGGACCCGGTATATGGAGTAAGTCACGTTGGGCTGGTCGTTGCGACCTCCGATGATGGGAGAAGGAGAGGCGGTCCCTAAGGTACGATGGACCCTGGCCGTAAAGAGTTTTAAAGGTCAGAACGAGCATCTTACACAGGCCACGGTACTCAGTTGGAAGCCAATGTAAATGTTGCAGCACTGGTGTTATATGGCATTTCATGGGCGTTCTTGTGAGTAACCTGGCTGCCGCATTCTGAACAATACGAAGCTTTCGGGTCATAGACATTGGAAGGCCAACATATAGGGCGTTGCAATAGTCCAGCCTAGATACTTGGTAAGACCCGGATCTTAGGTAAGATCCAGGCCTTACCAGGTGTGGGCCCTGTGTGGATTGGGCCCGGGGTCCACATCACACAATCTCTGTACCCAGTCCACACAGTCATACTACAAAACTTGATGGACCTTGGTAATTACTGGGGTGGTATCTAGTAGGCTTGGGTGGTTTCGTTCATTAATTTCCTAATTCGTTATTAATTCGTATTTAAATTAGCTTACGATCCAATATTGAGCCATGCAGGAATATTACGAAATAATTTTTTTCAATTTATTTCGTAATTATTTCATTATTATTTCGAAATTATTTCGTAATTATTTCGTAATTATTTCCGCATGTCTGGTGCAAGTTTTATAGTTGTTGTTTGTTTTATCACACCAACAGTCAACAACAGAGGGAGAGGGAAGCTTCAGAAGTTCCTCCTGTCCCATTTGGAGGGGTTTTTTTTTAGCATATTGCGCAATCGCATCTGCCATTAACGAATCGATTCGTAATTATACGAAATTTCATAAATTTCGAAATTTTTAAAAGGAAAATTTCAGAATTCTTTAAAAAAACGAAACGCGATGGACCCCTAAAAACGAAACGAGTTTAGAAACAAATTTTTCCGTTGTTACCCTGGCCTAGTATCTAGTAGACGCCACCCAGGAAAGCCCAAGTTTTGGGATGGACAGAAATGCGCACCAACATAGATTTTAAAAACCCACTTTGGTGCGCATTTCTGTCATATGTGGAAGTGCCCATAGAATCCTGAGATTTGTAGCTTGGTGAAGCTTCAGCACTCTTTAGCAGGGAGAGCTAAAGACCTTGTTAAACCACAACTTCCATGATTATTGCAGCAGAATCCAGGCCGCCATGATTCCTGACAGAACTTAATGTAATCCTACTGCAAATACTTCTCTCCCAGACTGAGCTTATTTCATGCCTAGCAGCATCCGTTTTCACAAATAATACCCAAATAATACCCACAGTTCCACTCTCTAGCAGGGACAATTCCTGGTTTTCCTTCAACTTTGCCAAAGAAACCCAACTATGGAGAGCTAATTCATAGACAAGTGTTTCATTGTGCCTGAGGACGGCATGCATAAATGATCTGCTGAGGCATCTCGGAGATCAGAGGTGAAGCCAAGAGACAACTACTGGCTGGGATTTCTTAAGGAATGATTGTGTTTTGCACCCGTTGAGAGGAAAGAGCACTAACTTAGTGAGCATACTATTCTCTGGGAAAATTGCAAAGCTTAGAAGCAAGCTGCATTTCCTTTTCCTCCCTACTTAGCATTGCTTAAATGATCCGGCATCTCATTCCACTCGCTCGCAGCAGTGAGCGCCAATGATTCCTCTTGCATCTGACTTTTATATGCAACTTGTAACAAATGTTCCAAAGCCTAAAGGGGTTAACTGGGGGGGAAACACAATATCTAATAGCAGATAGTTAAAATGGCTTGAGAATGGCATTTAACACAAGGAAAGAAAAAAGACGGCGTCTTGTTTCCCATTAAGCTGTAATAACCTGGATCTACTGCAATTCCAGCAGAGGAACCCCCCAAAGCAGAACGGATCGAAGGCGCCTGTAAATAATTAGCGGGAACAAAAGGGACATTGAACATGGCACATGGCACAGAATTAAAAAGAGTAGCCTCAAGGAATGTTCGGTATCATAAAATCGTAATTTGTAAAACTGAATAAGGAAATGGGGAAGGGGCAGGCATTGTGGGGGTCATGTTTTATGGGCAGCCACACACTCATAAGGTTGCATGGCATGTTGTTCAAGCAAATGGTTGCACTCTCTCTGTACTCTCGCTTGCCTTCTTTCAAATAACTGAATGGCAAAACAAATCACCCAGACCCAATTTAATATCTAAATGCATGGAAACCAATTCTTGTTGTGAGAGATTGAAACGCACTGGTAGAACTCAGTGAAGTTGCTTTCTGATTCCTGGTTAGATTCCAAGATCTATGCTCCAAAAAAGTAACTTTCCTTTTCTTTCTCCTCCATTTTTTGAAAATTATGATTTCTAACAGAAAAAAAACACAAATAAAAAGCAACTCCTAATCATAGTACACTTTGCTTATATTCCGCTTTATCTCCCGGGAGGGACTCAGAGAGGATTACAATATACACATATGAGGTGAACATTCAATGCCTTTTTACACACAGTGAATAACGACTTACAACACAGACAGAGGTAAAGGCCTTCCCCTTTTTTCATCTCCGGCATCTGACCATGGGGAGATGCTCTTGTTCCATTTTTCCATGCCAAGGAGCCTCTCTGATCGTGTTGCCGGCATGTCTGCATATCTGCATGGGATGCTGTAATGAATCTTACCTAGTAGGCCGGAAAAGAAGCGTGGATGACCGTATGGCAAACCTCCATTTTGAGAGTGTATGCCAGGGGAGCAGCCATCTTGAGTGGGGATAGCTGGAAGGTGGGAGGAGTTTGAAGTCTCCTGGGATTGGCTAGAGCAAGTGGGAGGAGCCAAGCCTTAGGAGGGAAAAGATTTCAGCTTCTGAGGAGATGAGAACTGGGAGCTGGTATTTTTGAAACTAGGATTTCAGGGAGAGAAAGTGTGTGTCAGACAGGGTTGATTAGCTGACAGGAAAGGTTTCTTGTGGGTGACAGCACAAGAGATTAACTCTCTAGGCTGAGTTAGTTAGCAGGAAGAACTCTGGGAAGAGTTAGCTGATAACTCAGGGGATTACCTAGGATAGGTGAGTCAGAAACTCATTACTATTTCTCTGAAGTAGAGTGAGGGATTTTTGTTACTAGTAGCTAGATCTGTTTGATTAGCTCTGTATGTAACCAAGTGAAGAAACTTATTCCAGCAACCAGCAAGCTATAATACTTTTGTAACAAGTCAAACATTTTGTGCCTCTCAGAAGTAGTTAGTTGTCTGTTTTTATAAATAAATCTTTTTCTATTTAACTTTGAAAAGGGTCTCTATCATTCCTCAATCTAGCATTAATCCATTGTGATATTTCCAGCAGCTCCAATATCCTAATACTACAGAAAGGTCTCTTATCCAAACAGTCATTCTGGGGCTAGGGGAAGAGCAGTATTGGCAGAAGTGGGAAAAGTTTACCTCAAAAACTTGTTTTAAAAATCCTAAGGCAACTTGGGTTGGTGGCAGCTTTAAACCAAAAGAAGATTAAAAGACAAGCAGTATTCACTCTACCATTACACATATCTATCTGCATCTCGCTACCAAAATTGGAGGCACAAGGGTAGGATTTTTGAAGAAAAAGTGAATCTTTGGGAGTAGAATCATCCTGCCCAGGCATATGATCAGTAAGCCTCCAGCCTCTCATCACTGGTTGTGATATTTTCCTTCTTACTGGTGTCCAGTGGTGTGATACTACATACAATCCTTTACAGTGGTGTTCAGCTGTGGGATATATTATAGTATATACTTTATAATTGGTGCCAGTGGTGGGATTGATATTTCATATTCGTTATAGGTGCCCTTTTACCTTCTCGCCAAGGGAGCATCTATTAATCTACTCGCATTGCATGCTTTTGAACTGCTCACCCCAACTTGCAGCTTCAAACTGCCAGCCCTCCGGTCAGCAGATATCCTGCAGCTAGAGGTGTAACCTGCTGTGCTACTACAGCCCTATACATAAACATAAGCATAATTGATCAAATACATAATTTAATTTACCAAATCATTTCTCTACTCGAATGTAATCCTAAAATACTGACAGATATGGTAGACTCTCAGTTAACCAGCACCCCTGGGAATGGGTAGATGCCAAATAAATGTCATTTTTGGTTGTTTAATAGTTAATCTTAAAAATAGGCGTCAGTAGACCCCATATTATAGCACACCATAAACTGTATTGACTTGGTATTAATATTGAAGCACAGTAATTAAAAGCAAATAAAGACAAATGTAACTCAATGTAACACAGTATTGTGCAGATGCTTTAATTTTTCTTTAAAGTATTATTTTTTCCAAGTTTTTTGTCAGTTGCTTTAGAGTTCTGGTTGAGTGCCCCTTCCGCACAGCTGAACAAAATCCCACATTTTCTGCTTTGAACTGGAATATATGGCAGTGTGGACTCAGATAATCCTGTTCAAAGCAGATGTTGTGATATTTTCTACCTTTATATTCTGGGTTATGTGGCTGTGTGGAAGGGCCCTTAGAGCCTACTGTATTATTTATTTATTTATTTATTTATTTACAGCATTTTTACCCCGCTCTTCTCAACCACCGAAGGGGAACTCAGAGCGGCTAACACAGGCAGCGATTCAATGCCACAATATAAATAAACATCAGTATAAAACATAAGTACATAAAAGGTTAAAAACAGTAACAATTAATTATAAATCACATAATCACATAATCACATATCCATTTCCAATTATCATAACACTCGTCAGGTCCAGTCCATGTTCAAAGTGCTGCTGTGCCCACTAACCAAACGCCTGGTTCCAAAAAAGGCATGGACCGACTTACCGGGCCAAAGAAGTTGCGGTGCAGGGCGTCCCCCACCCCTATTCTTGCTTTAGGGGGGACTTCTTCCTCCCAGAAGCCCCCTCTGATGGCAGGAAGGATTCCCGCCGGCGGATCAATGGGCCAATGGCCAACTGACCACGCCCACCATGGGTGAGGCCGGAGCTGGCCTCTCCCTCCTTGTGGGCAGCCTTCATAAGACTGCCCAAGGCTCCCCAGCAGGCACTCAGCCTGCAACAGCTGATCCATCCCACCACCCTGCATGCGGTTTATGTTTTCATAGGCAGTTAATTTTGTTGGTGTTTAACTTGTCATGGTTACCTGTTAACAGTTACTTGTTTGTTTTATGCTCCTTGTCACAACTCCTTGTTGACGTGGGGCATGGGCCCTGGATCTGGTTTGGTATCCCCCCTAGCGGTTAGGGGGGGACGCTCGGTGGTCCCAGGCGTGCCAAGTTGCATCTGCCCGGTATTGTGCCGGCAGCACCCTGGTGTGTGCGGGATCAGGCAGTATTGGGCTGCCCGATCATGATCCAGGACTCATGCTTGGCTGCCAACCCTTGTTCCTGTTATCAATAAATGAGTTGTGGCCAATGTTCATCCCACATCATGTGTGAGCGTACTTCTTGGGTTGGCTGTGGGAGGTGTATCGCACTTGCACACGCAACCACGATTTTAGTTTTTTTCTGAAGGAAAGGAGGGAGGACGTCAATCTAATATTGCTGGGAGTGAATTCCACAAGCGGGGGGTCACCACCGAGAAGGCCCTGTCCATCGTCCCCACCAAATGCATTTGCGAGGCCAATGGAACCGAGAGCAAGGCCTCCTCAACAGATCTGAGACTACGAGAGATGCATATATAAATTAGTTTTGTAAAAGAGTTTCCTTTTTAAACATGTTTTCACCCACTTTATATCCAGCACATTACTGATTTCTGCTTCTTTATACATTGAGAAATGAATATTCCAACAGAGTGGTAACTTCCCCAAGCTTTGGACACTGGAAAAACCCCTGATCCATATTGTTATTGTAGCCATATTGGATTCTCTCTCTTATTGGTTTGATTGTTTGATTCTCAAGCTTACAATAAGGATGTGGGCCTTTTTGCTTTTCCTTTCCTTTGTTTGCATGTTCAGTTCCGTTTCCCATGTGCTCACTGATGGGCTAGCAGGAGGGACAAAACAGCAGAGCCACTTAAGTTTCCAGATGATGAAAATTGCATTCAATTTGCTGAGCACGGCAGGATCCCTTCTAGCCTGCCGACCTGTGATTCAAACAACTTCGGGGAAGCAATGGGGGTTCTCCCTTAAGAGCTTTCCTTCGCCAGCCAAGAGAAGAGGGAGGCACACACCTCCCTCCCTAAGAAAGAGGGGCACCCAGTCTCCAAACACAGTTGCTGGCAATTTACTTGTCTCTGCCATTAAGTATGTGTCCTTGAACATAATCCAAGGTGTTCCCATTATTCATCCACCTGAGCCTGTGGTAATCTTTCCCAACCCGCTGAGTCTTTCCATGTTTGGCATATGTAGTAGAGGGCTGCATCCAATATTATTTGGACATTTCTGTAGCATAGGATTAGGCAGGGCTTCCAATTAAATTGAAAGTACAGGTTGCGTTTAGAGAAGAGAATTGATCATTATTTCTTCTTATTTTTTGAGGATTCTCCTGTGGAAATTGTGATCAGATTTTCCACTGGTGTCTTATGCATACATAAGCAGATGATGGACATTTTTGGTCAAATGTGGAGAACATTTGTTCAGCTCAAGGTAGAAGAAGCAGAGTTATGCATATGGCACCATGGTGTATGGAAGTGTACATTAATACTATAATACTATAATACTAATAATAACATGATATTATAATTATATATTTATATTACATGTAATATTACTAATAATATTACAATATAATTGGTATAGTACAATATAGCAATATTTAAAACTGATATTGTACTATGCTAACAATATAATATAATAATAATGATAATATAATATTTTGTATGTATATATACCTTGTAAGCCGCTCTGAGTCCCCTTCGGGGTGAGAAGGGCAGCATATAAATGTCGTAAATAAATAAATAAATACATTGTGCATGGATATCACTCAGTTGTACTTTCAGGCTGGATCTACACTGCCCTATTTCCCAGGATCTGATCCCAGATTATCTGCTTTGAACTGGATTATAGGAGTCTACAATGCTGGATAATTTGGGGCCTCTTCTATACTGTCATATAATTCAGATTACCAAAGCAGATAATCCACACTATCTGCTTTGAACTAGATTATTCAAGTCTACACTGCCAGATAATCCAGTTCTAAACAGATAATCTGGATTTTATATGACAGTATAGAAGGGCTCTAGGTCTGCACTGCCATATAATTCAGGTTATCAAAGCAGATAATCCACACTATCTGCTTTGAACTAGATTATTCAAGTCTACACTGCCAGATAATCCAGCTCTAAACAGATAATCTGGATTTTATATGACAGTATAGAAGGGCTCTATGTCTGCACTGCCATATAATTCAGGTGATCAAAGCAGATAATCCACACTATCCGCTTTGAACTGGATTATATAAGTCTACATTTCCAGATAATCCAGTTCTAAACAGATAATCTGGATTTTATATGACAGTATAGAAGGGCCCTATGTCTACACTGCCATATAATCCAGGATATCAAAGCAGATAATCCACACTATCTGCTTTGAACTAGATTATTCAAGTCTACACTGCCAGATAATCCAGTTCTAAACAGATAATCTGGATTTTATACGAGAGTATAGAAGGGCTCTATGTCTGCACTGCCATATAATCCAGGTTATCAAAGTAGATAATCCACACTATCTGCTATGAACTGGATTATATAAGTCTACACTGCCAGATAATCCAGTTCAAACCGGTTTTGCCTCTGGTGGACAATATATTTTCAATCCAGGAAAACAAATTAACTTGTGTTATTCTCTGTTGTGTTATTGTTATGTTAACCTGTTAGGTTTTGAGATTGCTGTTTATGTGTTATGTTTTTATTTTTGCCTTGGGGTTTGTATTGTATTTTATTTTCTGTTAGGTTTTTGAGATTGTTGTTTGAGATTATGGTTTTGTTTTTTTTTTTTTGCTTTGGTTTTTGTATTTTGTTTTATTTTCTACAAATCTTCCTGTTTGAAGAGGGAGAAGAATATAAACAAAGTTTGTTTGTTTGTTTGTTTCTTATAGTGTGGATTATCTGCTTTTATATGGCAGTGTAGAAGGGGCCTGGGATAAGAAGATAATCCAGAATCATATTCTGGATTAATGGGCAATGTAGATCCAGCCTCAGTTGCACCATTGATGTCTTGGCTCAGTCGTTACCATTCAACACGGGGACTGTGTAACACAACTAAGGTTTACCTTCACACACAGAAACATACACTATGTATTGTTGAAAGCTTTCATGGCCGGAATCACTGGCTTGTTGTAGGTTTCTCCAGGCTATCTGGCCATGTTCTAGAGGCATTTTCTCCTGACGTTTCGCCTGCATCTATGGCAAGCATCCTCGGAGGTAGTGACACATACACTATGTGTCAGACCCTGGAAGATCTCGGAAACAAAAGCAGGCTCACAAAGGCAGATCCTTGGAAACAGCTGTATTTTCCCTTCTTACCAAGGAGAATCGAAAGCTCAGATAAATAATACAGCTTTCCACGAGACATCTTGGAGTCCAGAATTTCTCTAATTTCAAAATGAGTGTGAGCACCAACCATGATGGGGACGGGGTCTGAGTCGGGCTGGCCCCATTTGTGAGTGGTGCATGCCTTTTTCAGCAGACTGACGTGGAACACGGGGTGGACTTTACGCCAAGTGTGAGGCAGCTGCAAACAGACAGCAACAGGGTTAATGACTGCAGAGATAGTAAAAGGTCAAATGCATTTAAGGCCAAGTTTCTTATATGGTTGGGTGGACTTCAAGTATTTAATTGATAAATAGACCAGGCCCCCCACCTTAAGGTCTGGCTGAATGGCCCTCTTTTTGTCAGCAAACCATTTGTAATCCAAGGCAGCCTTAATCATAGACCAGGAGGCTGCAACTTTAGCTCCCCAATCTCCCGGACTCCCCTCCCCAGATGCCTTTGGGTTTAAAGCGGGGAAGGGAAGAAAGTCCCTGCCCCCCACTGCTTTAAACGGGGAGACTCCGGTTGAAGTGTGGTCCAAATTATTTATTTATTTATTTATTTATTTATATAATTCAAATTTATATGCCGCCACTCCCCTGGGGCTCGGAGCGGCTTACAAGAAGAGGCTAAAATCTAACACAATTTAAAAACAATTTAAAACAATTTAAAAACAAGAATATCAGAGATCAAAGGCGTGTCGAAACAGGTATGTCTTACATGCCCTGCGGAAAGCTGATAAGTCCCGCAACGCACGGACTTCAGGTGGCAGAGTATTCCAGAGTGATGGTGCCACTGCTGTAAAGGCTCTGCGTCTGGTTGCTGTTAGACGCAAGGTCTTGACACTGGGAATTTCCAATAGATCTTGGTCCTCAGAACGGAGGGATCTCTGGGGTTGGTAGGGGGTGAGGCGGTCCCTCAGGTACATCGGCCCCAGACCATGCAAGGCCTTAAAGGTGAGTACCATCACTTTGAAAGTGATCCGGTGCTCAATTGGTAACCAATGCAGCTGTTGTAAGACTGGTGTTATGTGGCATCTCATCAGAATTCCCGCAAGAAGCCGAGCAGCTGCGTTTTGTACCAACTTGAGCTTCCGGATCACCGACAGAGGAAGGCCAATGTAGAAGGCATTACAGTAGTCCAGTCTTGAGATGACCGTGGCCTGGATCACCGTAGCTAGGTTGTCCCTGGACAGGGAGGGGGCCAGCCGTCTAGCCTGCCGCAGATGAAAAAGGCGGTTCTGCTAACGGCGGAGACCTGGGCCTCCATCGTCAGCAGAGGGTCCAAAAGGACTCCCAGACTCTTTACCAATGATGACGGGCGTAGTGCCTCGCCATCCAGGGTAGGCAGCTGGATGTCCCCACTGCCCGGTTGACCCAGCCATAGGATCTCCGTCTTTGCTGGATTCACCCTCAACCTGCTGGCACGTAATTCCTCACGGGATGAGCTGGAAGATCTCAGAAACAAAAGCACGCTCACAAAGGCAAATCCTTGGAAGCAGCTTTATTTTTCCTTCTTGCCAAGGAGAATCGAAAGCTAATTCTGACTATTTCCCACCAAACTGGTAGTATATCATCTAGCTGACCCATGACCCCTCCTACCATCTACTTCTAATGGCCCATAGAACATGCTACATTTCCCAGGTTTCCCCCCAGTCCAGATAGCTCTTATCAGAAACCAGTGCTCTACTCCCAATCAAACTGGCATAGAGTGGACAAAACAGTTCGTTGGTTTCGCTAATACGGACACATCCTGACATCCTGAAACTCCAAGATAGTGAATATTAGCAGCTGATGTTTCTTGGTTGATGGATCCACTTTGGTTTTTGGTACAAATTCTAGATGAATGAGGCACCAATGTTGGTTCACCCATGGTTCAGCATTTTAGACTGAAACGTTTAAACAACCCTGCCAACAAGGCCAGGTGTAACTATATGCAAATACTTCTAATTACATAATATGTAATTTCCATAATCACATAGCAAAACAATGGCAATCTTGTTCTGGGTTCAAATGGTCATGCATTTGTAAAGAAAACACAAATGAGTCAACCTGAAGATCTAATCAGAGAGAAATATTCGTAGAAAGAAGACACAAAGTTTCCTGTTGGCCAAACTTGTCAGAACTAATCAAATCTAATTACAAATTACAATCATTCTTCTTGGTCTACCGGTAGGATGTCATTATTTATATACTAATTTCCACTGATCCATAGACTCATGTGTCTTTTCCCCATCTGGACCCACCTGCAGTTTCTTGTAAACTTGAATTGATTCATAGAGTTGTCCAGCTGGAAGGTAATAATCATCATCATCATCATCATCATCATCATCATCATCTTTATTTATACCTTGCCACCATCTCCCCAAAGGAGACTCGGGGTAGCTAACATGAGGCTAAGCCCAAAAATAAGAAAATTCAAAGAAACAAAATAGCATCAAAATAAACACATGAAATGACAAAATAAAATAAACAGTCTCATAATAACTTGATAGAAAGATGAAACATGGGGAAGGCCAAATGTGCTAAGAATAAAATTAGTAAAATTGGTAAAACCCTGGGTGAGATAAGAGGAATGTGTACAGAGAGGCATCTAGTCCAACAAGGCTTCATAACTAAAACTTCCTTGGTAACTAACTAGTTGTTGAAACTCTGTTTGATACCAAGGAGAGTCCAGCATCAGACCCACCAGTGACCACCTCCTGTCATTGAAAATTCTTCTGAATGTCAAGTTGTGGTCTCCTTTCTTGTAATTTGAATCCATTTATCCAGGTCCTGTCTTCTAAGAAATCAGTTTGAAATCAGAAAGAAAGCAGAAATCAATTGCTCCACCTTCCATACAAAGGCCCTTCAGAGACCATGAAAATGAACAAAATCTGGCTACCAGTATTAAAAAACTCTAAAATTACAACAGCAAAACAACAGAGAGGAAACAACCAGGCACATCTTATCACCTCCCAGCAAGAGATTTTCCCAGGCTCAGGCAGGCCTTCAAATGCTAATGAAGGTGATCAGTTGAAACATTCACACCTAGCTCCAGCAGGGAAGAGCTCCTTGCCCCACCCCAGCCATTCCACAGATATATAAACCCATTGTCCCAATTCCAACAGACCTCACTACCTCTGAGGATGCTTGCCATAGATGCAGGCGAAACGTCAGGAGAAATGCCTCTAGAACATGGCCCTATAGCCCGAAAAAAACCCACAAGAACCTAGTGATTCCAGCCATGAAAGTCTTCGACAATACATTGCCCTTCAGATATTTTGTGACAGTTATCAATTAATGACTCCTGATTAGCTCTGGAATTAATATCGCTTCGTTTTGAGGCTCAAACTTTTCTCACTCCATCCTATACATTATACCATAAACACTTGTGACATCTTTCTTGCAGAGGTTGGTGAAAATAAGCTGCAACTTGATTGATCAGTGGAGAAAACCTTGTAATGAGAGTTACTAGTAAATTGCAGGCATGCAATTAGACTATTGCCGGTTTTAATGATGTTGAATTAAAGTTATGAATAAAAATATTCAGGGTAACATCAAAAGCAATTATTTGTGTCTGTTGCATGCTTCGCGGTGAGTGTTGAGTTGCTACAATCATTTCTGATGTTTGCCCATAAAGATGGTTATGTGATTAATTATCTTAAAGAAAGGATGCTGTAGATACCGAAGGACTGGTTTTAATGGGTGATACAGAAAGGCAAGTTGCCTTAATGAATTCCATTGGGGAATGGTGTGTGTTGACATGTCAAGAGAATTGGAAGTTTGACAGTGGTGTAACATATAAAGCAGGCATGGGCCAACTAGGGCCCTCCTTGTAGGTGTTTCAACTCCTACAATTCCTGACAGTCTCAAGCCCCGTCACTTAAGTGGCTGAGGGGGAACAGCCTGAGGCTGTTAGGAATTGTGGGAGTTGAAGTCCAAAACACCTGCAGGGAAGGCCCTAGTTGGCCCATGCCTGCTTTATTCTCTTGACGTGTCAACACACACCATTCCCCAATGGAATGGAATGGCTTGGCCCATGCCTGATATAAAGTGAGGATGCCAATCTCAGATTTAGCAGGGAGTTTTCTGCTCTCAAACCATGTTGTTGCTGTTGTTTATCCGTTCAGTCACTTCCAACTCTTGGTGACCTGATGGACCATCCCAGGCCAGAGCTCCCTGTCGGTCGTCGCCACCCCCATCTCCTTCAGAGTCAAGCCAGTTCCTTCAAGGATACCATCCATCCACCTTGCTCTTGGTTGGCCCCTTTTCCTTTTTCCTTCCATTTTATCCATCAGCTCTCACTCCATACCAAATTAAAAATAATAATCTTGAAGTGGAGAGCGTGCCTCTGTCCCACTTAGCTATTAATCCACCTGGCTGCAAATAATACTAAAACTCAAAGTCTATCAATAGCTGAAACTGGAAACATGGGAGATTAAACTGACTGTATTCTATGAGAAGACAATGTTTCCATGGAGCTAGAAATCCATCTCATCTTCTGTTCGCATCCCCATGCAGCTATGGAAACTCATTGAGTGACCTTGGTCAAGTCTCATCTTGTCCATCTCAGAGCAAGGCAAAATAAGCTCTTTTTGGAACAAATCTCACCTATGAAACCATGTAATGGGTTCATCTAAGGATCCCCAAAAGTTGGGAAGTGCACAACGCATCAACTTCAAACTACAAGAAAGGAGATTCCATTTGACTTCAAACTACAAGAAAGGAGATTCCATCTGAACATTAGGAAGAACTTCCTGACTGTGAGAGCAGTTCAGCAGTGGATGCCCCGGAGTGTGGTGGAGGCTCCTTTTTTGGAAGCTTTTAAACAGAGGCTGGATGGCCATCTGTCAGGGGTGCTTTGAATGCAATATTCCTGCTTCTTGGCAGGGAGTTGGACTGGATGGCCCATGAGGTCTCTTCCAACTCTATGATTCTATAAAAAAAACTCCTTGGGACTTCTCTGACTGCATCTACACTATACGATACAGCTTGACATTGCTTTAATTATCATGGCTCAAAACTATGGAATCCTGGGACTTGTAGTATGGCGAGGCACTAGTACTCTTGAACAGGGAAGACTAAAAACCTCATAAAACTAATGCTCCCAGAATTTATAGCATTGAGCTATGGTGGTTAAAGTGGTGTCAAACTTTATGAACAGTGTGCATTAGGTTGGTACATTTCAGCTGAACATCAGTCCAGCTGGCTGGATTCCAGTAGACCTCCATATCCGTTTTTGCATGCTCCCAAAAATGGGTGGGTAGCCGGATAGCCCTTTTCAGTCCACAGCAGAAAAATACAGCTAGATCCATCTCATTGGCAGCATTGGGGAACTTACAAGGCTCCCCTTTCCGTCCCTGGGAGTCTTTCCTTGTTTCCCTTCAAGGGAGCCTGGGTTTCAACCACGGAATTAAGGAAGCAGACACAGCTTGCATAAGACATGTCATCTTTGTGTGCCAGGTAATATTGAATAAGGGAGGAGGAACTGCAATTGGCTGCCACTCAATCCCATGGACGAAAAATTGTGATGGCTGGGTCCTTGCCATTACAGCCATCTGACCAAGCTAGAGAAGCCAAATTGGATGAAGGGAACAGACCACTACAAATCCGTGCACAAGCCTAGTGCGCATGTGCCCTTTGACGGAGGCTACTATTTTACAAAGGATCATTTGCAAAGCCTAAAGATCATTATGTAAGATGATTTTTGTTCCAGGGTTATAAATGTTGTTTCCTTATTGGTTCTATTATAAAGCATGGAAAAGGTTTTTTAAACTGCAAATACATTGTTTTGGCGAGAAGGACATCCTGCAGCACATTTTCCAATTAATCGAGTCTCAACCAATAGTTTGTGGCAGCCACAAAAAATGAAATTTTGGGAATATAACAACTACTTTCAAAGTGAGGACTGCACAATTAAACAGGAAATAGCACTTTCAAAACAGGAACAGATTCTATTCCATCATGCAGTCTTGGACCTGTGGTGGAAAATGAATAGAAGCCACTCCTCCCTCCATATCCCCACACCTTTCATTCTTGGAGCCATCAAAAACCCATCAGAGAACTTCCGCACCTTCCTTAACCAAAAATCACCTCTCATAACTCTTGGAAGAAAATGGAATTGTATCTCCATTTTCCTTGTTTGCCTCTCCTGTGTTCAAAAACAACATTTCCTGTACAACCTGTTTCCTAGGCACAGAACAATCAAAGCATCCATGTTTGGGGATCTATTTATATTAGACTGCTTGTTTGTTAATTAGGGGGAGGAAATCGTGTTCCTTAATTAAAGAACAAATGAATTTTTAAGGAAGCATTGAAGATCCCCTCTGGGTGCCAGAGACGGTTGGCTTCAACAAGCAAGCATAATTCTGCAGTGTTTTGCAAAGAGAAGCTCATTTATGCCGTAGCATGCTGGAAGAGGCTTTATTGTCTCTTCTTTAAGCATCTATTTGTATGGCCTCCAAGGGATGGGAGAGGCTTTGAAAGAGCAGGGAGCGGTCAGAGGGATGTAATGCATCCATGCTATGAGCTAATTGAATGCCACGGCCGTGTAATTTCTAGACCTCAGACAATGAACTGGGGAATTAACAGATACTCATTTTGCTCTAAGTTGGCATGCAACCCTGAGCAAACTCCCTCCAACCATAGTATATGCAAAAGATGCACAATCCTCCATGTTCACCCATTGAGTGTCACACCAAGGCTGCATCTACATTTTAGAATCAATGTGCTTCAACTGCAATGGTGATATTGAGAAAGAATTTAGGGGTCTTTGCCAGGAGGCAGAGACCTATCAGACTCATCAAAGAGTTTGTTGCCCTGGCGAGACAGAAAGAAGCACACAATATTTTTCCCTGATTTTTCCCAATAAAAGGTCTCACCAAGTTGAAGAAAAGCCACTGAGTTGTTTTTGTGATCCAGCTGGAAAGGATGCAAAGCCACGATAACAAGTTCTTCCTCATGTTCAGATGGAATCTCATTTCTTGTAGTTTGAAGCTATTGTTCCACGTCCTAGTCGCCAGGGAAGCAGAAAACAAGCTTGCTCCCTACTCCCTGTGGCTTCCTCTCACATATTTATACATGGCTATGATATCTCCTCTCATCCTTCTCTTCTCCAGGCTAAACATGTCCAGCTCCTTTAGCTGCTCCCCATAGGGCTTGTTCTCCAGACCCTTGATCATATTAGTCGCCCTCCTCTGGACACATTCCAGCTTGTCAATATCTCTCTTCAATTGTGGTGCCCAGGATTGGACACAATATTCCAGGTGTGGGCTAACCAAGGTGGAATAGAGGGGTAGCATTACTTCCCTAGATCTAGACACTATGCTCCTATTGATGCAGGCTAAAATCCCATTGGCTTTTTTTTGCCACCACATCACATTGTTGGCTCATGTTTAAGTTGTTGGCTCATGTTGTCCACGAGGACTCCAAGATCTTTTTCACATGTACTGCTCTTGAGCCAGGCGTCCCCCATTCTGTATCTTTGTATTTCATTTTCTCTGCCTAAGTGGAGCATCTTGCATTTGTCACTGTTGAACTTCATTTTGTTAGTTTTGGCCCATCTCTCTAATCTGCCAAGATCGTTTTGAATTCTGTTCCTGTCCTCTGGAGTATTGGCTATCCCTCCCAATTTGGTGTTGTCTGCAAATTTGATGATCATGCCTTCTGATCCTTCATCTAAGTCATTAATAAATGTTACATGCATTCCTTTCCTCGGAAAAGTCCAACCTCTCAGTCTAGGCATGTCCACTCCTTTATCCTAACCCTTTCACACCCGGTTTGGTCACTCTATGCTTACAGAATGGATTTTTATCTTTACACATCCGCCTATCTAAATCTCAACGTTGACCACATGTTCCAGAATCATCATCTCAGGATGTTCTGTACATTTATTTATTTATTTATTTATCGTATCAGGAGCAACCAGACAGTTGTATTACATTTTTAACAAAACAAACAAACAGACAGACAAAACACAAAGTTTGCAAGCTTGGTAGTTGATTAAATGTCCTTTGACCAGTAGCTGACCACTTGGAGTGCCTCTGGTGTTGCCGCATTGAGGTCCTCCCTTGTGCATATGGCAGGGCTCAGGTTGTATTGCAGCAAGTAGTCTGTGGTTCACTCTTCTCCAGACTCGCATGTCATGGATTCCACTTTGTAGCCCCATTTCTTAAGTTTGGTTCTGCATCTCGTGGTGCCAGAGTGCAGTCTGTTCAGCGCCTTCCAAGTCGTCCAGTTTTCTGTGTGCCCAGGGGGGAATCTCTCATTTGGTATCAGCCATTGATTGAGGTTCTGGGTTTTAGCCTGCCACTTTTGGACTCTCGCTTGCTGGAGTGTTCCAACGAGTGTCTCTGTAGATCTTAGATCTTTGTGTCTATGTGTTTGTGTTTATGTTCTGTACATTGACCTAAACACAAAAACAAACTGCAGCAATCCCTAAAAATGAAAACCATTGATTCTGGGAGAACCTGAAAAATTACACGAAATGGAAAATCATTGAGATATGTGAGTGACATCAAGCTGGCACCATCCAGAAATGAGCAGGATTATTTTCAGCAAATGTCTTCATGGTCTTTGCAGAAGCATTGGTTTGCCAAAAAAAAAAAAAAAAAAAAAAAGTGTGGAGGCACATTTCCCCTAAAATAATTCCCAACATGTGAACAATCTTGTTGCAGTTGCTCATTTTTCTATGTGTTGATATGTTGAGACACCCTCTCTTCTTGCACTGCAGATTAGAAAGTGTGCAATGGGTTGTTACCAATATAGCTGAGTTTGAACATGAAGGATAGAGAGCATAATAACAAACTGGCAGAATTATGCAGTGATTGCATAAAACCATTAGTGAATTGTGACACCTAGAGAACCAACGTTGGGGAATCACTGTTCTCATCTGTGCATATATTTGTGTGCATTACCTGTGATGTAAGTGGAACAGATAATAAGATGCCATTCATTGCAAAAATGTAATGCCACAATGGAGAATAGGCATCTAATTTTACGCAAAGGCACTTGGTACATGTCATAATCAATGAAATTTTGATGCATGTTGTGATCAATTGGATTCTTTCAAGCATACTACTCTTAATGATGACGTGTGAGGGAAATCAAAGAAACAAAGAAGGGAAATCATGTCCCTCAGCACCTGATCCTCCTTTAGATATGAATGGTCAGTATAGTGTCTGAAGAAGTATCCAAGGTCTCTGAGATAGTCAGGACATCCATTTAGAGATGGAAGTCCACATGTGAAGAAGGAGGAGGAGGAGGTCCTCTACTCAAGCAGGTCCTCTGCTATTAATGCTCTTGTAATGTCAAGCTTTGAATAAGGATATGATGCAGGTGGATGTAGTAAGAGTTCCCAGAGGCCCCCAGCCCTGGTTCCTCTTATGTTCTTGCAAAAGGGTCAGAAAGTTGTCTTGCACATGTTGAACATTCATCACTCTATCCAATGGGAATGTGCAGCTGTGGACAAGTCTACATAGGAACCACCAACCATGTTGCTCAGACATGAATCAAAGAGCATGAAAGGCACTGCAGACTAATTTAGCCAGAGAAGTCAGCTATAGCAAAGCACTTGATGAACCAACCTGGACACAGAATATTGTTTGAGAACACAGAAATCATAGAATCATAGAATCAAAGAGTTGGAAGAGACCTCATGGGCCATCCAGTCCAACCCCCTGCCAAGAAGCAGGAATGTTGCATTCAAATCACCCTTGACAGATGGCCATCCAGCCTCTGTTTAAAAGCTTCCAAAGAAGGAGCCCCCACCGCACTCCGGGGCAGAGAGTTCCACTGCTGAATGGCTCTCACAGTCAGGAAGTTCTTCCTCATGTTCAGATGGAATCTCCTCTCTTCTAATTTGAAGCCATTGTTCCGTGTCCTAGTCTCCAAGGAAGCAGAAAACAAGCTTGCTCCCTCTTCCCTGTGGCTTCCTCTCACATATTTATACATGGCTATCATATCTCCTCTCAGCCTTCTCTTCTTCAGGCTAAACATGCTCAGCTCCTTAAGCCGCTCCTCATAGGGCTTGTTCTCCAGACCCTTGATCATTTTAGTCGCCCTCCTCTGGACACATTCCAGCTTGTCAATATCTCTCTTGAATTGTGGTGCCCAGAATTGGACACAATATTCCAGGTGTGGTCTAACCAAAGCGGAATAGAGGGGTAGCATTACTTCCCTAGATCTAGTCACTATGCTCCTATTGATGCAGGCCAAAATCCCATTGACTTTTTTTGCCGCCACATCACATTGTTGGCTCATGTTTAACTTGTTGTCCACGAGGACTCCAAGATCTTTTTCACATGTACTGCTCTCGAACCAGGCGTCCCCCATTTTGTATCTTTGCATTTCGTTTTTCCTGCCAAAGTGGAGTATCTTGCATTTGTCACTGTTGAACTTCATTTTGTTAGTTTTGGCCCATCTCTCTAATCAATGCATACAAGAAAAAAGGCATAAACATAAAATTAACAAAACAGTATAAGCATTAAAACCACAATGGCACATATATTTAAAATAATCATGTCTGATCAAGGCAGTTTAAAAGGCCAGGCCGGGGTACTGCGATTTTAGAGGGCCCGGGAAATTAGTCTATGGCTGTACATTTCCAGGGCCTAACAGAAGAGAGTGACCTGGGTAATTGGTAAAAGAAGATATGGCCAATTTCAACAGTATCTGGGGCAGAGCTAGAACTAGTCGTTCTCAAAGGTTTGTTTAAACCACCAGGTCTTCAGGCCAGACAACCTCTATGCAGGTACCTTCGCTGATTGACTTTGCAGCTGTGAGGCTACAACAACAACAACAACAACAACAACAACAACAACTTTATTTGTATTCCACCCTATCTCCCTGAGAGGACTCAGGGCGGCTAACAACAAATATCAGCAAACATTCAATGACGTAAAAAATAGACCAAGACAAAATAACCCATCCCACCCTAAACCAACTCTCCCCCACCCCACATCTATATCAAAAGTAACAACAGATTAACAGGAATTAAATAGTAGCATAAGGGAAGGATACTAGAGACAAAGTTGAAGTACTTTGGCCACATCATGAGGAGACAGCAAAGCCTAGAGAAGACAATTATGCTGGGGAAAGTGGAAGGAAAAAGGAAGAGGGGCCGACCAAGGGCAAGATGGATGGATGGCATCCTTGAAGTGACTGGACTGTCCTTGAAGGAGCTGGGGGTGGTGACGGCCGACAGGGAGCTCTGGCGTGGGCTGGTCCATGAGGTCACAAAGAGTCGGAGACGACTGAACGAATGAACAACAACAATAACAAATATACAATTCCATAGCTTACATTGGAGAGAATCAGCCAGAATCCAAACAAAGCAAAACAAGGTAAGAAATATTGGAATTTTTGCAGCCAGCAGCCCGAGTGATCAAGCTTGCCAATTGAAACATTCACCCTTGCTTCAAACAAGCAAGGGTTCTTTCCTCCACCCTGGACATTATTGCACAGATACATGTAAACTCCCCTTGCCGCGTTCCCACAGACCTCCGAACAAATCTCTGAGGATTCCTGCCACAGATGCAAGTGAAACATCAGGAGAGAATGCTGCTGGAGCATGGCCAGACAGCCCGGAAAACTCACAGCCACCCAGTGGGAATAGATTGAGAAATCGCCCATCTGTGAATGCTGGGAAGATATTTCTACTCAGCCATTCCACCCCAATATTCACATGATCACATTTCTACACTATTTATTTATTTATTTTCAGTATTTATATTCTGCCCTTCTCACCCCCGCAGGGTACTAAGGATAGACTCAGGAGATTCCATCTGAACATGAGGAAGAACTTCCTGACTGTGAGAACCATTCAGCAGTGGAACTCTCTGCCCCAGAGTGTGGTGGAGGCTCCTTCTTTGGAGGTTTTTAAACAGAGGCTGGGTGGCCATCTGCCAAGGGTGCTTTGAATGCCATATTCCTGCTTCTTGGCAGTGGGTTGGACTGGATGGCCCATGAGGTCTCTTCCAACTCTATGATTCTATGATTACGGTGTACATATACGTGGCAAACATTCAATGCTATAGACACACAACATATATAGACAGACACTCAGAGCCTATTTAACAATCCAGGGTATTCTGGCCTTCATGAGGGTATTCTGGCCACCATGGGAGCTGTCGCCTCACCGTCCATTGGTGACACTGATGAAGTACTTCCTCATTCTTTGCATACCTTCTGGAGATTTTTATGGCCTTGTAAATTAGTTAAATTAGCCATCCCACGTAAGTGGTACCTTAATTTCCTACTTGACAGATGGAACTGTCTTTCAAGCTGCAAAGGCTGACAACAAGCTGTACAAATTGGTTGGAAGCTCACTCCGACCCGGGTTGGCTTTGAACTCATGACCCTTCGGTCAGTAGCGATCTTAATGTAACTGACTCCCAGCCAGCTGTGCCCAGTCCCAGTGCTGGTTTGCATTATCAAGGACTTAGAACTTGGCAGATTCTCCTCCAAGGAATGTCTCTTTTCCCTTTCTCCAGATTGCTGTGGTAGACAAAATGTTTCTCTCTTTCTTTGGTTGCTCATGGCTGATACTATATGTTATAAGGCTCTGAGCCCTGGACCACCTCTTATTTCACTGCAGGACCCCTTGATATTGTGCAGGAACTCGTAAATCAGAGACACATCGATGCACAATTTGAAATCACAGGCCATCAATTTAGTCCCTTGTATTTGATCTGTGTTATATCTGTCCCCAGCTTTGCTCTTCCCTTCTACTCATCAGGACATAAATCCCACCATTGCTCTCCGACCATATAACAATGGAGAGTCATTTCTTGTGACAGCAGCGGGTGTCTGGTCTTGACTGGTGCTGAATGTTCAGCAAAGGACAGTGTATAAATTGTCAACTCAGGTGTCATAAGTCTGTCACCTGAAAAGCTGCCAGTATCAATCAGGTGAGAGATTTGTGCCACCTTTGTCACACACACACCCAAAAAGGAGGAAGGAATGGGGATATCGTTAGTGCCTTCCTGATTTTTGGTTTTCTAAAAAGAAGGGTCAAAGATTGATGTCATTCTATCATTTAGAGTTAGCTGATTTCTCTTTGCTATCTGGGAAAAATGAAAAGACTCTTGTCTAGAATGATTTGAAATGGTCATGATGGCCCTGATCAGAGACCCTTTGAAAATCCAAATTGCACACATTCTGATACAAGGTCTGGAGATAATGAATAATCCCTCTGAACATCAAGCAAAAAGTGGGTGCTAGAAACAATATCATACGAAAGCTGACTGGCACAACCTAGGGATCACAACCAGATACAGTGAAGACTTCTGCCCTTGCGCTGTGCTACTCTGCTGCTGAGTACACATGCCCAGTGTGGAACACATCTCACCACACTAAAACAGTGGATGTGGCGCTTAATGAGACATGCCGCATTATCACAGGGTGTCTGCGCCCTACACCGCTGGAGAAATTACACTGCTTAGCCGGAATTGCACCACCTGACATTCGCCGGGAAGTAGCAGCCAATAGTGAAAGGACCAAGGCAGAGACATCTCCAGCTCATCCCCTGTATGGGTATCAGCCAGCACATCAATGACTTAAATCTAGAAATAGTTTTCTAAGATATACAGAGACACTTGCTGGAACACCTCAGCAAGCGAGAGTCCAAAAGTGGTAGGCTCAAACTCAGAACCTCAACCAATGGCTGATACCAAATGAGAGACTCCCCCCTGGGCACACAGAGGAATGGGCGACTTGGAAGGCGCTGAACAGACTGTGCTCTGGCACCACGAGACGCAGAGCCAACCTTCAGAAATGGGGCTACAAAGTGGAATCCTCGACATGCGAGTGTGGAGAGGAGCAAACCACTGACCACCTGCTGCAATGCAACCTGAGCCCTGCCACATGCACAAGGGAGGACCTTCTTGCAGCAACAGCAGAAGCACTCCAAGTGGACAGCTACTGGTCAAAAGACATCTAATCAACTACCAAACTCACAAATTTTGTATTTTGTCTGTTTGTTTGCTTTGTTCTGTTAGAAATGTAATATAATTTGACTGGTTGTCCTAACACAACTAATAAAAATAAATAAATCCCTCTGAAGAGTGTCTTAAAGAGTTGGGTCTGTTTAGCCTCAGAAGAGAAGGGGGAGAGGAGACATGAGAACGAGATATAAATAGGTGAAAGGGTGTCATAAGGAAGGGGGAGGGGGCTTGTTTTATGCAGCCCTGGAAACTAGGACACAATGGAGCTGTGGGTTCAAGTTACAGAGAAATGAGATTCCACAGAACATTAGGAAGAACTTCCTGACCATAAACAGAGATGTTCAGCAGTGGAACTCTCTGCCTCAGAGTCCAGTGGAAGCTCTTCCTTTGGAGGCTTTGAAACAGAGGCTGGATGGCCATTTGTTGGGATGCTTTGATTATGCTTTTTCTTCATGACAGGGGGTGGGACTACATGACCCATGTGGCCTCTTCCAACTCAATGATGCTATGATTCTATGATATGAATAGTGCTACTTGGAGACCACAAATAATCTCATGTCAAGGGTGGCCATGGTGATCAAAGAACTCCTTTTAAAAAGGTTAGAAAAAGACTCAGAACCCAAAGATGGCTGTATCTTAGTCTATTTGTAGGTGATTGCCCTGTATTAGTGGGACAATGAAGAGACCTCATGGGCCATCCAGTCCAACTCCCTGCTAAGAAGCAGGAATATTGCATTCAAATCACCCCTGACAGATGGCCATCCAGCCTCAGTTTAAAAGCTTTCAAAGAAGGCGCCTCCACCACACTCCGGGGCAGAGAGTTCCACTGCTGAACAGCTCTCACAGTCAGGAAGTTCTTCATATATATGTATAGAAATTTTAGTTAAAAAATCAACCTCAACAATGTGGATCAACCCATTCACTAGTCAGTTTGAGTAGTAAGCCAAGCCTAGGTATCAGATATCTCCTCGTGAGTATGAATTTAACAAATTCAAACCGACTTATGACAATTAATGAAAACATTGCACAACCCTCCTAGATAGTAGAGTCTTAGTGATTCCATCCTTAAAAGAGCCCTTAATTGAAGCTAGAAAATGACTCCCATTCCCTCCTGAGATCACGGAGCTTGGAACAGGAAAGATAACATTTCTGATTAGTTCAAAATTATATAATCCTTTTATATGATCCAGCATGGCTCTTCTCATGGTCTTATCTGGAGAAAGAGATCTCAACTATGACTTGGATTTGCTTCAAAAAGCATTTTGCACTAGCACGTGAACTTACACCTTGGTCTATTCACTGCTACTACAATGCATACAGTTTCCAATGTGATGCAAACTGGGTTGAAGTCCAAGAACTGCAGTCAAAGTCATTTGCAGATCTAAGAGTGAGATAGGGATATTGAATGACAAACAAGTAGAAGCACATGGATGACTGTTTCCTGGAAAAGTAATGTAAGGGCATTTGTTTTCATAAAAGTTGCCATGAAAAGGAATGCTTGTTCAACAGAATTTTGAAATAGAAGACTGGAAAACTCCACAATATTTTTAATGACCTCCAGTGATTCTCCTGCAGCTCACGGGAAATGTTTGGCGTGATAGATGACAGATTTTCCCTCCCTTGATATAGCAAATCAATACGTCTTTATTTGAGAAAACTTTAAAAGTGTAATCAAGGAGTGTTGGCAAACACAATTTAACATTTTCTTCACTAGGTAAATATCAGATTCTCCCACTATGGTTAAATGTTACCTGGCCTTTGAAAATCTAAATCAACAAACCCACAAACCACACTTATATGTGCATCTGTTAACATTATGTATACCTTAGCAGATAGATGATGCATAATGTCTGTTCAATGAAAGGCCAAGCATCGGGGCCAAAGAATGAAGTGTAGGATGTGTTTAATTACCTTATTTCTTGTTTAAAAATGGAAGCTTTCTTCAAGACAATATGAAGTTCAACAGGGACAAATGCAAGATGCTCCACTTAGGCAGAAAAAAAGGAAATGCAGAGGGACATAATATTATTATTATTAATAATCATCATCATCATCATCATCCTCTTTATTTGTACCCTGCTGCCATCTCCCCAAGGGACTCGGTGCAGCTTATCATAGAATCATAGAATCAAAGAGTTGGAAGAGACCTCACGGGCCATCCAGTCCAACCCCCTGCCAAGAAGCAGGAAGATTGCATTCAAATCACCCCTGACAGATGGCCATCCAGCCCCTGTTTAAAAGCTTCCAAAGAAGGAGCCTCCACCACACTCCGGGGCAGAGAGTTCCACTGCTGAATGGCTCTCACAGTCAGGAAGTTCTTCCTCATGTTCAGATGGAATCTCCTCTCTTGTAGTTTGAAGCCATTGTTCCGCATCCTAGTCTCCAGGGAAGCAGAAAACAAGCTTGCTCCGTCCTCCCTGTGGCTTGCTCTCACATATTTATACATGGCTATCATATCTCCTCTCAGCCTTCTCTTCTTCAGGCTAAACATGCCCAGCTCCTTAAGCCGCTCCTCATAGGGCTTGTTCTCCTTGATCATTTTAGTCGCCCTCCTCTGGACACATTCCAGCTTGTCAATATCTCTCTTGAATTGTGGTGCCCAGAATTGGACACAATATTCCAGGTGTGGTCTAACCAAAGCGGAATCGAGGGATAGAATTACTTCCCTAGATCTAGACACTATGCTTCTATTGATGCAGGCCAAAATCCCATTGGCTTTTTTGCCGCTACATCACATTGTTGGCTCATGTTTAACTTGTTGTCCACGAGGACTCCAAGATCTTTTTCACACGTATTACTCTTGAGCCAGGCGTCCCCCATTCTGTATCTTTGCATTTTGTTTTTCCTGCCAAAGTGGAGTATCTTGCATTTGTCACTGTTGAACTTCATTTTGTTAGTTTTGGCCCATCTCTTTAATCTGACAAGATCGTTTTGAATTCTGCTCCTGTCCTCTGGAGTATTGGCTATCCCTCCCAATTTGGTGTCGTCTTCAAACTTGATGATCATGCCTTCTAGCCCTTCATCTAAGTCAAGCTTACATGAGGCCAAGCCCACAATACATCAATAAACAAAACATCAATAACATAATCAATACAATACAATTCATATAAATCACATAAACAAAAATAGGCATTAAACAATCAACAGTGACATACAAGCATTTAAAACCAATGGCCGGGCCAAATGTAATATATTAAAATTAAAAAATAATGCAGACTTGAACAAGGTAGGATATAACTGGGATAGGATTTTCAGAGAGAAATGAGGGAATGCAGTCAGTCCTAAATCAGAGATACACAACAACAGCCTATCATGGATAGTTGTTTTAAGGTCTAGAGTAGATTCCCCACCTCCTTTATTTTGACTATTTTCTGGCTTCTTCCCTGATATTATTTTGTTCTATCTTTTTGTTCTATCAATATTGTTTTATTTTTGGTTGCTATTGTAATGATAGATGGCTCTGTGTTCGCCTCTTGGAACCCAAATGTGGAGAGTTGCAAATCCATATATTGGTGCTTTGGGAGACCACACTTTTCCAAACTTTTGATTCAGTCCTCAAATTTTTGGGAGAGGAATTGCACAAATATCTGCTATCAAATGAAAAAATCCGCCGGTGGCGCAGTGAGTTAAAGCACTGAGCTGCTGAGCTTGTTGACCGAAAGGTCGCAGGTTCGATTCCAGGGAGCGGCGTGAGCTTCCACTGTCAGCCCTAGCTTCTGCCAACCTAGCAGTTCGAAAACATGTAAATAATGAGTAGATCAATTGGTAAACGGCCCCGGCGGGAAGGTAACGGCGCTCCATACAGTCATGCCGGCCACATGACCTTGGAGGTGTCTACGGACAACGCCGGCTCTTCGGCTTAGAAATGGAGATGAGCACCACACCCCAGAGTCAGACATGACTGGACTTAATGTCAGGGGACAACTTTTACCTTTTTTTTAATGAAAAAAGGCATACGAAAATGGATCCATGTGATAGAAATGTAAACGGATGACAGTTTTGGTAAATGTGTGTTGAAAGGCCTACAAATGTTTCTTTGGAGGAGAAAGAAAGATCAGAGTGTGATGGAGGTGGAATGAGTGTGGGTCCAGGGAAGAAAATGAGACCCTGAACAAGATTGACAGAATTGTAGATTGTGACCTTTATCGGCCACTGTTAGCACCAGCACATCCTAAAACTTGTGTAGCCCTCAATGAATGTGTCTGTCTGACTGGCTGTCTCTTTCAGAGAGGGAAATTGCCCTTTCAAGAAGTGGCAATTATCTTCTAAAGAGCAAAAAATATTCACAAAGAAGTTGAAAACCATGCCTTCTGAGCATCAAGTCTGATGAGAAAGACTTTCTGGACTGACCACAATCTTCACAGTGTTTGACTTGTTCTGTGCAAAATTCACACTTTTTTCACTGAAAAAAAGGCATTTCTGCTCAGAAAATAATACGCCTTCGTAAGTAGAAAACAGAAATGACTTTTTATACACTAAAAATGTTTTTAGTGTAGAAAAAAATGCAAATCAATCACAATCACGGTTAGAGAAAGATCTTGCACGATTAGATCTAGGGAAGTCATGCTACCCCTCTATTCTGCTTTGGTTAGACCACACCTGGAATATTGTGTCCAATTCTGGGCACCACAATTCAAGAGAGATATTGACAAGCTGGAACATGTCCAGAGGAGAGCGACTAAAATGATAAAAGGTCTGGAGAACAAGCCCTATGAGGAGCGGCTTAAGGAGCTGGGCATGTTTAGCCTGAAGAAGAGAAGGCTGAGAGGAGATATGATAGCCATGTATAAATATGTGAGAGGAAGCCACAGGGAGGAGGGAGCAAGCTTGTTTTCTGTTTCCCTGGAGACTAGGACGCGGAACAATGGCTTCAAACTACAAGAGAGGAGATTCCATCTGAACATGAGGAAGAACTTCCTGACTGTGAGAGCCGTTCAGCAGTGGAACTCTCCGCCCCGGAGTGTGGTGGAGGCTCCTTCTTTGGAAGCTTTTAAACAGAGGCTGGATGGCCATCTGTCAGGGGTGATTTGAATGCAATATTCCTGCTTCTTGGCAGGGGGTTGGACTGGATGGCCCATGAGGTCTCTTCCAACTATTTGATTCTATGATTCTATGATTATGAAGTTTGTAGACGACACCAAATTGGGAGAGATAGCCAATATTCCAGAAGACAGGAGCAGAATTCAAAACAATCTGAACAGATTAGAGAGATGATTGGCCAAATCTAACACAATGAAGTCAAACAGAGGCAAATGCAAGAGACTCCACTTAGGCAGAAAAAAATGAAATGCAAAGAGACAGGATGGGGGATGCGTGGCTCGAGAGCAGTACACGTGAAAAAGATCTTGGAGTCTTTGTGGACAGGAAGGTGAACATGAACCAGGAATTTGATGCAGCAGCTAAAAAAGCCAATGGGATTTTGTCCTACATAAATAGGAGTATAGTGTCTAGATCCAGGGAAGTTAGACCACACATAGAATCACATTGTGTCCAATTCTAAGCATTACAATTGAAGGGAGATGTTGACAAGCTGGAATGTGTCCAGAGGAGGGTGACTAAAATGATCAAGGGTCTGAAAAACAAGCCCTATGAGGAGTGGCTTAAAGAGCTGGGCATGTTTAGTAGGCTTGGGCGGTTTCGTTCGTTAATTTCGTAATTCGTTATTAATTCGTATTTAAATTAGCTTACGATCCAATATTGAGCCATGCAGGAATAGTGTGAGGAGTAAATTAGATTCGAAACAATTTTTTCAATTTATTTCGTAATTATTTCGTTATTATTTAATAATTATTTTCGCATGTCTGGTGCAAGTTTTATAGTTGTTGTTTGTTTTATCACACCAACAGTCAACAACAGAGGGAGAGGGAAGCTTCAGAAGTTCCCCCTGTCCCATTTGGAGGTTTTTTTAGCATATTGCGCAATCGCGTCCGCCATTAACGAATCGATTCGAAATTTTACGAAATTTTGTAAATTTCGAAATTTTTAAAAGCAAAATTTCGGAATTCTTAAAATAAACGAAACGTGATGGACCCCTAAAAACGAAGCGAGTTTAGAAACAAATTTTTTCGTTGTTACCCAGGCCTAATGTTTAGCCTTCAGAAGAGAAGGCTGAGAGGAGACATGATGAGGGCTATGTATAAATATATGAAGGGAAGTCCTAGGGAGGAGGGAGAAAGCTTGTTTTCTGCTGTCTTGGAGACTAGGATGCGGAGCAATGGCTTCAAACTACAGGAAGGAAGGAGATTCCACCTGAACAAGAGGAAGAACTCCCTAACAGTGAGAGCTGTTCAGCAGTGGAACTCTCTGCCCTGGAGTGTGGTGGAAGCTCCTATGGAGCCTTTGAAACAGAGGCTGGATGGCCATCTGTTGGGAGTGCTTTGAACGTGATTTTTCTGCTTCTTGGCAGAATGGGGTTGGACTGGATGGCCCACCAGGTCTCTTCCAACTCTAGGATCCTATGATTATTAGGGTTGTTGTTGTTCATTCGTTCAGTCGTCTCCGACTCTTCGTGACCTCATGGACCAGCCCACGCCAGAGCTCCCTGTCGGCCGTCACCATCCCCAGCTCCTTCAAGGTCAGTCCAGTCACTTCAAGGATGCCATCCATCCATCTTGCCCTTGGTCGGCCCCTCTTCCTTTTGCCTTCCACTTTCCCCAGCATAATTGTCTTCTCTAGGCTTTCCTGTCTCCTCATGATGTGGCCAAAGTACTTCAACTTTGTCTCTAGTATCTTTCCCTCCAGTGAGCTGTCGGGTTTTATTTCCTGGAGGATGGACTGGTTGGATCTTCTCGCAGTCCAAGGCACTTTCAGAACTTTCCTCCAACACCACAGTTCAAAAGCATCTATCTTCCTTCGCTCAGCCTTCCCTAAGGTCCAGCTCTCACATCCGTAGGTTACTACAGGGAATACCATGGCTTTGACTAGGCGGATCTTTGTTGCCAGTCTGATGTCTCTACTCTTTACTATTTTATTAGGGTAAGGGTCCTTAATCCCATGCATGAAAGCTGTTGAAATAAGAGTATCCAGAGAGTAGAAATCGGTGGTGGTTTTCCCACACAAAGCAGGGATTTGAGTTGTTTTTTTCTCGGAACTAGAGCTTTTTATGAAAACTCTCAAGTTGGGGATGCGTAATGAGATGGCTTTGCTGATGACACCAAATTGTTTAGGGTGCCGAGAACAAAAATGAATTGCAAATTGCTCCAAAAAAGATCTCTCTGACCTGGGACAACATGAGAACAAATTTGCAAATGATGCTTAGCATAAGCAAATGTAAAGTGATGCATATTCAGTAAAATAAATGTACTTCAGATATTGGCGGGAGGAAGATCATGGGATTGCGGCAGACAGAGAAATGAGAACGATGACCCAGTATGTGGCTGCTGTGTCAAAAGATGCAAATTCCATGAAGGACATAATTAGAAAGGGAAATCAAAATAAAATTGCCAATATTACATGGCCCTTATACAAATCCATCATGCAATTACATTTGGAATATTGTGGTTGGTGCCTCTAAAAAAGGAGATTGCACAGCTGGACGTGATATAGAAAAGGACAACCAAGATTATCAAGGGACTAGAACAGGCACAGGTAAACTTAGGACTTTTTCTCCAGGTGCTATGGACTCCAGCTCCTACCATTCCTAACAGCCTCAGGCCCTTTCCTTTTCCTTTTTCCTTTCCTTTTCTGCTTAAGTGGCGGAGGGGGAAAAGGAAGGGGTCCAAGGCTAAAAGGAAGGGGTCTGAGGCTGCCGATCCAGTTCCGAGCACAATTCAAAGTGCTGGTTTTCACCTACAAAACCCTTTACAGCTCTGGCCCAGCGTACCTGTCCGAACGTAGCTCCTTCTACGTTCCACCTCGGAATTTAAGATCTTCTGGGGAGGCCCTGCTCTCAGCCCCACCTTTATCACAAGTGAGACTGGTGGGGATGAGGGACAGGGCCTTCTCGGTGGTGGCCCCTCGCCTGTGAAATGCACTCCCCGGGGAAATTAGGTCATCAACATCCCTCCTCTCCTTCAGAAGGAAGTTAAAAACCTGGATGTGGGACCAGGCTTTCAGGTAAGCTGGCAGATGGACAAAAAACAATGACGACCAGAGTAGGAAAGGACAAAGATGATGCTAGATGGATTATGGATTTCTGAATTGGTGAGCATTGACCACAAGATGATTTTATTGCTGCTATTGTACTGTTTTTGATTGTTTTAACTAGTTATAACTGTTGACGTTATATTGTAATTTTATATATTGTATTTTGTGAATTGTTGGGCATCAAATTGTGACTTTTGTAAGCCACCCTGAGCCCCCCCCCCCCCAGGGGGTTGAGAAGGGTGGGATAGAAGTACCCCAAATAAATAAATAAATAAATAAATAAATAAATAAATAAATAGGAATGTTGGGAGCTGAAGCCCAAAACACCCGGAGGGACGGCTGAAGTTTGCCCATGCCTGAACTAGAACAACATTCCTGGGAGGAACGTTGATGGTATCTGAGACTGTTTGGGTTAGGAAAGAAATGTGAGAACCATGAGAGAAGTGTGAAGCTATAATTGGTATAGAAAAATTCAAGAAATTCTTCTACAGAGAGATGTTGTCTACACAGATAATCCATGTAACAACCATCACATTAATGTCAATGTGAGCCATTGTTTTCTTTTCTATATGCACCTCCTTCTTCCTTCCATTATATCTCACAACAAACCCTCGGTTGTGTGTAGGCAAAGAGACGGGTTTCCTCGATCACAGCATTGACATTTCAAAAATCTCTTCAGTTAATCTGATTCTTAGTACATTTCTTCTGCATATCAAAGTGAAAATACTTCCATAATGAATGACAGTTGGTCAAGTTCATTGTTGCAGATGTTGCAGAAAACAATGATGCAAATTTGGATGGCTTCCACTATTCTATGGCTATGATCTTCTCATAGCTCCAACTTACGTCTTATCATGACTCTTCTTCTTATTGTCTCTTTTCTTCTTCCTCTTCCTCTTCCTCTTCCTTCCTTATTTATTTATTTATTTCGGTTACTTCTACCCCCGCCCTTCTCAGCCCAGAGGAGGACTCAGGGCGGCTTACAAAGGCACAATTCGATGCCGGCATCAACATAACAGTAGAATAAAAACAATATGGCAACAATTAACAATCAGTTTCTGCACTGCAACAATAAAAAAATAAAACAAATAAAACCGATTTCACCTAATTAACGCTCAGCGTTCGCCATCTCATAGTCCAAATTCCAATTCCACTTTGTCAGTCCTGTCAGTCCTAGTTGTCCAATTGTCTTTCTCTAGTTGCAGATTGCCCGAAGGCCTGGTCCCACAACCACGTTTTTAATTTCCTCCTGAAGGAGAGGAGGGATGTTGATGTCCTAATTTCCCTCGGGAGTGAGTTCCATAGGTGAGGGGCCACCACAGAGAAGGCCCTGCTCCTCGTCCCCACCAACCTCACTTGTGATAGCGGTTGGGTCGAGAGCAGGGCCTCCCCAGATGATCTCAAACTCCAAGGTGGGACGTAGAAGGAGATGCGTTTGGACAGATATGCTGGACCGGAACCGTATAGGGTTTTGTAGGTCAAAGCCAGCACCTTGAATTGTGCTCGGAACTGAACTGGCAGCCAGTGGAGCTGACACAACAGGGGGGTGGTGTGCTCCCTGTATGACGCTCCGGTGAGCAATCTGACTGCCGCTCGCTGGACCAGTTGAAGTTTCCGAACAGTCTTCAAGGGCAACCCCACGTAGAGTGCATTGCAGTAATCTATTCAGGATGTAACAAGAGGGTGGACCACTGTGGCCAGATCAGGCTTCCCAAGGTATGGGCACAACTAGTGCACAAGTTTTAATTGTGCAAAAGCTCTCCTGGCCACCGCTGAGACCTGGGGTTCCAGGCTCAGCAATGAGTCCAGGATCACTCCCAAGCTGCGAACCTGCGTCTTCAGGGGGAGTGTAACCCCGTCTAATAGAGGCTGTAACCCTATGCCATGCTCGGCCTTATGACTGACCAGTAGGATCTCTGTCTTGTCTGGATTCAATTTCAATTTGTTAGCTCTCATCCAGTCCGACACAGCAGGTTCAAGGTTTGTCACTTGCACTCAACAAGGATTGGGGAGAGGGATATCGAGGTCTTTAGCATTAACAAGCACAGCTGTTGTCTTTGTACAATTACATGTTTTATTGGGTGTCATTTGATTTTAATGCATTCTGTTTAAATTAATTGTATTGTTGGTTTTAATATTGCATACCAACAATGGGGAGCTTCAGGCTGAGAGGCAGCGTGAATGGGAAAAATAAGTAAGTTCCTATTATCAATGAATAAGTGCTAAATTGCATAGAAGCGAGGCAGGGGTTCACACATCTCAGACACCCCATAGGATAGCAGCCAACAGTTATAGAATGGAAGAGTCATCATGGACCATCTAGTCCAACCCCATGCCATGCAGGAAAAGCTCAATCAAAGTACCCCTGACAGATTGCCATCCAGCCTCTGATTAAAGTTTCCAAGGAAGGAGCTTCCACCGGACTCCGAGGCAGAGAGGTCCACTGCTGAAACAGCTCTTCTTACCATCAGGAAGCTCTTCCTAATGTATTTTTCCCTGTCATTTGAACTCATGGCTCCATTGAGTGCTAGTCTCCAGGGCAGCAGAAAGGAAGCCTCTCCCTTGTGACACCCTTTCACATATCCATGCATGTCTTATCATGTCTCATCTCAACACTATCTTCTGCAGGCTAAACAGACCCAGTTCTTTAAGACTCTTCTCAGAGGGATTGTTCATGGTCTCCAGGCCATTGATCCTTTGAGTCTCCCTCTTCCTCTGGATTCCTTCCAGCTTAGAGTCAATATCACTCTTGAATTGTGATGCCCAGAATAGGACACACTGTGATTCCAGGTAAAGAGGCATGACCAAAGTAGAATAGAGAATGAAATGCAAAGATACAGAATGAGTGACGCCTGGCTCGAGAGCAGTACGTGTGAAAAAGATCTTGGAGTCCTCATGGACAACAAGTTAAACATGAGCCAACAATGTGATGTGGCGGCAAAAAAAGCCAATGGGATTTTGGCCTGCATCAATAGGAGCATAGTGTCTAGATCTAAGGAAGTAATGCTACCCCTCTATTCTGGAATATTGTGTCCAATTCTGGGCACCACAATTCAAGAGAGATATTGACAAGCTGGAATGTGTCCAGAGGAGGGCGACTAAAATGATCAAGGGTCTGGAGAACAAGCCTTATGAGGAGCGGCTTAGGGAACTGGGCATGTTTAGCCTGAAGAAGAGAAGGCTGAGAGGAGATAAGATAGCCATGTATAAATATGTGAGAGGAAGCCACAGGGAGGAGGGAGCAAGCTTGTTTTCTGCTTCCTTGGAGACTAGGACGCGGAACAATGGCTTCAAACTACAAGAGAGGAAATTCCATCTGAACATTAGGAAGAACTTCCTGACTGTGAGAGCCGTTCAGCAGTGGAACTCTCTGCCCCGGAGTGTGGTGGAGGCTCCTTCTTTGGAGGCTTTTAAGCAGAGGCTGGATGGCCATTTGTCAGGGGTGATTTGAATGCAATATTCCTGCTTCTTGGCAGGGGGTTGAACTGGATGGCCCATGAGGTCTCTTCCAACTCTTTGATTCTATGATATGATTCTATGAGAGGTGCCACGACTTCCCTCAGTCTGGACACTAGACTCCTTTGGATGCAGCCCAGAATCACATTGACTTTTTTAGCTGCTGCATCACACTTTTGGTTCATGTTCAGCTTGTCCATGAAGACTTCAATAACGTTTGTGGAGAAGCACCCTTTGGGTTCAGTCACTTAACCATTACAGATCCACCAAATAGCAATATTGCCTAGCCCACATTTGACTAGTTTCCTTGCAAGAGGGTCATGGGGGACTCTGTTGAAGGGCTTCTTGAAATTGAGATTTGCCACATCCACAGCATTCCTTGCATATACCAAGCTTGTAACTCTTCAAAAACAGAGATGAGTCCAGCATGACTTGTTTTTGAGAAATCCATGCTGACAGCATTCCTTTCTAAGTAGCGGAACTCAAAGTCCTTCAATAAATGACCTTTGGTCAATCACTCCCATTCCCCAGAAATATAGAGGTGCATGGATTTGACATGTTGCTTTTTTGGAGCTGCAACTGGTGTTAGGCAATAAATGGTGCCCAGAGGTGTTTTTTTGGTCCCTCATCGACCTAGAAAGTCCTTTGCTTTTGCTATCTGCAGTACCAACTATGTATTGTTGAAGGCTTTCATAGCTGGAATCACTAGGTTCTTGTAGGTTTTTTCGGGCTATAGCGCCATGTTCTAGAGGCATTTCTCCTGACATTTCGCCTGCATCTATGGCAAGCATCCTCAGAGGTAGTGAGGTCTGTTGGAAATAGGAAAATGGGTTTATATATCTGTGGAATGACTGGGGTGGGGCAAAGAGCTCTCTGCTGAAGCTAGGTGTGAATGTTTCAGCTGACCACCTTCATTAGCATTTGAAGGCCTGGCTGAGCCTGGGAAAATGTTCTGTTGAGAGGTGTTAAGATCTGCCTGGTTGTTTCCTCTCTGCTGTTTTGCTGTTGCAATTTTAGAGTTTTTTAATACTGGTAGCCAGATTTTGTTCATTTTCATGGTCTCCTCCTTTCTGTTGAAATTGTCCACATGCTTGTGGATTTCAATGGCTTCTCTGTGTATTCTGACATGGTGGTTGTTGGAGTGGTCCAGCATTTCTGTGTTCTCAAATAATATGCTGTGTCCAGGCTGGTTCATCAGGTGCTCTGCTATGGCTGACTTCTGTGGTTGAAGTAGTCTGCAGTGCCTTTCATGTTCCTTGATTCGTGTTTGGGCGCTGCGTTTGGTGGTCCCTATGTAGACGTGTCCACAGCTGCATGGTATACGGTAGACTCCTGCAGAGGTGAGAGGATCCCTCTTGTCCTTTGCTGAATGTAGCATTTGTTGGATTTTCTTGGTGGGTTTGTAGATTGTTTGTATGTTGTGTTTCCTCATCAGCTTCCCTATGCAGTCAGTGGTTCCCTTGATGTATGGCAGGAACACTTTTCCTCTGGGTGGATCTTCATCTTTACTCTCATGGCTTGTTCTTGGTCTTGCAGCTCTTCTGATGTCTGAGGTGGAATATCCATTGGCCTGGAGAGCCCAGTTGAGGTGGTTCAGTTCATCTTGGAGGAGGTGGGGTTCGCAGATTCTTTTTGCACAGTCTGCCAAGGCAATACCAACTATGTCTAAAGACCACTGAAGTCCAGCAATGACTAGAAGGCCACATGTTCTTCATCCTCTACTCAATTCTGTAGTTGCCTTCAACATTTCCAGCCATATTCTTTTCCAATTAGACTTTCTCCTAGGCATCAGGTGGCAAGGCAGTGTGTGAAATCCTTAAATATTGTATGCTCAGTGAAAACAGAGAGGGCAATGGTGGTGGAAAACTGCCTAGAGTCCTCATTAAAGGATTTTTAATCACTCAAAGTATATTTGTGAAGGAGGCGAAGGGAAGGGACAGAAATCTACTGGCTTGTTATTAAGTTAGCTCTCGCTACAAGAGCCAAAGGGCTGGGAAACATAAAAGGGGATTAATTAAAAAAGAGAAGGGAATTGGTTTGTTTAGTTGGTTTTATTTACTAACTGGCTGCCAGCCATCTCTTTCAGGCTTGGGCTCTTGATGTCCTTTATGACCTGTAGAATATGCAAGGTGTCCATGTAGACACGAGTCATGAGGAAGCCATGCTGGACATTATCTTTCCAGGAGTCAAGCAAAGGTGAAAGAGGACACTGGGTACTCTTGCTTCTCCCGAGGACGTTGCGAAATTTGCATATCGCCTAAAACTGCTGATCAGAGCTAATCTCCACCATCATTATAGCTTAAAGAAAACTTTGAATATTCAGGAGCCTTTTTTTAAAAAAATCCCTTCCCAAACAAAATCATCAGGAGAGGGGGGGAGGTGAGAGAGAGAGAGACAAGAAACTGGGTCATCGACCAAGCAGCAACAGTGCCGGTTGCCAAGAACTGATACAGACTGATGCAGAGCTTTGAAAAGTTATTATTTTCTTGGCTGATGCCTCTTTGAATCTGCCAGCTAACATGCTGGCCGGAAGAACATGGGAGCCAGAGTTTTAAAAACTGCTTTCTTAGCTTCTGGACAGAGGGAAGAACTATGGACTAGTCCACGGATCAGGGCGGCAGATATTGTAGTTTGGGTCAGCTTTTGAGGTCAACTTTCCCAAACACAGTAGGCTTTTTTCATAAATGTGGTAGAAGTACCTTGATGTGCAATCATGTGGGTGAAAGCAGGAAGCTCAGACTCACCTACCAAGCCAGAGACATATGTTTAGGACCACAGATTCCTTCTTGTTGATTTTAATACCAGACATCTTACCATTAGGCTTGAGTGCGGATCCGTTTTTAGCTGTTTTCTTTGGCTTCTTCGAAAGGCCGTAATGGGATCACGTGGCAGCCAATCTCGGCTCCTCCTCCCCTATTCGGCATCACAGTTGAATCTTTTTGATTTTCCATTATTTTCCCTTATTGTCTTGATTTTTTTTTAATTTAGTGGGACTGACTAGGAGTTGGGGACATGTGAGACAGGTGGGTGGGAGCGCACACATGTGTTTGGGGACTTGGAGAGCTTCAGCTTCTTTTTCTCCTTCCCTTCCGCTCCTTCAGGAAATACTTCTAAAAGATAATAATTAAATAACAACAACAACAACAACAACAGCTACCTAGTTACCTCTCCTCTAGAGTAGAAAGTAGAAACAGCTTTAAGAAAGCATTAAACCCAAAGCAGAAAGCAGATTGAAGCATGCCACTCCAGGCAGGGCCTGAAGTTGAGAAAAAAGAGGGCTTTTTAAAGGAAGTCCAGGGTATGATAGCTCCAGGTCATTCTGGGAAGCCTTAAAATGTCTTGGAAAGCAGTGTGTATGCTGCAGGAGAGAGAGTATGGATATAAGGACGGGCGATGCCTAAAATGACAGGAAGGAGAGTCAGGGAAGTCCCCCTGGATAGAGTGCTTCCTTAATCCTGTTTCTGAAACCCAGGCTCCCTTGAAGGGAAAAAAGGAAAGGGGAGCCTTGTAAGTCCCCTATTGCAGTCAATGGGCCAGATCTAGCTGCATTTATTGGTTATGAACCAAAAATGACTATCCGGCTACCTTCCCATATTTGGGAGGCGCACAAAAATGGATACAGGGTTCTATCAGTATCTGGGCAGCAGAACTGGATCAAGCTTCAACCAAAATGCACAAGCCTAGTACTACTTACCATATCCATTAAGAATCTCCATTAGAGTGCTCGTAACACTGTTCTCACATTTTAACTTAAAGGTCTACCTGGGAAAAAGGCAGCTTGTTCCCCATGTAGAGATTTCACTAAAATTTGTTTCAGCCTGTTTGCTAATATTGAAAAGTTTTGCTGTACCCTATACCCTATACGTTGACCCTCAAAACTTATTTATTTATTTATTTATTTATTTAAAAGTTTTGTATACCAGCCTTCTCACCTCTCTTGAGGGACTCAGACCGGTTTCCAACCATAATATCACATACAATCAATAAAACATCATAATACATATTACAGTAAAACATTAAAACAGCATTTACAATCAATAACCATAATGGTCAGTCGTCACACTAAAATTGTGGCTCAGCATCCTCCATCCATATCTCAGGGTGTTGGCTCACTCGTTGAATGCCTGTCTCCATAACCAAGTCTTCACCTGTTTCCTAAATGTCAGGATAGATGGGGCAGTTCTGATCTCCAGTGGGAGAGAGTTCCAGAGTCGAGGGGCCACCACCGAGAAGGCCCTGTCCCTCGTCCCCACCAGACGCGCTTGCGAGGCCAGTGGGACCGAGAGCAGGGCCTCTCCAGACGATCTTAATAATCTTGATGGTTCATAGGGGAGAATACGTTCGGAGAGGTAAACAGGGCCGGAGTCGTTTAGGGCTTTATAGGTTAACACCAGCACTTTGAATTGTGCTCAGAAGCTAATTGGCAGCCAGTGGAGCTGGTGTAACAACAGAGTGGTGTGCTCCCTGTACCCAGCACCTGTTAGTAGTCTGGCTGCCGAGCGCTGGACTAGCTGCAGCTTCCGGGCAGTCTTCAGAGGCAACCCCACATAGAGAGCGTTGCAGTAGTCTAAACGGGATGTAACCAAAGCGTGGACCATTGTGGCCAAGTCAGACTTCCCAAGGTACGGGCGCAGCTGGCGCACAAGTTTTAATTGTGTGAAAGCTCCCCTGACCACCGCCGAAACCTGGGGCTCCAGGCTCAGCGATGAATCTAGGAGAACTCCCAAACTGCGAACCTGCGCCTTCAGGGGGAGTGTAACCCCATCCAGCACAGGCTGTAACCCTATACCCTGTTCGGCCTTTCGACTGACAAGGAGTACCTCTGTCTTGTCTGGATTTAGTTTCAATCTGTTGTCCCTCATCCAGTCCATCACAGCGGCCAAGCACCGGTTCAGGACTTGGGAGATCTCTAAGAGATTCAGGCATCAACTGCCCTGCTCTGGCCTTTCAAATCCAGTGCCTTAGCTTTCTTGAAGGAATAAATCCTTTTGTAGTACAGTCAACGTATTTTCCTATTGCTTTCGTAAAATATTATTATTATTTCCATTGATTCACTAAGTCATGATATGCCCATAGTAGGGCAGCCACCGTGTTGTCATCTTGGTGTCTAGTGAGAGTTTAATCCAGGATCCACTTCCTGGTCTTTCTTGCAGCCATAACAACAAATAGTCAGTAGAGATAAATAAAGAGTGATGGGAATTGTAGCTCATTCATATTTAGAGGCATTGAGTTCTGTATCATTTAAGGTGGAAAATCCACTCTGGGTCCCAGTCTAGACTTCAGTTGAATGATATAATACCTGCACTCTCGGGGCCAGAATTTTTTCCACCTGCAGTAGGATCCAAGAAAATCTCCATCCTATTATATGCAGATGACATGGTTATAATTTCACTTACCCAAATTGGCCTAAGAAGACTGCTCTCTAAGCTTGGTGCATATTGTTATAAAGAAAAGCTGAACATCAACTATAATAAAACAAAGGTAATGGTGTTTGGAAGAAGACACTCTCAACACAGATGGTCCATCAGGGGTCACCAAATAGAACAATGTCAGGAATTTAAGTACCTTGGAATCCATTTTATGGAAAGACTATCCTGGAAACCCCATGTAGAACACACTAAAGCAGTAGCTTTGAAATCTGTTGGAGCAATACTCAGATTCTACAACACTGCAGGGGGTCATCTAGTTGTCCCAGCCCTTAAAATATTTCAGAGTAAAGTTATAGCCCAGATTTTGTATGGTGCTGCTGTCTGGGGATGGGATGAGTCTCAGACAGCAAAACTGGAGGCTCTCCAGAACATATTTCTTAAGAAACTACTGAGACTCCCACCAGGCACCCCAGCAGCCTTGGTCCGGGCAGAGGTTGGTCTCCCCTCCATTAGATCATGTGTTCATTTTACCCTATTTAATTATTGGAGAAATGTAAAAGACTCCTCAGTTAGGGTTCTTCCCAAGGGAAGTTTTGAACAACTAGCAAAATGCAAAGTCTGGAACATTAGATACCAGAAGCTGCTGAAATTTCACCCCACTCTGTCTGATAAGCCTTCTATCTTGAACTCAAGGGAGAAACTCCAGGAAAATTTTTTTAATAATTGTGCCCACCATGATAGGCAGGCCATTCATAACTCCAAATTCTCCCACTGGTTTAGACTGTACAAACTTGACCATGATAGGGCTATCTACCTGACTAGGCTCACATTTCTAAAACTTAGACAAGCCTTCACTGCCCTTCGTTTTCAAAGTATGCCCACAGCAGTGATTGATGGCAGATATACGGACACCCCTCTGGCTCTTCATTTATGTGTTTGCGGGGCTCCGGAAATTGAGGATCTGCCTCACTATTTGCCTTTCTGCCCTTTGTATTCTGATCCAAGAACCAAAATACTCGGGTTTATTCTCCACCTCTTTCAGACCAACACTGTGTCCGAAAAGATTTTCTACCTCTTGGCTGACACTAACCCCACATTACTCAAAAGGTGTCTCTTTTTGCCCTGGCAACACAGAAAATCCGGGCAAAACTAATCTCTGATATTGCAGTTGACTGTGCTGGGGATGCTTTCAACTAATAGTGGCTGTTTATGTAGTTTTAATAATGCTGTATCTATTTGCTTTTACTTGGTAAAAGACTTCAGTCTATCCAAGGTTCTAACTGAACCCCGTGCATGAAATAGCTTCAGCACCTTGTCCAACCACTTTACATTTCACACTAAATACCAGCACCAATTCAGTACCTCATGGACAGATACCACAGCCTGGAGGGCCACAATTTTTCATCCCACTTTTATAGTTCAGACATATGTGTACAGCTGCACACACTGGGGCTGTTACCCTATTTTGTATTTAAGGTGTCAAAATTGTTTCAAACCATGCAGCAACTCATTCTGTAGGGTGTACATTCTCTTTTGGGAGAATGTTGTTTCTTTAAGTTCCTTAACTTAATAGAGGTGAATATTTAGGTTATCTCCTTTTTTGGACTTTACAAACCCTGTTATGTTTTTGGAATGAGGTTGTTAATATTACAGGCCCCATAAAAGTTACTGCTTTGTGTAGCTGGGGATTTTGAAGGTCACCTGCTATGTGTTTGTGTCTCGGGACGATAACCAAAATGACTGAATGGTGATATGTTTTAACTAAATAGGAGGCAGGCAGGAGATGCTTGCTCCTGATATAAATTAGAGGTTATATCCTGTCAAATAGCATTCCGTATCTCTCGCTTTCGTGTGGCATTTATACATGCATATTTTGGACTCGCTCTTAGCCAGGGGTGAGGCTTTATTCATTCACTTTATTTCCATCTTTACATACACTGAACTTCAGATACCATCACTAAATAAAGAGCAGGACAGGGGGAAGAGAAATCACTCTGGAATGCTTGCAATGTGGAGAGAACAGGCTGATCTTGGGTATGATTATAATAATTATTATCATTATTAAATGACAACTGAAGGCTGCAGAAGTGCAGCCAGCAAAATGTGTTCCGACTGGAGAATAGAGGTAGAGAGATAATTTCCAGCGAAACCCACCTAGAAATAATAATAGGAATAAAGCTGAGTGGCTAATGATGTAAATATACCTTCCTCTTAAGACTATAATTATTTAATGTATGAAAGGGTCCCAAGAATTTTAACAATCATAGAATCAAAGAGTTGGAAGAGACCTCATTGGCCATCCAGTCCAACCCCCTGCCAAGAAGCAGGAATATTGCATTCAAATCACCCCTGACAGATGGCCATCCAGCCTCTGTTTAAAAGCTTCCAAAGAAGGAGCCTCCACCACACTGGGGCAGAGAGTTCCACTGCTGAATGGCTCTCACAGTCAGGAAGTTCTTCCTCATGTTCAGATGGAATCTCCTTTCTTGTAGTTTGAAGCCATTGTTTTGCGTCCTAGTCTCCAAGGAAGCAGAAAACAAGCTTGCTCCCTCCTCCCTGTGGCTTCCTCTCACATATTTATACATGGCTATCATATCTCCTCTTAGCCTTCTCTTCTTCAGGCTAATCATGGCCAGCTCCTTAAGTCGCTCTTCATAGGGCTTGTTCTCCAGACCCTTGATCATTTTAGTCGCCCTCCTCTGGACACATTCCAGCTTGTCAATATCTCTCTTGAATTGTGGTGCCCAGAATTGGACACAATATTCCAGGTGTGGTTTAACCAAAGCAGAATAGAGGGGTAGCATTACTTCCCTAGATCTAGACACTATGATCCTATTGATGCAGGCCAAAATCCCATTGGCTTTTTTTGCCGCCACATCACATTGTTGGCTCATGTTTAATGTTTAATGAAGCATTGACACATACACCTTGCTTTCTTGTCCACTACAAAAATCTCTCTGAAGATCCAGCTATGGTGTAGCCATGAATAAAACCTTTGTAGGATTCAAAAAGTAGCCTTTCCACACTACCTTAGACAAGTTATGGAATAAAGTTTATTTCACCTTGAAAACTGACATAGAGATGTATCTCACCTCATTCCCAATATAGGGCTGAAGGTGTGACACCACAAAGACTAAAATAAAACATAACTAAAGCCAACCATAGCAGCACTACAAAGGCTGTTATCCTGTTGCTTAGTGACCTCTAGAGTAGACCCAGTGAATCAGTGACTCAATGGTAAAGTCAATGGGTTTATTCTATCAGGACTAGCAGTAAGCATAGTTTGGAGGGAAGAATAAACAATCATATTAATTAGAGTTGTGCAATCTGGGTAAACAGCGAGCTGTATTGTGTTCTGGTTTTTGGTGGGGGCTCCATTCTGTTTTTGGGAGCCTCCAAATTACCAGAGGGCAGATATCTGTTTTCACTCTCCTTCCTCAACGAGAGGAAGGGGGGAGTAAAAGAAGCCAAAAGGGCAACTCTCCAAATATGCGTGCATGCACCCCACCCACCGTCCCTCAGGTCCCCAACTCCCAGTCAGACCCACTAAATAAAGAGAAACACGGAAATAAAGGGAAATAAAAAAGATTGGACAGGGATGCTGAATAGAAGAGGAGGAGCTGAGATCTGCTCCCACTTGCTTTTGTGTTGAGTGTGTTTTTCTACTGGGAGGGCCCTTCCCATTATGTGTTCCCCAAGTACCGAAGGTACCAAAGGAAATGGATGAAACAGAGAAAATGAAATCTGTGTGTTGTTGTTGTTGTTCTTTCGTTCAGTCATCTCCAACTCTTCGTGACCTCATGGACCAGCCCACGCCAGAGCTCCCTGTCGGCCATCACCACCCCCAGCTCCTTCAAGGTCAGTCCAGTCACTTCAAGGATGCCATCCATCCATCTTGCCCTTAGTTGGCCCCTCTTCCATTTACCTTCTACTTTCCCCAGCATAACTGTCTTCTCTAGGCTTTGCTGTCTCCTCATGATGTGGCCAAAGTACTTCAACTTTTTCTCTAGTATCCTTCCCTCCAGTGAGCTGTCGGGCTTTATTTCCTGGAGGATGGACTGGTTGGATCTTCTCGCAGTCCAAGGCACTCTCAGAACTTTCCTCCAACACCACAGTTCAAAAGCATCGATCTTCCTTCGCTCAGCCTTCCCTAAGGTCCAGCTCTCACATCCATAGGTTACTACAGGGAATACCATGGCTTTGACTAGGCGGATCTTTGTTGCCAGTCTGATGTCTCTACTCTTCACTATTTTATCGAGACTGGACATTGCTCTCCTCCCAAGAAGTAAGCGTCTTCATCTGCAGTAATCTTTGCACCTAGAAATACAAAGTCTGTCACGGCCTCCACATTTTCTCCCTCTATTTTCCAGTTGTCAATCATTCTTGTTGCCATAATCTTGGGGGTTTTTTTATGTTTAGCTGCAACCCAGCTTTTGTGCTTTCTTCTTTCACCTTGATTAGAAGGCTCCTCGGCTCCTCCTCACTTTCAGCCATCAGAGTGGTGTCATCTGCATATCTGAGGTTGTTAATGTTTCTTCCAGCAATTTTGTGTACAACTCTAATATTAGTACTGCACTAATTTACAACTAATTTACAACAGTGCACAACAGTGCACAAACTATTTAAATTATCACATCAAGAATAAATGTACAGCAGTTCCATTCAAAACATTCAAAACATTTGAATGTTCCATTTTAAAAATGTGAGAGAAAGAAAAACCAGCAGATTCAGCTACTTAAGGTCAGGGTTTTGACAGTATAGTTCTTGCAGTTCTGGCCTAAATCTCATTGTTATTTCTGTTGATTGTTGGATTTGGCTACCTGTTTACTCACCATTCAAAAAGTGATTAAATGTATCTATGGTAGTCCTAGCCAACAAGCCTCATGAAGCCATGTGTGTATGAGATAGTCCTAATTTTGAGCATCAGCCTGGTAAGCATTTGTTTAAGTCAGGGGTCTGCAAACTTTTTAAACAGAGGGCCAGATCACAGCCCCTCAAACTGTGGAGGGCCGGATTATAATTTGAAAAAAACATGAATGAATTCCTATGCACACTGAACCTTATTTGTAGTGAAAAAAAACACTATAATAATTAAAATGAAGAGCAATTGTAACAAACATAAACTTATTAGTATTTCAATGGGAAATGTGGGACTACTTGTTGTTATTGTTGTTGTTGTTGTGTGCTTTCAAGTAGTTTCAGACTTAAGTTGACCCTGAGCGAGGGCCGGGTAAATGACCTTGGAGTGCCGCATCCGGCCCTTGGGCCTTAGTTTGAGGACCCCTGGTTTAAGTCATATCATTTTCTTACTTCTCTGAGCACCCAATCGTGTGTATTACTTCTTCACCACAGAAACTCAACCAATGATGAATGATGTTGCCTGTGGCAGTAGGTTAGTGAATCTGCTCCAGGTTCTAGTGTTGAAAGGAACTATCCAAAGTGCTGAATCTAGTTTGTCAATTGGGTTCAGCACCTCAGATAAGTTCTGTGAAATTCAGGCTGAAGATGGAGCAGACTTTCCATCTAACTCACATTGCAACCGCCACTGTGAGAGAAGAAAAGGAAAATTATGCATTGTAACATTGCTGGTTTTGCCACATACTGGCCTCTTGGCAAATAAGATCTTGTTCATGCAAGTCTGTGCCGCAGCAACACACTCAATCACTGCAGTGCCTCAGTGCTTTTCTTGTCCCATTTCCACCGACTAACATAACCATTCTTCTGGAACATGTAAACACTGTACCATGACTGCAAAAAACAGGATTTCGGAAATGAAGACTAAAGCCAGTGTGAAATAGAATAAAGTTACTCCCCCTGGAGCACAATGCGGAAAACAAATGTGATGAGGAATCTGGGATGTGATAACATACAAATTCACTGCTAATCCCTTGCGGAGGATTAAGTTTCCTTATCGAGTTTCCTCTAAAAAGGTTAGCAGAGATGGTTCCCAATTAGCCAGGAGAAGAATTTGTGAAATGGGCTGTAATCCACAAAAAACTTACCTCATAGTAAAAAAATATTTTGTCCTCAAGGTGCCAAAAATCATTTTTTTCTGCAATGGACTGTCATGTTTACACAGGTCTGCCATGTTGACTACAGGCCAGGGGCCCTATAGCTTTAATAGTAAGCAAATACTAGTTAGATAGTAGATCTGCTCCATAGTAAAGATTCTCTTTAATAACTAGCAGAATCAGCATGATATAGTGCAGTAGTTCTGAAACTTTGGGGTACAATCTATGGGGAGCAAAATAGTTGCTCAAGGGGGACACAAGAAGAGAATGTGTGTATGTGTGCGTACTGTTGATAGTCCGGCGCAGTCTGGCTTTAGGCCGGGGCATGGTATGCCTTAGTGGATGATCTTTGCTGGGAACTGGACAGGGGGAGTGTGTCCCTGTTGGTTCTGCTGGACCTCTCATCGGCCTTCGATACTGTCGACCACAGTATCCTTCTGGGACGCCTTGTGGGAATGGGCCTTGGGGGTACTGCTTTGCAGTGGCTCCGGTCCTTCCTCGAGGGTCGATCCCAGGTGTTGCTAGGGGACTCCTGCTCGACACCACGGCCATTGCACTGTGGAGTCCCGCAGGGCTCAATACTGTCCCCTATGTTGTTTAACATTTACATGAAGCCGTTGGGAGAGATCATCCGGAGTTTCGGGATGCGGTGTCATCTGTACACAGATGATGTCCAACTCTGTCACTCCTTTCCACCCACTTCTAAGGAGGCTGTTCAGGTCCTGAACCGGTGCTTGGCCGCTGTAATGGTCTGGATGAGGGCGAACAAATTGAAATTGAATCCAGGCAAGACAGAGGTACTCCTGGTCAGTCGAAAGGCCGAACAGGGCATAGGGTTACAGCCTGTGCTGGATGGGGTTACACTCCCCCTGAAGGCGCAGGTTCGCAGTTTGGGAGTGATCCTGGACTCATCGCTGAGCCTGGAGCCCCAGGTTTCAGCAGTGGTCAGGGGAGCTTTTGCACAATTAAAACTTGTGCACCAGCTGCGCCCGTACCTTGGGAAGTCTGACTTGGCCATGGTGGTCCACACTTTGGTTACATCCCTTTTAGATTACTGCAACGCTCTCTACATGGGGTTGCCTATGAAGACTGCCCGAAAGCTCCAACTAGTCCAACGTGCGGCAGCCAGAATGTTAACACTAGCAGGGTACAGGGAGCATACTACTCCTCTGTTGCGTCAGCTCCACTGGCTGCCAATTAGCTTCTGAGCACAATTCAAAGTGCTGGTGTTAACCTATAAAGCCCTAAACGACTCCGGCCCAGTTTACCTGTCCGAACGTATTCTCCCCTATGAACCATCTAGGTTGTTAAGATCGTCTGGAGGGGCCCTGCTCTCAGTCCCACCAGCCTCTCAGGCACGTCTGGTGGGGACGAAGGACAGGGTCTTCTCGGTGGTGGCCCCTCGACTCTGGAACTCTCTCCCACTGGAGATCAGAACTGCCCCCTCCATTCTGTCATTCAGAAAATGGATGAAAACCTGGCTATGGGGTTTGGCTTTCGACGAGTGAATCAATATTCCTGTGATCGGATCGATGACGATGAATTATGGACAACGAATTCACTATGACGACTGACCATTGTTATTATGTGATTGCATTTTGCTGTTATAACGTTTTAATTTAATATGTTATATGATGTTTTTAATGATTGTTTTGTGATTTTATTGTTGGAAACCGGCCCGAGTCCCCCGATAGAGGGGAGAAGACCGGTATACAAAATTGCTAAATAAATAAATTGTTGACTAGTCCCCACAAAAGAACATTGCTAACCTTCCTCCAACCTCAGACATAGGGGAAAAAACACCTTTTTACACTTTTTCTCAGCTTTTCTGAGCATCTGCATGTACACGTAAAGGTAAGGGATAAAATGTTTGAGAACCACTTGGGTTGGATGAGGATCCAGAGAGAACACAGTTTCAGTTCCTTGGTAACTGTGTAAACCCACTGGGTGATCTTTTACACTTTGTGTGCTCTCAGGGCCCTTCCAGACAGGCCCTCTATCTATTCTTCTTTAAACTGGATTATATGGGTCTGCACTGCCATATAATCTGGAATAAACTGAAAACCTGGGATCAGATCCTGGGATAGGGGGCCTGTCTGGAATGGCCCATAGTCTAAGAAACCTCCTGGGAAGAAATCCTGGGAAGAAAACACTAGAAACAGGATGACCATAAGCCCAAGTCAACTTGAAGGCATCAAAGTTATGGATCAGGAAGGGATACTGTAATATTTCATTGGTCAGAACTATGGCATACCTTCCTCCCTGATGTAGCTATTTATTGGTTGGTGAAATTGGAGGTAGCTTTATCCTTGTAGCTAGAAGTATTCATTGTTACTCTTGTAGTTGGGTGCATATTGCCTTCAGTTTCATATTGCTTGAGTAAAGCTATAGGAACAGAGTGGGATGTGTTTTGATCCCATTGCCAACTAAAGGAGAACTAAAAGATGTACTTTTTGCAAGGGAATGAGGAAAGGATGTGTTCTAATTTTTTAGGAACTTCACAGTATGTTTTTGTACTAGACTCGCTAGAAACCTGGGAGTTTCATTTATTACATGTTTATTATTCCATTTTTCAGTCACTGAGTAGTGGCAATTTTCTTGTTGATATGTGCATAAGAAATCATAATTCGAGTAAACCAGAAATGCATTAAAACATCCAAGTAAACAATCATCAACAGAGCAAAGCAAAACATTTTTAGAACCTAGATGTAGAGGTTAAAACATAACAGCAACAATCACTTAATGTGGAAAGCAAAATAAATAAATTCCATTGAGCTAAAAAAAAAAGCCCAACCAAAGACACCACATTAGAAGATTTACAACTTGAAGTTTAAATGTCGAATATTTTGATATTATTTTATTATTTGACACAAACAATCTGATATACAATCAGAAAATATACGTTCAAAAATAATGAAACGTGACTGTCTAGATCTATATTCAAATGGTAATTTGTGCAAAATAAGCATTGCATACTTTACCATTGACTAGAATTCAGGACAGTTCCATAGCAAGACCTGTGCAAACAATTCTTAACTTGAGTTATTTGGTTATTATGTTTTAGGAAAAAATGCTTCAATCTGGGTAATAGCAATAGTACCACCAGCTGTTCTCCCCCCCCCCCCCCCCCAATATCATATGCAAAAATCTGAATGTAAATTTCTTAAAGGAACAAAACTAAAAAAAAATGCCACAATAGACCTCGATCCAGGAATCTGTAAAACAAAGTGGAAATTCCAAGGTTAGTAAAAGATGGCCAATATATGCGGAAAAACCATGAGGTAACCTCTAACTGAACACAATGATAGAAATAAGCCAACAGGACTACAATATGCTCAAATACATCAACAATACTAAAAAGATGTATGGACAGGATTTGAAGAAGAAAAGACAAATCTTGAGAAGACACCACACTCAAGAAACAAACAACTATCTAAGCTGAATATGAAACTGAAGGCCGTTTAGATTACTGCAACGCTCTCTACGTGGGGTTGCCTCTGAAGACTGCCCAGAAGCTACAGCTAGTCCAACGCTCGGCAGCCAGACTACTAACAGGTGCTGGGTACAGGGAGCACACCACTCCGCTGTTACACCAGCTCCACTGGCTGCCAATTAGCTTCCGAGCACAATTCAAAGTGCTGGTGTTAACCTATAAAGCCCTAAACGACTCCGGCCCTGTTTACCTCTCCGAACGTATTCTCCCCTATGAACCATCAAGATTATTAAGATGGTCTGGAGAGGCCCTGCTCTCGGTCCCACCGGCCTCGCAAGCGCGTCTGGTGGGGACGAGGGACAGGGCCTTCTCGGTGGTGGCCCCATGACTGGAACTCTCTCCCACTGGAGATCAGAGCCGTCCCTTCTATCCTGACATTCAGGAAACAGGTGAAGATGTGGTTATGGAGACAGGCATTCGATGAGTGAGCCAATACCCTGAGATATGGATGGAAGATGATGTACAATCGATTTTAGTATGACGACTCACCATTGTAGTTATTGAATATATTTGCTGTTTTAATGTGTTATTGTAATATGAATTATGTTGTTTTACTGACTGTATGTGATTTTATGGTTGGAAACCGGTCTGAGTCCCTCAAAAGAGGTGAGAAGGTTGGTATACAAAACTTTTAAATAAATAAAATAAATAAATAAGCTCTGCAAGCTCTACACACAGAAGATGAATATGTCAAGGAATGTATGGTAAAATGGGCCAAAAACATTGGCCACTCGATCAGCTTAGAAAACTGGGAATATCTCTGGAAAGTAAAAATAAAAGTTTTCAGAAGCTAAAATTTATACAAACGTTTTATCAATCCTATATGACACCTGCTAAAATAGCCAAAATGCAGTCACAATTGAAAAACACTTGTTGGAAATGTAAACAAGCAACAGGATCATTTTTCCATATGTGGTGGTCTTGCAAGAAAGCAAAAAAAACTTTTGGATTGAGATCCATAAAGCTACTGAAAAAGTATCAAGGTTAAAAATACCTATGCACCCAGAAACATTCCTACTAGGAATAACAGACAGATAACGTCTGAAATCACGTGCAAAACTCTTCACCCTGATGACAACTACCGTGGGAATTGTTTATGCACGAGCATGGAAATTGGAGGAAAAACCGGAAATGGAGAAATGGATTGTGAAAGTGGCGGAGTTGGCTGAGATGGACATTCTGACAAAATATCTCCAGTCAAAAGACCCTTCGGATTTTGGAAAGACTGGGAACCCTTCAAAAGGTTTCTAGAAGGAAAGACAACGTGGGGATTTCAAGTTTAAAATGGAAAATTTGACCATTATACAATTTAAATTTTCATCATATTGTTTGACATCCTTCTGAAGAAACACATGATGAAGAATCCTTTGGAGGTATTTTCCACAATAGATTTATTTATCGTGTCATCCGCAACCAGAACATTGTATTACATTTCTAACAGAACAAAACAAACAAACAGATAAAAAAACACACAAATTTTGCAAACTTGGTAGCTGATTAAATGTCCTTTGTACAGTAACGGGCCACTTGGAGTGCCTCTGGTGTTGCCGCAAGAAGGTCCTCCATCGTGCATGTGGCAGGGCTCAGGTTGCATTGCAGCAGGTGGTCAGTGGTTTGCTCTTCTCCACACTCGCATGTCGTGGATTCAACTTTTTAGCCCCATTTCTTAAGATTGGCTCTGCATCTCATGGTGCCAGAGCACAGTCTGTTCAGCGCCTTCCAAGTCGCCCAGTCCTCTATGTGCCCAGGGGGGAGTCTCTCATCTGGTATCACCCACGGATTGAGGTGCTGGGTTTGAGCCTGCCACTTTTGAACTCTCGCTTGCTGAGGTATTCCAGCGAGTGTCTCTGTAAATCTAAGAAAACTATTTCTTGATTTAAGTCATTGACGTGCTGGCTGATACCCAAACGGGGGATGAGCTGGAGATGTCTCTGCCTTGGTCCTTTCACTATTAGCTGCTACTTCCTGGCAGATGTCAGGTGGTGCAATACCGGCTAAGCAGTGTAATTTCTCCAGTGGTGTAGGGCACAGACACCCTGTGATAATGTGGCATGTCTCATTAAGAGCCACATCCACTGTTTTAGTGTGGTGAGATGTGTTCCACACTGGGCATGCATACTCAGCAGCAGAGTAGCATAGTGCAAGGGCAGATGTCTTCACTGTATCTGGTTGTGATCCCCAGGTTGTGCCAGTCAGCTTTCGTATGATATTGTTTCTAGCACCCACTTTTTGTTTGATGTTCAGACAGTGCTTCTTGTAGGTCAGAACGGTCCAGAGTGACTCCCAGGTATTTGGGTTCGCTGCAATGCTCCCGTGGGATTCCTTCCCAGGTAATCCTCAGAGCTCGGGATGCTTGTCTGTTCTTAAGGTGAAAGGCACATGTCTGTGTTTTAGATGGATTAGGGATCAGTTCTTTTTCTCTGTAATAGGCAGTTAGAGCACCTAGAGATTCTGAGAGCTTCTGTTCAACCATCTCAAAGCTCCATAGTAGATGTATTATGGCAGAATTCCTAAGATGTGAACATTAAGCTTGTGTTCTGAAAATCTATTATGTACAGTGGTCAAGGAAAAGAAGGGAATGTAATGGAAAGTAAAGAAGAAAGAAAGGGATAAATATGATGGAATAATGCTAATGAAATATTGACTATGATTTTAAACATTTTTCAATTTATGCAAATTGATTGATTTTTTCCTCTTTTTTTGTTATCCATGCTTGTGTACGTAAAATAAGAAAAAGTTAAATATTTATTTAGAAGGCCCCAGGGGAATTAAAAAGGTTTTGCTTAGTTCTAAAAATACATTAAGGTGGGTGCCAGTTGAAGCCCTGTTCAAAACTTGTGTTCTCTCATGACTTCAGTGCAGTGATTTTACCCAAGTATGATTCTCATCAGAGTTTCCATCACTCAAGAAATATCTTCAGATATTTTTAAACGCTCCTTCCATTCCTGCTGGCTTTACAAAATATGTTACTCTCCTCTGTCTATAATTTTCCTTGTTCCTTTCGCAGGTATGTGCGCTAAAGTATTTTCAAGGTCAACCAGAGAAGTAGATATAGTCCTTGAATAGTGAATGCATTTGAACAGCAAACAAGGAACAGCCAAAAAGAGTGAAATGAAGCAGCAATAATTTCAGGAGTGAGAGTTTAGTTTTGGAATGAACCTGGGCATTTGCAAGAGGGATTTGAGCTAATTTCTGTATACAGTTAAGACCCTTCTACACAGCACCTAAAACGCGGAAGTTACCAGGTTAAAAGGGGGAGGGTGTGTGACTAAATGATGCTACTGGTAAATCCATGGTGATTCGCCGCAATAGACAAAACACGTGTTAAAAACGTGCACTTATATCCCGATTCCAGCCCAATCCCAGGACTAACAGATTTGTGTAGGGACCTGCAGTCAGGTCCTGGGATTTTTAACCCCCATTTAAAACCCGGATTTTGGCGCTGTCTGGAAGCGCCCTTAGTCTTCCATATCCACAGATTCAACCATCCATGGTTTGGAATTTTTTAAGAAAATCCACAATCCACCTTATATGACCATGTATTTTATGTATGGCATCCTTGTGTGTTATTTTGTAAACTGCCCAAGTCCCTATGAGAGATGGTGGTAGGGTATAAATAAAGTTTTATTTTTTAAAACTTATATGTGCCTTTTTCACCAGCAGCTTTGTTACCTAGGAATGAGAGAATTGTAGTTCAAGACCAACCAAAGAAACACAATATTGTGCTGAAACAGACAATACTCAGCCAGGTGGTATGGAGATACATTCCAGATTAAATGGGTTCCTGTGAGCGAAGGAAGACAATTATTATTATTTTATTATTATTATTAACTTTATTTGTACCACGCTAACCTCTCCCGAAGAACTCGATGCGGCTTACAAAGGCCAAGACCTCAATAAAACAACAGTATAACAATACACATAAACTATAAAACAAATCAAAATATTAAGCAATAACAGTAAACAGTAAAAACAATACACCATAGCACAGTAAAAACTAAGGCCGGGCCAAGTGTAATGGGTACAGAATTAAAAGTGCTGAGTATGACAAGTGAAATGTAAGGGATTTTTGGGTAGGTGCCATGTGCGGACAATCTTAAAACTCTAATAAAGTGCTTCTGGGACGTGTTGCTGGAGTTTCCTATTCTGGAAAGGCACACCGGAATAGCCAGGTCTTCAAGCTCTTCCTAAAGACTGCCAACGTAGGGGCTTGTCTGATGTCCTTGGGGAGGGTGTTCCAGAGTCGGGGGGCTACCACAGAGAAGGCCCTGTCCCTCGTCCCCACCAACCGCGCTTGCGATGCAGGTGGGATCGTGAGCAGGGTCTCTCCAGATGAACGAACGGAGCGTGCGGGTTCATAAACGGAGATGCGGTCACGCAGGTAGGCAGGTCCCAAACCATTTAGGGCTTTGTAGGTGAGCACCTGCACCTTGAATTGGGACCGGAAAATGAATGGCAGCCAGTGGAGCTCCTTGAACAAGAGGGTTGACCTCTCTCTGTAAGGAGCACCAGTTAACATCCTGGCCGCCACCCGCTGGACTAGCTGAAATTTCTGAGCCGTTTTCAAGGGCAGCCCCACGTAGAGTGCATTACAGTAGTCCAATCTAGAGGTGACCAAGGCATGGACCACCTCGGCCAGATCAGCCTTTACGAGGTAAGGTCGCAGTTGGCGCACGAGTCTCAATTGTGCAAAAGCCCTCCCGGACACCGCCGACGCCTGAGCCTCAAGCGTAAGTGATGACTCCAAGAGGACTCCCAAACTGCGGACCTGTGACTTCAGGGGGAGTGTAACCCCGTCCAGCACAGGTTTCCACCCTATACAGTTTACGATCGACCAGGAGGACCTCTGTCTTGTCGGGATTGATCTTCAACTTGTTCCTCCTCATCCAGATAGACACAGCGGCCAAGCACTCATCCAGCACTCAAGGGGCTTCCTTGGAATTAGGTGGAAATGAGTAGTAGAGTTGTGTGTCATCTGCGTAGAGGTGGCACCCAATTCCAAAACTCCGGATGACCTCTCCCAGTGGTTTCATGTAGATGTTAAAAATCATGGGAGATAAAATAGAGCCTTGCGGGACCCCACAGGTCAAAGGCCAGGGGTCCGAGCAAGCACCTCCCAGCTTCACCATCTGGGATCGGCCCTCCAGGAAGGACCGGAGCCAGGACAAAACCGTGCTCCCGAGACCCATCCCATTCCATTCCTGAAGTCTACAACTCATCTACAACAGAAGACACAAGCCAGAAATCATAATGGAAGAGATTTCAGGATTTCTCATGTGGGGCACCGATCACTTACTCCCCATCCTTTGGTCCCCATAGGCACAATTTTTCTATCAGCCATGCCACTGCAAATTCTAAAACCAACTCTGTGGAGAAAGATTGCCACTCTCTACATTTTTATATTGGAAATGAATGATTGCATTATTCAGAGTAATAAACTGCTGACTGCTCCAACTCCTCTCCTAATAATAAGTGAAGGGCGTAATGGCTGTTTACCATATATAATTTATATTTATATTGTTAAATGCTGCGTATCCTTGGGCGAAGTTCTCTTTCCAATGTTCTTGTTAGAATAATTAATTCTACATTCTGCAAGGATGTATGCGTGTGTGTGTGTGTGTGTATCCCTGTCATTATCCAGTATGGGTGGCTTGCTCAAATATTTTAGCAGTTGTATTAGTTATTTGTATAGCAGAGAGAGAATGAAATCAAGTCATGTAAGAAATCAGGACAAAACTCAAACAACATTGCTTTGTATCATTGTAGCAAACTGAGCTGGAGATGGTGCACCGGGGACAGAAACATCTCAGAAATTGGTCTTAAAACTGAACTTAAAGTGGGTTTGGGATTCTACCTTGAATGATATAGTTGAAAAGACTCAGGGACAATCAAGAGATTGTGGGCCAGATTTTGCATAAGGAAGGCAGAGAGTAACTCTGTGGAATTATACTGTTCTTCCCTATTCTCTGTTGCAAGAGTGGACTTGGTCTGGATACATGCCCAGAGCCTTGGAACTGTTTTCCTGGCTTTCCCTCTTTATTCTGGCCCCAAAGCAGCAGTTAGTTCTGGGGGAAGGGCCCCCCAACTAATTGATAGGTGCCAAATCATGATCGGGAATCCAAAATTATTAACTTACTAGCTGTCCCCTGTCACGCGTTGCTGTGGCCCAGTCTGGCGATCTGGAAAATAAAGTAATATTGGTTTCTAATATATGTAATTTCTTTACTCTTGGGGGTAAACACTATTTCTTGTTGTTTCTTTGTCAGTGTTGATGTGGAGAGTGTCTGGTTTGCCTACTCTGGAATATGCAACATATCATACTCCTTCTTTAAGGGTTCCTTTCAAATCTATAATACTATATTTCTCTGTGGTGAATCATATCTATCTATCTATCTCTCTATATCTATGGCTGGATGGCTCTCTGTCAGGAGGGCTTTGATTACGTTTTCTTGCCCTGATGAAGGGAGTGGGATTGGATGGCCTTCAGTATTTTCTGTTGGTCATGGGGGTTCAGTGTGGGAAGTTTGCCCCAATTCTGTCGTTCGTGGGGCTCAGAATGCTCTTTGAGTGTAGGTGAACTGTGAATCCCAGTGACTACAACTCCCAAATGTCAAGGTCTATTTCCCCCAAACTCCATCTGTGTTCATATGTGGGAGTATTGAGTGCTTGTGCCATGTTTGGTCCAGATCCATCATTGTTTGAGTCCGCAGTGCTCTCTGGATGTAGGTGAACTACAACTCCCAAACTCAAGGACACTGCCTACCAAACCCTTCCAGTATTTTGTGTTGATCATGGGAGTTCTGTGTGCCAAGTTTGGTTCAATTCCATCGTTGGTGGAGTTCAGAATGCTCTTTGATTATAGGTGAACTATAAATCCCAGCAACTTCAACTCCCAAATGACAAAATCATAATTTTTTGAGTGATGGTCACTCCTTGTGTTGTGAGATGTTTTGTTACCAAATGTGGTGTGATTTCGTTCATTGGTTCTTTTGTTTTTAAGGTACTCATAATGCACAGAGCATTTATATATATATATAGATTGAATGAAAAGATATCCCTCCTAGCAAAGCGGGATGGGCACTTCTCCCAATTGTTATGAAGGAGCAAGACTTCAGTGCTTTTTCCAGTCCACAGAATGTAAAGCTCTATTTGAAGAAATGGCAGGTTGACATGAAATCCACTGACAAGGGTGTCTTTGGCAAGTTGATGTGTCAACTTTTCTGAATCAACACATCTGAGCTAATTGTGTCCCTTTGTTGACCATTCCATTTATACTGTTTTCAGCAGAGCTAGTTCAGATACACACAAGCCACTCCTCCTGGTATTTTGCTATACTGAGTTTATCTCGCAAAAGGATGCAGAGATTCAGCAATCCAATCTTGCCCTGTGGCAAATTCAGCAGAAATCTGTCTGAATCCTAATCAGAGTTTCTGAAAGACTTGTGACTTCTACTTACACCATTCTATCTTTCTCCATTTATAGTATTTGTTGGCTGTTGTCTGGGGATGTAATGCTTCACTAATTATTATTAATTATTATTAGTATTATTATTAAACTTTATTTGTACCCCGCTAGCATCTCCCGAAGGACTCGATGCAGCTTACAAAGGCCAAGGCCTCAACACAACAACAGACAATAACAATACAATGCAAAGCAAATTAAAAACATAAGCAATAACAAAACAGAACATTACACTATTACGCAATAAAACCAGGGCCGGGCCAATGACGGGTACAGGTTAAAAAGTGCTGCGTGTGTGAGGTGATATGTTGTAGGGCTGGGCGGTTTCGTTTCGTTAATTCGTAATTCGTTAAAAATTCGTTATTTTTTTTGTTAACGAAGCGATAACGAACCATTCTGGAGCAACTTAAAAACGAAACGAATTTTTCAATTCGTTTCGTAAATGCTTCGTATTTCGTTATGTATTCTTTTCGTTATTGGTTTGAGGTCGTTTCGTTATTATTTCCGCAAGTCTGGGGCAAGTTTTATAGTTGTTTTTTGTTTAATTAGTGAAAAAAATTTATAATATCACACCAACAGTCAACAACAGAGGGAGAGGGAAGCTTCAGAAGTTTTTTTAGCGTATTGCGCGATCACGACCGCCATTAACGAATCGATTCGTTATTGTTTCGTTATTGTTTTGTAATTTTTTTACCATTTACGAAATTTCGTAAATATCGAACTTTTTTTAAGGAAAATTTCTGAATTCTTTTAAATATCGAAACGCAAAAAACCCCAAAAAACGAATCGATTTTAGAAACAAATTTTTCCGTTGTTACCCAGGCCTAATATGTTGGGATTCTGGGCAAGTGCAATGTGCAGAGAGTCTTAAACTCTAATAAAGTGCTTCTGGGACGTAGTGCTGGAGGTTATCCTATTCCGGAAAGGCACATCGGAATAGCCAGGTCTTCAAGTTCTTCCTAAAGACTGCCAACGTAGGTGCTAGTCTAATGTCTTTGGGGAGGGTGTTCCAAAGTTGGGGGGCAACCACAGAGAAGGCCTTGTCTCTCATCCCTACCAAATGAGCCTGCGACGCAGGTGGAATCGTGAGCAGGGTCTCTCCGGATGAACGGAGGGAGCGGGTGGGTTCATATATGGAGATGCGGTCACACAGGTAGGCAGGTCCCAAACCGTTTAGGACTTTGTAGGTAAGCACCTGCACCTTGAATTGGGCTCGGTAGGCAAACGGCAGCCAATGGAGCTCCTTCTTGAAGGAAGCAAGGAATAATCTGAGTTGTTTTCTTCCTGCTGTGAGAAACTCCTTGAAAACTGGGCAATTTTCAAAGATAATTTGCAAATGTTCTGCACAAAATTTGCATGTTGTGATTTTGGCAAGAATAATGTACTTTTCTGGAGAATTCTCGTTTTTCTGTGGAGACCTATCATGCATACTCATGTAGTACCTCATGTATAAACCGAGGTCATGTTTTGGGGGACAAAGTTATGGATTTTGATATGATTCATAGGAAGGTTATAGAGAGGAGAAAGTCAAGGTAGAGTCAGCTGCCTCTGGCCACCATTTTCCCATCCAGTGTTTGAAAAAATCCTCCTGTCACTCTACTTGGGGAAGGGGATGGCTCCTTTTTGGATAAGAGTTAATACAGTACCTTGCCTTTTATTAAAGGGTGAACCATTCTCTTCTTTGAGTAGAGTGGTGAAATGCAAGAGCTTAGTCTGTTCTGGGAGAACCTAAAAGAAGCACCAACTCTCGCTACTCTCTTGATACTCTTTTGAAGGGAAGCCTCAAAGATCTGCCATCAATTCTGGCATTTTCCCACCCAGACATTCAAAAGGCCACAAGCATCACTATGACAGAGGAAATGCAGAGAGTCAGTGTTTCTTTGAGGTTCTCCTGGGATGGATTACACTCTTACCTTCCTTCGCTGTCCAGAAAAAGGAATAGTTTCTTCTATTTGAGAAGAGTTACATTGATCCATGGTTAAGTCAACCCTTATTTTGCGTGAATTTCACACAAAATAAGCTATGAACCACAAAAATTCTCACCATAGAATCATAGAATCAAAGAGTTGGAAGAGACCTCATGGGCCATCCAGTCCAACCCCCTGCCAAGAAGCAGGAATATTGCATTCAAATCACCCCTGACAAATGGCCATCCAGCCTCTGGTTAAAAGCTTCCAAAAAAGGAGCCTCCACCACACTCCGGGGCAGAGAGTTCCACTGCTGAACGGCTCTCACAGTCAGGAAGTTCTTCCTAATGTTCAGATGGAATCTCCTCTCTTGTAGTTTGAAGCCATTGTTTCGCGTCCTAGTCTCCAAGGAAGCAGAAAACAAGCTTGCTCCCTCCTCCCTGTGGCTTCCTCTCACATATTTATACATGGCTATCATATCTCCTCTCAGCCTTCACCAGTCCAGGAGTCTTCTCAGCAGAGTTTCTCAGCTCTTAAAACATGTTTTAAATCATCTTTTATATATTCTCTGGATTGTAAAGCAAACACTAATTCAGTGGCAAAATAGCCAAACTTGAATAGGACAAAGGGAGGGGAGAATACACAATTTTCTGTAGGAAAAACATCTTAGTAATAAAAAATTATAACCCGCTGCTTTGAGAAATGTCATTGTGATAGTTGCTGTTGCTTTTTCAAATAATTCAATGCAAGGAGACGTCCTTACTCATCAAATTACCAAATATTTATTACATCCCTACTGTCCAATGAGTCAGAGTATTTGCATTGCAGAGCTTTGGTGAAGACAACTGAGGTTGTGGTATGTTCTGTATGGAAGGAAGAAGCATGGAAATATATCCACATATTGCCATTTTTTTTACATTTTTCATAGTTGCCTATCACATATCCTCAGACTGTGCCAATTGTTGGGGTTCAGCCTGATCCTGATCTGTGTGAACCGGATTTTCTGATAGTTTTTCCAACTGAGCAAGCTCTCCCTGACCCTGACAGTGTGGAATCTGTTGTTGATGCAGAGGTCAGCGGGGATGAAAATGAAACTCAACAGCTGGAGGAAAATGTTTTGGAAGTTAGCCGTGATATCATTAGCCGTGATATCTCTCCACCTGGGTTTTTTAATGAGGACCGAAGAGAACAGATAGTTAGAGACACAAATGTTTCCCAGTTTCTACGAAGGTCACATCGTTTACAGGAGAGACAGGCCCAGGCTTCAAAGTCAAGGGGCGTTTCAAAGAATAGCTTCTTTGGTTTAAGAGGCCTCCTGCCGGGTGCCTCTTAGATCAAGCAATGTTTGGGACTGTGGCTGTGCCTTGGCAGAATTCCTGTTTCGTGGCCCGTAATCCCAGAGGCTTAGTTATCAAGTTCATGGTTAGTAAAAGGCTAACAGGTTCCTGGTTCTTGTATTGTGGCTTTTGAAATTTTGCTCAAGGTCAGAGATTCTACTGACTGCTGTGTTTTTCTGTGGCTTTTTGACTTTGCATTTACCTTTCTTTTGGAACCAATTTTTCATCAATAAACAAGGATTGCTTTTCCTACAGTCCAGTGTGGTGGATTTAATCTTATGGTCTCGTTTCTTGAACTGGGATGCAACACCAATTGGGAATGGAAAGTCTTGGTTATCATCCCACCTTTTCAGCTGATATTAAAATGTTACTGTTTCTCTTCTATCCTTCCACTGTCTCCCTTTGTCTTCCCCTTATTTTCAGTGTTGCAAACTGAACTCAAAGTGCAAAAGTAGTTTATACTCCATCAGCAAAAGAGAGGAGGTAGAGGAGCATTGTCTTTTCCAGGGGGCTCAGGAAAAAGCAGACTTCGGCAGCCTCCTGAGCCTTTTGCCATCTTGAAACATGGGAGGGTGCATTCATTTGCCCATTATATGTTTGTGTAGTGGTGTCTAGAAAATAAATCTTTGTGCAGACCGGTATATGAGCTGTGGTGAAATGGAGTAGCATTCAAGGGGGCTCAGGACGTGGAATGAGAATCAGGATATGAAAACATCCGTCCCTGTTTCTTTTGTAAAATGTTGGAGGGCCAGATGTGCTCACACAAAGTCCAAAAGTGAATGAACATTGAAAGCATTCCTTTTGTTAAAGAACACCAGTTTTTGCAATGTTGTTGAGTTGTTTCTCTTGAAGTGAGCCCATTAACTGCATTGGGAGAGAGACAAAGCATTAAAAAAGGCTACTTATACTGAAACCATGCTCAGCTTTGCCAAAAAGGAAAAAAAAATCAATGTCAATAAGTTGTGTATTGACTTTGGGGAGGCCAGGACGGAGTCCTTAGCTAACAATTCAGTTTGGTGGCTTTTGAATTTCGAAGCACCCTTTAAAAGGATGGAGCAGTGACCGATCTGTAGAACACTGCAACTTTAAAGCTTCCTTTAACTCTTGCTTAATTGAATTTCAGGTACTATTATTTAGCAGCTCTTTCTCCTTCCCTGTTCCTTTGTGTCCTCCTTTTTACCACATTTAACCCCCTACGGATGGTCTACTTTTACCGGGCCAAGATCATTGTGCATGAACTCGCCGATTCGGTTACAAAGGAATCTCTTTGCTTTCTCCCACTGGTTTCTCACTGCTTTGATGTGCTAATGTGTTCTTAGAGAATTGCTTGGAATGATTAAATATCCTGCAACTTAGTTCTGCAGTAAGGCAGGGAAGCTGAGGGGCTTGCAGAGATACGGAGGAACTAATGGAGGTGAGAGCAGTGCACAAATGGGAACTTGAGAGAGCAGGTACATAGATGTAGGTGTATATGAAGGTCGTACCCCTGATTGTCTTCCTTTTCTTTGGATTGGGAGATGTGGGTGTACCACTACATCTTCTCCTTTCTTTATCAGTGGCTGGATGCTACTTCACTCTTCTTCTATTCTTTTAATAAGGTTGAGTAGATGTCTCCACCATGATGCCAAGTGGAGAAGGAATGGCGTTTGACTGTCAGCTCCACACATTCATTGGGATTAAGGAGTGCCAGACCATCATCAAAGTGAAAAGCTGTGAATTACAAATTTGCTATTTCTTTTTTACCTGGGAAAGCACCTTTCAAGGTCTTTCAGCATTTCTGTGGTCAACTTCTACCAGAATCACACCGGAGGACATAGAGATTCCTAAGAAAGATGTTCTTGCTAGATCTCTCCAAGTATTATCAATGAAGGAAGATGATCGTGAAATCATGCTGGAAAATCTATGGGTTCCCAGGGAGTTCCATGGACGAGGGGCCACCACTGAGAAGGAAGGCCCTGTCTCTTGTTCCCACCAGTCGCACCTGTGATGGAGGAGGGACCAAGAGCAGTTAGATAGGAGAGCTGGGTTAATCTTTAGTGGCATTCAAGAGCTAGAGAAATTAGCTAAGAATACAGATAGTGGAAGAGGACCTTGTTTGCAGTCTGTTCTTTATCTGAGGAAGGCTAGGTCAAAGGATATTGGCTAGGTTCCCGAAAGGGGGAATTTTGTTTGGAATTATTGTCAGCGATTAATTTCCTGAGATAATCTCCTGTTTTGTTAACATCAAGATTTGAACCCAGAACCCATCTAAGAATTGTACATCAAACGTAACCAGAAGCTTGTGTGCCAGTTACTTACTAAAACCACTGCACATTTGTACCAGAAGTTTAAGGCTGTTAAATAAACATTTTATTATTGTTAACACCTTATAACAGCTTCAGTGTGAACATCATTGTGATTTAAAACCATCTAAAGAAAACACTATTGTAACACAATATACTCTCCACATACAACTCAGCCTGATAACCAAACAAAAAGGTGGCAGCGAAAGCAATTGAAGAAACAGTTTCAAAACCTCCCAGTTCAGGCTTAATTCAAAGCTATATCAAGTTGCCTCTTTCCTATTTAAAAAATCCCCCTGCACCTATATATAATTTGGTTGGCAGCTTAAAGGATTCACTATTTTAAAATCTCCTGTCTCCTGTCCCTGCTAAGTTCCTTATAATTGGTGGTACAGTGGATGAGATATCCTTTATACATGACATGCAACACCTGCCAAAATTCCCTCTTCAAGATCCCACAAAGGTACAGGTGCCAACACTCGCTTTCAGCCTGGTGACCCTGTCATCAATGGATTGGCAGTGATTGGTTTGATGTGTGCTGCTGTTTCCTTGTGCAATGTGTGAGGATACCGCTGAAGGATTTGGTTCAGTCAGTCACTGAAATTCATTCTGAGTTCAGTGGCTGGATGTTTGATCCTAGCCTTAGGCGACGCTTAGTCTGAATCGTATCAAACCTTTCCCCCCTGAACCAGTTTGATGGTTAATTCCCACCTCCGCCCCTTAGGCTTTTTGTTCCCTCCAGAAAATGTTGGGTTGCCTCTGTTTCAAAAATGTCCAAGCTGAACCAGGTGATGGGTTTGTTCTTACTGACTTTCTTTTCAAGAGATGTATTCTACAGAACATTCCTCTGAAACAATGAGCTGTGCTTGATTATTTTATTTTATTTTGGGAATTAGTCACATGGAATTAATTGGAAAATATCTCAAAAAGTGACAAATTATGCTCATTACGGCCACATTTTAATAAAGTGCTGGCTTTGAACGCATGGTCTTCAGGCTTTGAAAGTTAGCAGTCATGCATTCATTCCAAAATATTATGTAGGACTCTTTTTTTGGTAGAGTGGAGATCATTTCCTCTCTCCAAGAATCACATTTCCAGTGTTTTCTCCATCACTAAGGTAGGGGTCTGTGAGATGAAGAGATGTCCTCCCATTGAGAGACCCAGAAACATTGTCCTCGATCCCATTGTGTGCATACGAGGAAGTCATCTCAACAGGAAGCCTATTCAGAGTGGGGACAATACTTTCAATGCTTTCTGTTCTTTTTACCCCCTTTTGAGCTCATCTCCTAGTTATTATCTGGATGGCTCTGCCTAGGACAACATTAGGCCACCTATGTGAGGCATTGTCCATCAGCCCCTCCTGCTTCTCCTCCTCCTTGCTTCTAAATCAGTACAATTATGGTGCTGATCAATCCAGGAGGTCTTTGTTCTCCTTCCCTTTTGCTTTTAAGCAGTGCAGGATCAATACCACAAAGAGTTCTCAGTTTCTAAAGGAGGAGGATATGTTTGCCAAAGAATAACAGAGAAGCACCTGATTTTTTTTGGGGGGGGGGGGGAGCTCTAAGACTAGTCCCAACTTTGTTGTTGTTGGGTTGTTGTATGTTTTTTGGGTTGTATGGCCATGTTGTAGAAGCATTGTTGCCTGCATCTATGGCAGGCATCTTCAGAGGTTGTGAGGTCTGTTGGAAACTAGGCAAGTGAGGTTTATATATCTGTGGAAAGTCCAGGGTGGGAGAAAGAACTATTGTCTGTTGGAGGCAAGTATGAATGTTTTAATTAGTTATTTAATAGGTTATTTAATTGATTAACATTTGTTGGCCTGACAGTTTTTAGGTTTGTTACTGCCAGGGGGAATTCTTTGTTGAGAGGTGATTAGGTGTTCCTGATAGTTTCTTGTCTGGAGTTCCCCTGTTTTTGAGTTTTGTTCTTTATATCGGACTGGATGAGAGCTAACAAATTGAAATTGAATCCAGACAAGAAAGAGGTCCTACTGGTCAGTCGTAAGACCGAATAGGGCATAGAGTTACAGCCTGTGTTAGACGGGGTTACACTCTCCCTGAAGATGCAGGTTCGCAGCTTGGGAGTGATCCTGGACTCATAGCTGAGCCTGGAACCCCAGGTCTCGGCGGTGGCTGGGAGAGCTTTTGCACAATTAAAACTTGTGCACCAGCTGCGCCAGTACCTTGGGAAGTTGGATCTGGCCAGGGTGGTCCACGCTCTGGTTACATCCCGAATAGATTACTGCAACGTGCTCTACGTGGGGTTGCCTTTGAAGAATGTTCAGAAACTTCAATTAGTCCAACGGTCAGTGGCCAGATTACTCACCGGAGCGTCATACAGGGAGCATACCACCCCCCTGCTATGTCAGCTCCACTGGCTGCTGATCCAGTTCCGAGCACAATTCAAAGTGCTGGTTTTGACCTACAAAACCCTTTACGGCTCCGGCCCAGCGTACCTGTCCGAACGTATCTCCTTCTACGTCCCACCTCGGAGTTTAAGATCTGCGGGGGAGGCCCTGTTCTCGACCCCACCTTTATCACAAGCGAGACTGGTGGGGACGAGGGACAGGACCTTCTCAGTGGTGGCCCCTTGCCTGTGGAATGCACTCCTGGGGGAGATTAGGACAGCAACATTCCTCCTCTCTTTCAGAAGGAAGCTAAAAACCTGGATGTGGGACCAGGCCTTCGGATAAGCTGGCAGATGGACAAAGACAACCAATGACGACCAGAGTAGGAAAGGATAGTGACGATGCTAGATGGATTACGGACTATGAATTGGCGAACATTGACCACAAGATGATTTTATTGCTGCTAGTATATTGTTTGACTGTTTTAATTAGTTATAATTGTTGATATTACATGGTAAATTTGTGTATTGCATATTGTATATTGTCTTGTATTTTGTGAATTGTTAGGCATCGAATTGTGCCTTTTTGTAAGCCGCCCTGAGTCCCCCCTCGGGGGTTGAGAAGGGCGGGGTAGAAGCACTCCAAATAAATGAATAAATAAATAAATTTACTGTTATGATTTTTGAGTTTTTTAATACTGACAGCCAGATTTTGTTCATTTTCATGGTTTCTTCCTTTCTGTTGAAATTGTCCACCTGCTTCTTGTGGATTTCAGTGGCTTCTCTGTGTAGCCTGGCATGGTGGTTGTGAGAGTGGTCCAGCATTTCTGTGTTCTCAAATAATATGCTGTGACCAGGTTGGTTCCTCAGGTGCTATGTTATGGCTGACTTCTCTGGTTGAAGTAGGCTGCAATGCCTCTTCTGTTCCTTGATTCGTGTTTGGGCAATGCTGCTGCGTTTGGTGGTCCCTATGTAGACTTGTCCACAGCTGCATGGTATATGGTAGACTCCTGCAGAAGCGAGAGGATCCCTCTTGTCGTTCGCTGAATGTAGCATTTGTTGGATTTTCTTAATGGGTCTGTAGATTGTATGTTGTGTTTCTTCATCAGCTTCCCAATGTGGTCAGTGGTTCCATTCATGTATAGCAAGAAAACTTTTCCTTTCAGTGCATCTTTGGCTTTACTCCCGTTGCTTGTTCTTGGTCTTGCAGCTCTTCTGATGTCTGTGGTGGAGTATCCATTGGCATATCAATCCCAGAGCACCTGATGAACCAACCTGGGCACAGCATATTATTTGAGAACACAGAAATGCTGGACCACACGAACTACCACCATGTCAGACTACACAGAGAAGCCACTGAAATCCACAAGCATGCAGATAAGGAGTATTTAAAAACTCAAAAATTACAACTGCAAAACAACAGAGAGGAAACAATCTGGCACATCTAATCACTTCTCAACAAAAGATTGCCCCAGGCACTGCCAGCCCATCAAATGCTAATCAAGGTGGTCAGTTGAAACATTCACACCTAGCTCCAGCAGACAAGAGTTCTTTGTCCCACCCTGGTCATTCCACTGATATAAACCCATTTTCCTAGTTCCAACAGACCTCACTACCTCTAAGGATGCTTGCCATAGATGCAGGCGAAACGTCAGGAGAAAATGCCTCTAGAACATGGCCATACAGCCCAAAAAATCTACAACAACCCAGTGATTCCGGCCATGAAAGCTTTCAACAATACTTCGTTGTTGTTGACAGTTGCCAAATCAAGTTCAACCTATAGCAGTCCTTGAACGATGGACCTCCAAGTTACTCTATTCAATTAGGCATTTCCTTTTTTCCCCGATAATTTTTATTGGGTGGGTTGTGAAAGGGGGTACATTAATGGTGAAAATAGAATTTGATTTCATGAAATCATAAATGTCCTTGGGATAGAGCAGAAAGAAATGAAGAAGAAGAAAAAGTACTGAGATGCAGATTTTGTATTTAAGTTTCCTCGCATTGTCCTCTCCTAATTACTCTGCTTCTTCCTCCTGTGTCTAATCTTCCTCTACTGGGCCTTGTGCTTGACAGATGTTGAGGAAGCTTTTGATTAAAGTCCAATCAATCCTAAAGCTCTGTTGAGTTCTCAGGTATTGTGTTAGACTGTTCATGTTCATAATGTCTCGTATTTTAAGTATTCACTTCTCTATTGTCAAGCATTTCCAGTGTAAGGCCATGGCAATCCTCTGATTGTGTCTGTCTATCTGAAATGCCACCTTTCTGGGTTGTTGTAGGTTTTTTCAAGCTATATGGCCATGTTCTAGAGGCATTTTCGCCTGAAGTTTCACCTGCATCTACGGCAAGCATCCTCAGAGATAGTGAGGTCTATTGGAACTAGGAAAGTGGGTTTATATATCTGTGGAATGACCAGGGTGGGACAAAGGACTCTTGTCTGTTGGAGCTAAGTGTGAATGTTTCAACTGACCACCTTGATTAGCATTTGATGGCCTGGGAGTGCCTGGGGCAATCTTTTGTTGAGAGGTGATTAGATGTGCCTGATTGTTTACTTTCTGTTGTTTTGCTGTTGTAATTTTAGAGTTTTTTTAATACAGGTAGCCCGATTTTGTTGGTTTCCTCCTTTCTGTTGAAATTGTCCACATACTTGTGGATTTTAATGGCTTCTCTGTGTAGTCTGACATGGTGGTTGTGAGAGTGGTCCAGCATTTCTGTGTTCTCAAATAATATGCTGTGTCCAGGTTGGTTCATCAGGTGCTCTGCTATGGCTGACTTCTCTGGTTGAAGTAGTCTGCAGTGCCTTTCATGTTCCTTGATTCGTGTTTGGGCAATGCTGCATTTGGTGGTCCCTCTGTAGACTTGTCCACAGCTGCATGGTATACGGTAGACTCCTGCAGAGGTGAGAGGATCCCTCTTGTCCTTTGCTGAACGTAGCATTTGTTAGATTTTCTTGGTGGATCTGTAGATAGTTTGTATGTTGTGTTTCCTCATCAGCTTCCCTATGCGGTCAGTGGTTCCTTTGATGTATGGCAAGAACACTTTTCCTTTGGGTGGATCTTTGTTTTTACTCTCGTGGCTTGTTCTCGCATGTGGACAATTTCAACAGAAAGGAGGAAACCATGAAAGTGAACAAAATCTGGCTACCAGTATTAAAAAAAAACTCTAAAATTACAACAGCAAAACAACAGAGAGGAAACAATCAAGGACATCTAATCACCTCTCAACAAAAGATTGCCCAAGGCACTGTCAGGCCATCAAATGCTAATCAAGGTGGCCAGTTGAAGCATTCACACATAGCTCCAATGGACAAGAGTCCTTTGTCCCACCCTGGTCATTCCACAGTGTTGGGGTTCAGCCTCCGTATGAACCTGACCCTCAGCCTCCATGTGAGCCTGACCCTCAGCCTCCGTGTGAACCTGATTCTATGATTGTATTTCCTGATGCTACTGAACATGTATTTTTGCCTGATGGTTTGGAAACTGTTGATTCTGAGGGCAGTGGCTGGGAAAGTGAAACTAAACATGAGGATGTTTCAGTCAAATGGTGATAACTCTCCAGAGGAGTTAACACCTGCCTTTTTTAATGAGGATAGAAGAAGGCAGATTTGGGAAAACAGGAGTGAATCACAGAGTCTGCGAAGGTCAAGTAGATTAAAGCAGAAGGAGGCTTCCAAGCCTGGAGGTGTGTCCTGAAACAGTTTCTTTAGTTTAAAGTGTCTCCCCCCGGGCTATCTTATCAGATCAAGCATCATTTAGACTGAGGCATTACCTTGGCTGAGTTCCCATTTCCCATGGCCTGCATTCCCAGAGGCTTCTAGTTCCAAGTACGGTTAGTGAGATACTAACAGGTTCTAGGTTTTCTATAGTGTTGCTTTTGGAATTTTGATCTAGTTTAGAGATTTTCCTGACTGCTGAGTTTTACTGTGGCATTTTGACTTTGCATTTTCCTCTATTTTGTAACCATTTTTTCATCAATAAAAAAGGATTGTTTTTCCCACAGTCAAGTGTGGTGGATTTAATATTATGGTCTTGTTTCCTGATCTGGGTTGCAACACAGAGGTATATAAACCCATTTTCCTAGTTCCAGAAGACCTCACTACCTCTGAGGATGCTTGCCATAGATGCAGGCGAAACGTCAGGAGAAAATGCCTCTAGATCATGGCCATATAGCCCGAAAAAACCTACAACAACCCAGTGATTCTGGCTATAAAAGCCTTCGACAATGCATTGCCACCTTTCTCTTTTCCTTGCCTTCTGCTTTATCAAGTCTTTTCTAGTGTGACATGTTTTCTCACTCATGATATGGGCAAAAATAGGACATCCTTAAATTAGTCATCTATGTTTCTAAGGAGAGTTCAGGCTTGATTCACTCTGAGATCAATTTATTGGTCTTTTTAGAAGTGAACTGTATCCGTAGTGCCCCTGTCTAATGTTGATTTCCTCCCTTTTAGCTCTCTTCACTACCGCAGCTTTCACAACTATACATAGAAATTAGAAATATGATGGCACGGACAATCCCAAGTTTACATTCATTTATATCTCTTGATGTTTCAGGATCCGGTCTACTTTCTTTATAGTGATTGAGCTTTTCCAATTCTTGACTGCAGTCTTGCTCGTGAATTAAGTAGCGCAACTTATTATTATTAGCGCAGCTAACTCAAGCAGACTTACTGAATTAATGGGATTTGCATTAAGTATTGACTTGCCATTCAAAGGGGTTCCTCTTGTTTGCACTAGCAATTGGATGTGGGCCTAAGGAAGTTGTAACGGTATAAGCTTTTGTGGACAGAATCCATCACACTTGAAGCGTTATCCTCAGTTGGTTCACATATATACATATCGATAACAGAGTGGAGGCAAGAATAAAAAGTAAGAATTAAAATCATGACACTCTGCCATGCAGGAAAAGCACAATCAAAGCTCCCACCCCTCGACAGATGGCCATCCAGCTTCTGTTTAAAAGTCTCTAAGGAAGGAGCTTCCACTGGACTCCGAGGCAGAGAGTTCCACTGTTGAACAGCTCATACAGTCAGGAAGTTCTTCCAGCTCTTTATGGCGCTCCTCAGAGGACATGAACTTTAGTAATAATAATAATAATAATAATAATAATAATAATAATAATAATAAACAACTCTATTTATATACCACTCTGTTTCCCCGAGAGGGACTCAGGCGGGTTTCCAAGTAACATCACTGAAACATACAAAGTAAACACTTTAACTCCTGTGGCTCAAAGCTATGGAATCATGGAAGTTACAATTTTATAACTTTTCTGCCAAAGAGTGCTGATGCATCACCATATTATAAATCTCAGGATTCCCTAGCATGGAGCTGTGGCCAGAGGTGGCCCTAGGTAATTTTCAATAGTAAGCAAATAGTATTTTGGCACCCCCCCCCCCCAACCAATCACTGATATATATATATTTTCTGATCGTTGTGGGAGTTCTGTCCGAACGCATCTCCTTCTACGTCCTGCCTCGGAGTTTAAGATCTTCTGGGGAGGCCCTGCTCTCGGCCCCACCTCTATCACAATTGAGGTTGGTGGGGACGAGGAGCAGGGCCTTCTCTGTGGTGGCCCCTTACCTATGGAACTCACTCCTGGGGGAAATTAGGTCATCGACATCCCTCCTCTCTTTTAAAAGGAAACTGAAAACATGGATATGGGACCAGGCCTTTGGGTAATCTGGCAGACAGACAAAGGACTATGGTGACTAGAATTGGATAGGATTATGACAATGCAGAATGAACTTACCGATTTTGAGCTTGGCGAACGTTGATCACTAGATTGGTTTTTATTAGTTGTACTGTACAACTGGATTGTTCTAACTGTTTTATAATTGTTGTTGCTATGTATTTTATCTTACTATGTGTATTGTTGGCATCGAATTGTGCCTTTTGTAAGCCGCCCTGAGTCTCCCTTCGGGGGTTGAGAAGGGCGGGGTAGAAATGCTCGAAATAAAATAAATAAATTCTGTGTGCCATATTTGGTTCAATTCCAACATTGGTGGAGTTCAGAATGCTCTTTGATTGTAGGTGAACTATACATCACAGTAACTACAACTCACATATGTCAAGGTCTATTTTCCCCCAAGAGAGCCTCAAGAGCGCCCCTGGGCAAAAACAACTATACTGCAAATGCTTACTTTGCGTAATGGGTTGAGCCACCCCTGGCTGTGGCCATTCAAGTGACATTAAGCAGCATTGCTTCTACTGGGTAGATGGATGCACCTCTAGTGGTTTTTTTATTGTTTCGAATAGTAGTAGATTAGTGCTGCTAGCAGTTTTGAGATCAGACTACTTTAGGGATTTCTCTCTCTCTGGGACCACCTCCAGAAAGAAGGTACTGAACGGAGAACAGATGTCTGTGTGGGATAAAACCTAAGGAGAGACAGAATTGCTCCCCCCCCCCCCTTAATGTAAGTCAGTGTTTCTCAACCTGGGGGTCGGGAACCCTGTGGGGGTCGCGAGGGGGTGTCAGAGGGGTCACCAAAGGCCAACAGAAAACATAGTATTTTCTGTTGGTCTTGGGTTCTGTGTGGGAAGTTTGGTCCAATTCTATCGTTGGTGGGGTTCAGAATGTTATTTCATTGTAGGTGAACTATAAATCCCAGCAACTACAACTCCCAAATGTTAAGGTCTATTTTTCTCAAACTCCTCCGGTGTTCACATTTCAGCATATTGAGTATTCGTGCCAAGTTTGGTCCAGATCCATTATTGTTTGAGTCCACAGTGCTCTCTGGATGTAGGTGAACTACAACTCCCAATCTCAAGGTCAATGCCCACCAAACCCTTCTAGTATTTTCTGCTGGTCATGGGAGTCCTGTGCACCAAGTTTGGTTCCATTCCATCATCGGTGGAGTTCAAAATGCTCTTTCATTGTAGGTGAGCTATAAATCCCAGCAACTACAACTCCCAAGTGTCAAGGTCTATTTTCCCAAAACTCCACCAGTGTTAACATTTGGGCATATGGAATATTTGTGTCAAGTTTGTTCCAGATCCACCACTGTTTGGGTTCACAGTACTCTATGGATATGGGTGAAATACAACTCTAAAACTCAAGGTCAATGCCCACCAAACTCTTCTAGTATTTTCTGTTGGACATGGGAATTCTGTATGCCAAGTTTGGTTCAATTCCCTCATTGGTGGAGTTCAGAATGCTCTTTGATTATAGGTAAACTATAAATCCCAGCAACTACAACTCTCAAATGACAAAATCAATACTCCACCCCCCCCCCCCCCCCCGCCACCAGTATTCAAATTAGGATATATCGGGTATTTGTGCCAAATTTGGTCCTGGGAATGAAAATCCATCCTACAAATCAGATATTTACTGATAAGAGTAGCAAAATGATAGTTATGGAGTAGCAACGAAAATAATTTTATGGTTGGGGGTCACCACAACAGGAGGAGCTGAATTAAGGGGTCGCAGAATTAGGAAAGTTGAGAACCACTGATGTAAGTGGACATATGAAGAGAGAAGAGCATTTCCTTCTGGTTGAACAAAACCGCTGTTTTGTGGTTTGCTAAAAGACCCCAGTTTTGTTGCCCACCTGAGACAAAAGGCCCGTGCTTTATTCCTTCCATATTCCTTCACAACAAGCCACAAAGCTCTCACCAGGTATCCCTTCCCCATATACTGCAGGTATGTGGAATTGTGGCTTTTACATAACATTACACATCACGGGTTGCCTTTGCTTTGGCACACCTCCGGGTTCCTTTGATGCCTCTAAACAGTATAGCAGAGACGCCTCATGGAAAGCATAATTTATTATAATATTTCAGGGCTGAAGTCGGGGATATCTATTTATTAATGTGGAAATAGCAGCTTCCCCCTTCGCTGACAAGTGGTTCCTTAGCAAACTGACTCCAGTGGCAATCTCGATACACAACACGGTAAAGCTAAACAAGCTCTTTGGATTTAATTCCAGCCTTTCTCTTCCTTTCCCTCCCTTTTCCCAGCCCATTCCTTTTTATTTCTTTTCCCCTTCCTTGGACTGAAAAGAAATGTCCTGCTGCCAAATTCTTAATGGAATGTAGCGTGGCTGTCTTTCGGGGATTTGTAAATAGACAAAGGTCGCCAGTATCTAAATTATCTTCAAAGTCTGAAGCTGAATGGCATTTTTATTCAACACTTCCACTGCTGAGAATTTTTGATAACTCCTGGGAAGGATTTTACCTGCCAAGCCTCCCCATTTCTTCAGGTGGTTGGGATCCAAGATGGGAACAAGCACTCGGACCCTCCAACATGCCACATATGAACAAGTGACATCAGAATGTAATCAAGGTGGTAGACCAGTGTTTCTCAACCTGGGGGTCGGGACCCCTGAGGGGATCGCGAGGGGGTGTCAGAGGGGTCGCCAAGGACCATCAGAAAACACAGTATTTTCTGTTGATCATGGGGATTCCACGTGGGAAGTTTGAGCCAATTCTATTGTTGGTGGAGTTCAGAATTTATTTATTTATTTATTTACCTTACTTATATACCGCTGTTCTCAGCCCGAAGGCGACTCACAGCGGTTCACAACAAATACGACCAGCAAAAATTCAGTGCTACAGTATAGAAACAGTTAACAACCTAACACATTACACAATTAATAAACAGTTATTACAATACCCATTCACTGTCGTCTCGTCATCAAAAACATGTTCCAGATTCGTCATCCATTGTTCCATTCCAGTGTTCATTAACCAATCATTGCACTAATTATTGGAACGCCTGCTCAAATAGCCAGGTCTTCACTTTTTTGCGGAATACCATTAGAGATGGTGCTAGTCTAATGTCCGTAGGAACGGCGTTCCACAGCCAAGGAGCCACCACCAAGAAGGCCCTATCTCTCGTCCCCGCCAGCCCAGCTTGAGAAGCAGGCAGGATCGAGAGCAGGGTCTCCCTGGAAGATCTCAAAGTCCTGGTGGGTTCATAGGCAGAGATGCGGTCGGATAGGTAGCTTGGGCCCGTTTAGGGCTTTAAAGGCCAACGCCAGCACTTTGAATTCACTTTGAATGTTTGATTGTAGATGAACTATAAATCCCAGCAACTACAACTCCCAAATGTCAAGATCTATTTTCCAAATGTCAAGATCTATTTTCCACACTCCACCAGTGTTCACATTTGGGCATATTGAGTATTTGTGTCAAGTTTGGTCCAGATCCATGATTGCATGAGTCCACAGTGCTCTCTGGATATAGGTGAACTACAACTCCCAAACTCAAGGTCAATGCCCATTGAACCCTTCCATTGTTTTCCATTGATCATGGGAGCCAAGTTTGGTTCAAATCCATCGCTGGTGGAGTTCAGAATGCTCTTTGATTATAGGGAACTATAAATCCCAGCAACTACAACTCCCAAATTACAAAATCAATCCTCCCCCAACCCCACTAGCATTCACATGTAGGCGTATTGGGTATTTGTGCCCAGTTTGGTCCAGTGAATGTAAATGCATCCTGCATATCAGATATTTACATTATGTTATAACAGTAGTAAAATGACTGTTATGAAGTAGCAACGAAAACAATATTATGGTTGGAGGTCACCACAACATGAGGGACTGGATTAAGGGGTCGCGGAATTAGGAAGGTTGAGAACCACTGTGGTAGACGTTATCGGAGAGGAGGAACACACAAGTTAAGAGAGGCTGCCGCAGTTTGCTTTTGCCTGATCTACACTGAATCTACACTGATCACAGTTATCTGCTTTGAACTGGATTATATGATTCAGTAGCATTTATCCAGTAGCATTTGGAGGGTTGCCCTTTGGCCACTCTTGATTTAGTCTGATATCCTTAATGCCAAATCTAATATTCTTCCCAAGTTGACTATGCCCTTTGAAATCAATAGGACCTTTACAAATAGAAATGAATTGTCCCCATTCATTTCAATAGGTCTGCTCCACTTGGGAACAAAATGGAAATGAGGCATTAGGTTGAAATCATATTTGTCTAATTTTTTTGTTGTTGTTTTTGTTGTTCATTCGTTCAGTCATCTCCGACTCTTCGTGACCTCATGGACCAGCCCACGCCAGAGCTCCCTGTCAGCCGTCACCACCCCCAGCTCCTTCAAGGTCAGTCCAGTCACTTCAAGGATGCCATCCATCCATCTTGCCCTTGGTCGGCCCCTCTTCCTTTTGCCTTCCACTTTCCCCAGCATAATTGTCTTCTCTAGGCTTTCCTGTCTCCTCATGATGTGGCCAAAGTACTTCAACTTTGTCTCTAGTATCCTTCCCTCCAATGAGCAGTCGGGCTTTATTTCCTGGAGGATGGACTGGTTGGATCTTCTCGCAGTCCAAGGCACTCTCAGAATTTTCCTCCAACACCACAGCTCAAAAGCATCGATCTTCCTTCGCTCAGCCTTCCCTAAGGTCCAGCTCTCACATCCATAGGTTACTACAGGGAATACCATGGCTTTGACTAGGCGGATCTTTGTTGCCAGTCTGATGTCTCTACTCTTCACTATTTTATCGAGATTGGACATTGCTCTCCTCCCAAGAAGTAAGCGTCTCCTGATTTCCTGGCCACAGTCTGCATCTGCAGTAATCTTTGCATCTAGAAATGCAAAGTCTGTCACGGCCTCCATGATTTCTCCCTCTATTTCCCAGTTGTCAATCATTCTTGTTGCCATAATCTTGGTATTTGTGATGTTTAGCTGCAACCCAGCTTTTGCGCTTTCTTCTTTCACCTTGATTAGAAGGCTCCTCAGCTCCTCCTCGCTTTCGGCCATCAGAGTGGTGTCATCTGCATATCTGAGGTTGTTAATGTTTCTTCCACCAATTTTCACCCCAGCTTTGCATTCATCAAGCCCCGCACATCCTCGCATGATGTGTTCTGCATACAAGTTAAAGAGGTTGGGTGAGAGTATGCAGCCTTGCCGGACGCCTTTCCCAACCTTGAACCAGTCTGTTTTTCCGTGGTCAGTTCTTACTGTTGCTACTTGGTCCTTGTACAGATTCCTCAGGAGAGAGACAAGGTGGCTTGGGATGCCCATCCCACCAAGAACTTGCCACAATTTATTATGATCCATACAGTCAAAGGCTTTAGAATAGTCAATGAAGCAGAAATAGATGTTTTTTCTGAAACTCCCTGCCTTTCTCCATTATCCAGCAGATATTGGCAATTTGGTCTCTCGTTCCTCTACCTTTTCTAAACCCAGCTTGAACATCTGGCAACTCTCGCTCCATGTATTGCTGGAGTCTTCCTTGCAGGATCTTGAGCATTACCTTACTGGCATGAGAAATAAGGGCCACTGTCTAATTTTGCTCTACTTAATTTGCCTATTTTTTTCCTGTCACTTCAGAACATCCGCTCTGCCCAAGTCGCTTCAAATTGGGTTTCTTGTATGATATCATTTACATGTATTTTTTTTCAACATTTAGAAACTTTTGATGGCTGCCTCCCACCCACCCTTCGCGCCTCCCTTGCAATAGTAATTTGCTCCATCAATGTTTTATGACAAAAGATATGGTTTTTGTTATTACTCTATATGATGAAAATGTGTTTGCAGGAGCTCAATAGCATTTTCCCCTCTAAATAAATAAAGCGAGTGGTTACCAGTGCCAATTCTAAATAATTGGGTAGTTTATATTCTAATTCCATTCTTTTGTTTCTGAGAAAGGTTTAAGAATTATGATTCACAAGGGACGCAAACATATGTGCGAGCTTGCTTCTGTTCTTGAGCTCCCTTTCCAGTGTGCTTTTTTAAGCACATCACCTAGTGGGTTATTAGTTATTCCATTAAGCCATATCCAATTTGGCTCCTTTTGTTTATTCAGGGCTTATAAATACTCTGACATTTCCAGGATAGCTTTCTATTAAAGGGACAAGGGAGCTTGTGTTACTCACTCACGACGTTTGAGTTCATGCAAGTATGTGGCGTATGGGCAGACCTAAATGAACTGGTTAATGCTCTGTTGTTGGGGGAGTCGTTCCCAGATGATGGTCAAGATATAGCTTGTGTTCTCCTCTAAAGGTGCATCTATACTGTAAAATGAATGTTGTTGTTACAACTTTATAGAATCATAGAATAAAAGAATGATTCCATCAGCGCTGCCTCCGGAAAATCCTGCAAATCACTTGGGAAGACAAGCGGACAAATATCAGCATGCTGGAAGAAGCAAAGACCACCACCATTGAAACGATGGTCCTCCGCCACCAACTCCGCTGGACCGGCCATGTTGTCCGGATGCCCGACCACCGTCTCCCAAAACAGCTGCTCTACTCTGAACTCAAGAACGGAAAACGGAATGTTGGAGGGCAAGAAAAGAGATTTAAAGATGGGCTCAAAGCCAACATTAAAAACTCTGGCATAGACACTGAGAACTGGGAAGCTCTGGCCCTTGACCGCTCCAGCTGGAGGTCAGCTGTGACCAGCAGTGCTGCAGAATTTGAAGAGGCACGAGTGGAGGGTGAAAAAGAGAAACGTGCCAAGAGGAAGGCGCGTCAAGCCAACCCCGGCCGAGACCGCCTTCCACCTGGAAACCAATGCCCTCACTGCAGAAGAAGATGCAGAGCAAGAATAGGGCTCCACAGCCACATACGGACCCACAAGAACACTGGAAGACAATCATCCTCGGAAAGCGAGGGATCGCCTAAGTAAGTAAATAAGTAAGAACAAAAGAGTTGGAAGAGAACTCATAGGCCATCCAGTCCAACCCCCTGCCAAGAAGCAGGAATATTGTATTCAAAACAGAGCCATCCAGACTCTGTTTAAAAGCTTCCAAAGAAAGAGCCTCCACCACACTCCGGGGCAGAGAGTTCCACTGCTGAACGACTCTCACAGTCAGGAAGTTCTTCCTCATGTTCAGATGGAATCTCTTTTCTTGTAGTTTGAAGCCATTGTTTCGCGTCCTAGTCTCCAGGGAAGCAGAAAACAAGCTTGCTCCATCATCCCTGTGGCTTCCTCTCACATATTTATACATGGCTATCATATCTCCTCTCAGCCTTCTCTTCTTCAGGCTAAACATGCCCAGCTCCTTAAGCTGCTCCTCATAGGGCTTGTTCTCCAGACCCTTGATCATTTTAGTCGCCCTCCTCTGGACACATTCCAGCTTGTCAATATCTCTCTTCAATTGTGGTGCCCAGAATTGGACACAATATTCCAGGTGTGGTCTAACCAAGGCGGAATAGAGGGGTAGCATGACTTCCCTAGATCTAGACACTATGCTCCTATTGATGCAGGCCAAAATCCCATTGGCTTTTTTTGCCGCCACATCACATTGTTGGCTCATGTTTAACTTGTTGTCCACGAGGACTCCAAGAACTTTTTCACACGTACTGCTCTCGAGCCAGGCATTGTCCCCCATTCTGTATCTTTGCATTTCGTTTTTTCCTGCCAAAGTGGAGTATCTTGCATTTGTCCCTGCTGAACTTCATTTTGTTAGTTTTGGCCCATCTCTCTAATCTGTCAAGATCGTTTTGAATTCTGCTCCTGTCCTCTGGAGTATTGGCTCTCCCTCCCAATTTGGTGTCGTCTGCAAACTTGATGATCCTGCCTTCTAGCCCTTCATCTAAGTCATTAATAAAGATGTTGAACAGGACCGGGCCCAGGACGGAACCCTGTGGCACTCCACTTGTCACTTCTTATCTGCCATGGCTCAATATTATGGAATCCAGGCCGGATTGGGGTATTGGGTCGCAACCTGTGCTTGACAGGGTTGCACTCCCCCTGAAATTACAGGTCCGCAGCTTGGATGTCCTCTTGGATTCAGCACTGACTATTGAAGCACAGGCGTCGGCGGTGGCTGGGAGGGCCTTTGCACAATTAAAGCTTGTGCGCCAGCTGCGACCATACCTCGTGAAGTTGGATTTGGCCACGGTGGTCCATGCCTTAGTTACCTCTAGATTGGACTATTGCAATGCCCTCTACATGGGGCTGCCCTTGAAGACGGCCCGGAAATTCCAACTGGTCCAACTGGCGGCAGCTGTAATAACCGGTGCGAATTACAGAGAGCGGTCAACTCTCCTGTTTAAAGAGCTCTACTGGTTGCCGTTTATTTTCCGGGCCCAATTCAAGGTGCAGGTTTTGACCTACAAAGCCCTGAACAGTATGGGACCCGCCTACCTTTGCAACCGCATTTCCATTTACGAACCCACACAATCTCTTCAGTCTTCTGGAGAGGCTCTTCTCTTGCTTCCGCATGCATCACAAGTGCGACTTGTGGAGATGAGAGAGAGAGACTTCTCTGTGGTGGCCCCTCGACTCTGGAACTCACAAAGACATTAGGCAATTCCCTAAGCTGGCAAACTTCAGGAAGAATCTGAAAACTTGGTTATTCCAATGTGCCTTCAGTGATTGAACGTAAGGTACTCCCTGACCAAAAACTTTGCACTAAATGACCTCAGTAGCACTTTATTTATGGTTCGTGCAATTAAATCCTTCCTCATCTGCACATAGTTGCATTTATGACCTTCTGGAGGGCTTCCCATGGGCAAGGGGTCAGCACCTGTTGGAGAACAACATTGGCCAAGATGGGTCTTTGGTCTGATCCAAACACGGCTCTTCTTAGATTCTTAATACACAGTAACACGAGACCCCCATTTCATGCCTCAGGAAGCAGAATGCCTTAGCTGGTGCTGTGTGAATCTTTCATTCTGGCAAGCAGTTATTCTTGCTCTTTTGATACTCTCATATCTTCTTTCCTTCTCTGAAAGGCAACGAAGATAGGAGGAGTGAGCCCACTCTTGAAGCAACTACCTATTGAGATAATTACAGTTCAGAAATATTCAAGGGTCTTGACAGAGCTGGCGGTTTCCCACTTGAGCAGCAATAACAGACCCTGGCTCTTAACGCAAGCCTGTAGATTCAGTCTCCTCCGCCCTTCCTCTTCAACTTGCCAAGGAAGGATTGTGACTGTATTCCACCAGGCCTCTTCGTGGGGTCATTATTTTTCTGATGGTTGGAGATGTGACAGTTTTTTTTTAATCGAGTCATCAGCAACCAGACAATTATATTACAGTTCTAACAGAACAAAGCAAATAAACAGACAAAATACAAAAACACAAAATACAGAATACAAAATTTATGAGTTTGATAGTTGATTATATGTCCTTTGACCAGTATCTGGCCACTTGGAGTGCTTCCAGTGTTGCTGCAAGAAGGTCCTCCATTGTGCATGTGGCAGGGCTCAGGTTGCATTGCACCAGGTGGTCAGTGGTTAGCTCCTCTCCACACTCGCATATCGAGGATTCCACTTTGTAGCCCCATTTCTGAAGATTGGCTCTGCATCTCGTGATGCCAGAGCGCAGTCTGTTCAGCGCCTTCCAAGTCGCCCAGTCCTCTGTGTGCCCAGGGGGGAGTCTCTCATCTGGTATCAGCCATTGGTTGAGGTTCTGGGTTTGAGCCTGCCACTTTTGGACTCTCGCTTGCTGAGGTGTTCCAGCGAGTGTCTCTGTAGATCTTAGAAAACTATTTCTTGGTTTAAGTCGTTGACATGCTGGCTGATACCCAAACAGGGGATGAGCTGGAGATATCTCTGCCTTGGTCCTTTCACTATTGGCTGCTACTTCCCGGCGGATGTCAGGTGGTGCAATACCAGCTAAACAGTGTAATTTCTCCAGTGGTGTAGGGCTCAGACACCCCGTGATAATGCGGCATGTCTCATTAAGAGCCACAACCACTGTTTTAGTGTGGTGAGATGTGTTCCACACTGGGCATGCATACTCAGCAGCAGAGTAGCACAGCGCAAGGGCAGATGTTTTCACTGTATCTGGTTGTGCTCCCCAGGTTGTGCCAGTCAGCTTTCGTATGATATTGTTTCTAGCACCCACTTTTTGCTTGATGTTCAGGCAGTGCTTCTTGTAGATAAGAGCACGGTCCAGAGTGACTCCCAGGTATTTGGGTGCGCTGCAATGCTCCAGTGGGATTCCTTCCCAGGGGATCTTCAGAGTTCGGGATGCTTCTCTGTTCTTGAGATGAAAGGCACATGTCTGTATTTTAGATGGGTTGGGGATCAGCTGGTTTACCCTGTAATAGGCAGTAAGAGCACCTAGAGCTTTGGAAAGCTTCTGTTCTACCATCCCAAAGCTCCTTGCTTGAGCAGTAATGGCACGGTCATCAGCATAGATGAAACTCTCTGTCCCTTCTGGCAGTGGCTGGTCATTTGTGTAGATGTTGATGTGACAGTGTTGGGTTGTGAGACCTTGGTCTTTAAAAGTGTGCTTCTAAAATGTGACATGTTACTCTATAGCGATGAATCACCCCTCCTAGAAGAGGCACAACTGGAAGCAGACACAACTAGAAGACATTCGGAAGAAGCCTGAAGGGTTGGGCCAATTGAACAATTTCTTAGGAAATAGGATCCAAAAAAGGAACGTAGGAATCTGCCTATGAACATAGTAGATTGTTGGTTCAATTCATCTAAGGCCACATGCTGCCATCCAGATGTTCCTAGATTGCAGCTCTCAGTAGTCCTTTCCATTGTAGGCTGATGAGTATTCAAGTCCAACCTGGATGGCAGGTCCAATGTTTTGTTCACTCTCCATCTTGTCCAAAGAGTCTGTAGCTGATATTGGTGGGTGACAATGTTCATCATCATGACAAGTGGTCAGTTCTGATGGTAATTCTTGGTTGAGAAGACCAAAATAATCACACCTTCTCCACCCCTGCTCTATTTGAGGGGAGTCTTGGGTATATCTTTACCCAGCTCCCTGGTTTTTCTTTTAGTGGAGATCTCTGAGGAGAATCATGGACTCATCTTCATGCAAAACATATGGTTTATTACTGGGGACTAACTCATATCCAATAACAGGTGAAGTTGCCTTTTGTGGAATCATAACACTGGTCCATTCTCACTTGGTATTCCCAATTCTGAGTGTGAACAAGGAGTGAAGCACAACTCTTTTTGAATCTTGCAATAGCCTTCATAAAGAACTTCACATGGTAGACCATCATTTTGTTGGATGTAACAACCTTCGTCAATTCTCCACTAATTATTTGTTAAGTATATAATTCAGAATGCTTACTGTTTTGTATATGTGTGTATTACTTCATTCTTGTGGGGTTTTTCAGGCTAGGTGATTAGATGTGCCTGGTTGTTTCCTCTCTGCTGTTTTGCTGTTGTAATTTTAGAGTTTTTTTTAATACTGGTAGCCAGATTTTGTTCATTTTCATGGTCTCCTCCTTTCTGTTGAAATTGTCCACATGCTTGTGGATTTCAATGGCTTCTCTGTGTAGTCTGACATGGTGGTTGTTGGAGTGGTCCAGCATTTCTGTGTTCTCAAATAATATGCGGTGTCCAGGCTGGTTCATCAGGTGCTCTGCTATGGCTGACTTCTCTGGTTGAAGTAGTCTGCAGTGCCTTTCATGTTCCTTGATTCGTGTTTTGGCGCTGCGTTTCGTGGTCCCTATGTAGACTTGTCCACAGCTGCATGGTATACGGTAGACTCCTGCAGAGGTGCAATATGTGTGTATTGTTATGCAGATTCCCTTAACTTTGTGTTGTGGGAGGGGCTGCAGCCCATGTGACCAGATCTGGGACTATTCAGCTCAAACTCCATTTTAGAAACAAGACAGTTTGGACTCCAGACTAGACAGAGACTCTATTAAACTCTCAGACCAGAGAGATGCTTTAGACTAGGAACTGTTAAGATTCTAAGAAAGATGCCCTGTATTATTTACACAGAGAATCTGCTTCAAATCCTATCTTTAACTATATAAATTGGAGATTTCCATTTCCATTTCCCAAAAGAAAGGTTATGCCTTTCAAATGGCTATGATAATCCAAAACACGGTGGGTGTTGTAGTCCCATGGGTTTTGTAGTCCCAATCAAAAAATCCGTGCAGGCCTTTGATTGTGTCCCATAATCCAGGTCCCATATTTTCAAGTTGGTTTTATACCACATTCAGATGTACCGTATATTCCGGCTGAGAAGATGTAAACACAACGATGGACAGTGTATAGGGATTTTATCTTTGAAGATCCACACCGCTATCACCAATTGCGAGGAGGTGCTTGTGTGTTGCTGAGGTTGGCAACGGCAGACCCTAATAATGGAGGTATTTTACCTCAGGCACTTTTTAATCTCACCGCTGCCACCAATTGTACAGATGTGGATGTGATGGAGGGAATTTACCTCAGGCCTCAATTGTGTAGAAGGGTATATTACGGAGGAGGCCAATTATTATTTGTAAATTAAGGTAACTGCCACCAACGTGAGGTATTTGAGGTACCACCGATGAGATCTGGCTCTACAGACGCAGATTTGTTGAGATAAGACGGTTTTCAACAAAAGATAACAAGTTTATTGTGTACAAAGCTTATGGTTGCAGGCTGTTAAATAACTTATGGAACTTTGAATATCACGTGGTTTATAATACAGTCCACTCTTCCAGATAACACAGCTTGTGGCTAACTTTCACTGAGGTGAAGCTCTCAAGTGAACAATGTTTCACTACTTTCAATTTGATCTTCCCTCGATCAAATCTCTGATCTCTAGTCCTTCCTTAACTAGGGATCTTAACTAGGCTTCCTTTAGTCTTCTCTGACTAAAGAATCTTGCCAGGTTTCTTTCTTCAGCCCTCCTAGACTGAAAAAACACCAGCCGCTCACACACAAGCCTCTCTCTCTCTCAGGCCTTTTCAAGCCTCCCTCTCCGCTGTTTTTTTAAAAAACGCACATAACTTTTCCTGCTTGGCTCCCCCCACTTCTCCCTCTCATGAGCTAGCCAGCCTCGTCTCCTTGGCAACGCTCACTGTGGATTCAAACCAGATGACTCCAGTTTTAGCTTATGTTACAAACACAAATACATACTCTAATAGTTAAACACAAACATAATAACAATGACTTCTGCACACCGGCATATAAGACGACTGGGCGTATAAGACGACCCCCAACTTTTCCAGTTAGAATATAGAGTTTGGGATATATTCACCGTATAGGACTACCTCTCCCAACACACAGCAAATAACATTTTAAAAAGCATCAGATTTGATTTCAATAAGGTAATTTTCCTATTACTGTACCTCCTTTTCTGCCTCTCAGATCTCACACATGCACACCTGCACCACTTCACTGCAGTCTTCAGGAGCGAGATCTGAGAGGCAGAGGAGGAGATACAGTAATAGGATACAAGGGCAGGCCAGACAGGTAAAAGAGGTGTGTTTGTCTGGGCCCAGAGCCACTCTTCTTTCCATACCCCGGGCGCCCCGTATGCCTGCAACTTGCTACGGCCTTCACTTACACCTTCCTGGTGAGGCGCCCCTTCACCTCACCATCGGGACCGCATTAAGTCCAGAAATCCTGATGAATGGATTTTCTTCTACCGTACTTGTACAGCGTCACCCTTAATGCTTTCATACAGTTTCTGCATACGGCAGGGACACGGCCACTGCCATTTTTGAGCTACTCCCACCATATGCGGCAACCACAGATTCTCCAATCCGATTGGAAGTTTCAGCACCCGCTCTATAAGGCTACTCCAGTGTATAAGACTACTACCGCATATAAGATAACCCCGCATATAAGACGATTCCTGACTTTTGAGAAGATTTTCTTGGGTTAAAAAGTAGTCTTATACACCAGAATATACGGTACTTTTTGTGGTCCCATTAAGTTAATGGATAATTGTGTATGTAAGTAGCATATAAATGAAAAGTAATTGCATTTACCCTCCAACATTTCACTGATCAAAAAAAAATATTCATAAATACAATCTTTTCCAAATGGGGATGGTTGTGCATATGGTTTAATGAAGAGGAAATCAAGAAGGTGTATAGGTAAATTTTAGTAAAATAGATCATTCTTTTGCTTCATCTTTCAACAAACAAGTTGATCAATGCTTTCTTTTGGATCCATGAGTGTACTAAAACTATGTGCAGAACTATCCTTGTAAAAGTTGTGGTCAACTGTGTTCAAAGCAAAATACCTTGGCCTTTTTTCTGTCAATGGATTAGAATTCACCCCTAAATACACAAATGTCAAAAACCTTTTACCCAACGAGGTGCCTGGTTCACACGATGTCTCAGCATCCCTTAATGAATACTGTATTTCATTCACCCAATTAACAAAGAGAAAAATCATCTAAAAAGACAAGAAGGAGAAGAATTAATTGGAGAGGCAGTGCCAGAGCCAATGCCACATTCAGGACTGTGTTACATCAATCAGGGAAGTAAAAGTAAAGATAAGATCCTACTGTAAGTCATTCTGGTCTGTCGGCTGTTTGAGGCTGGTTTCCTTTCTTCCTGCCTTAAGGAAAAAAGGCAGAAACGTCTCAGTTCTGAAGTCCAGATTGGCACAGAGCCAAGGTTATGAGAAGAAAGCCTTTGTGACCATTGCCTTTTCTTCTTTCTCTTACATCATTTCTGGGACTTCATCACTGGAGAGGGGGGAAAGGGAAAGGGGGTCTGGAAATACAATAATTGACAATCGTCGCAAATGTAAAAGAACAGGGAGAAGGTTTTGCGATGGTGCATGCCGTGCCATTGGCAGTGGCAACCTCTGCTTCTCTCAAAACGAGAAATCTTTTTGTAAAAGAGAAAAGAGCCAAAGAGAAAGAAGGAACGGCAATCAATGCCCTCTTTGGGTTGTTGTAGGTTTTTTCGGGCTATATGGCCATGTTCTAGAGGCATTTTCTCCTGATGTTTCGCCTGTATCTATGGCAAGCATCCTCAGAGGTAGTGAGGTCTATAGGAACTAGGAAAGTGGGTTTATATATCTGTAGAATGACCAGGGTGGGGCAAAGAACTCTTGTCTGTTGGAGCTAGGTGTGAATATTTCAACTGACCACCTTGATTAGCATTTGATGGCCTGGCAGTGCCCGAGGCAATCTTTTGTTGAGAGGTGAGTAGATGTGCCTGATTGTTTTCCCTCCGTTGTTTTGCTGTTGTAATTTTAGAGTTTTTTTAATACTGCTAACCAGATTTTGTTCATTTTCATAGTTTCCTCCTTTCTGTTGAAATTGTCCACATGCTTGTGGATTTCAGTGGCTTCTCTGTGTAGTCTGACATGGTGGTTGTGAGAGTGGTCCAGCATTTCTGTGTTCTCAAATAATATGCTGTGTCCAGCTTGGCTCATCAAGTGCTCTGCTGTGGCTGACTTCTCTGGTTGAAGTAGTCTGCAGTGCCTTTCATGTTCCTTGATCCGTGTTCTTGTCCTTTGCTGAACGTAGCATTTGTTGGATTTTCTTGGTGGGTCTGTAGATAGTTTGTATGTTGTGTTTCCTCATCAGCTTCCCTATGCGGTCAGTGGTTCCCTTGATGTATGGCAAGAACACTTTTCCTTTGGGTGGATCTTTGTTTTTACTCTCGTGGCTTCTTCTCGCATGTGGACAATTTCAACAGAAAGGAGGAAACCATGAAAATGAACAAAATCTGGCTGCTAGTATTTAAAAAACCTCTAAAATTACAACAGCAAAACAACAGAGAGGAAACAATCAAGGACATCTAATCACCTCTCAACAAAAGATTGCCCAAGGCACTGTCAGGCCATCAAATGGGCAGTCTGTACTTGCCTCTGTTGGTGCGGAGCCCCTGCACCCGGTACCAACTGCGTCTGGCTTCCGCGAGTGACCCTTACTAAGCAGAGTTTTGTAGACTTCCAGGGGAAAAGAAGGAGTTCAGGTTTCAGTGATGGCTGGCTGAAGTCCCTCAGCAAAGGAGCTGTAAGGCTGTATGATCCTCAGCCAAGCTGTGGGGCTGTATCTCCCCGTCCAAACCATAGAAGACGAAGCTTTCTACAGGAGCTCTTGGTATTATGTCCTGCATGGAAAGCTTCTCTGTGTGGACTGAACCCAAACTGACTCCTTTTCCTTCCAAAAACCCAAAAGGGGGCGGGACCAGGGAACCTAACTATAATTGACAGGTGGCTTGCCCTATGATTGCAGCCAAAAGAAGCCACCTATCTGCAGAGTCCCTGAAACTTAAGACTATAACAAACATTAAATGCAAGGCAAACAAAATTGGAGCTCCTGGTATAGCTGTACCTGCACAGAAAGAGAAAGAGAGAAAGAAATGAAACTATGCATTTGAAGGATGAACCTCTCACATCTTCACTGCAGCTCAAGTACTCCTAGCATATTATTAAGTAATTTCTTTGCCATTTCCCCCCTCAATTATGGTGATTTCACATGTGTGTTCGATGCGGGCATTGTACCAGCCAGAGACCAATTTTCATCATAAGGTTGATTAGGCATTCAGCTTCATTCCGCTCCTGAAATGTCTTTTCTTGTTTTGCCTTTGTTTTATCCTGCCCTTTTCATGCCTTTATTGACTTGCATACAAGGAAGGGTTTTCTCTGATTCGTCAGCTTATTCCATTAGTGAACACTTGGCTATGTTTAACCTTGTGTGCGGAAAAAATGTCTGGATTGCCTGATAATATCAGCTCCCCCCTCCCGGGTGTCTGCAGTCCCATGGCCAACACACAATATGCATTAATAACTTGTTAGGATAACAGTTATTACCTACAATAAAATTGCATTGGGGAAAACTTGGAGCAACGGTGTTGGACCTATTAAAAATGCAAAACTATTGGGGGAGTGTATGCCATGTAAATAATTGTGCTCATACTTTTGAAAGCAATGTTGCCTTTTTCTTCCATGGCATACATACCAGGGAACTTTTCTTTTTTTTTAGTGCAACTTGAGAAACTGAAAATTGCTTCTAGTGTGAGAAAATTGGCCGTCTGCAAGGACATTGCCCAGGGGATGCCTGGATGTGTTATCATCCTGTGGGAGGTTTCTCTCATGTCTCCACATGATAAGCTGGAGCTGACAGATGGAAGCTCACCCCACTCCCCAGATTCAAACCACCTATCTTTTGGTCAGCAGTTCTGCTGGCGCAAGGGTTTAACCCATTGCGCCACTGGGGGTTCTACCAGGGAGCTGAAAGTTGTCTACTGATAGGTTGCTAAGTATTAATCACATTGCAAAATAGTTAAAGAGTATAATTTTTAGTCCAAAATCATCTGCAGTGGAATGAATTTGGGGTTTTTTTGGCTATACTTACTGAAAAGAATAGGGATGGAAAATGGTGTCCCATTGACCACTGGATGTTGCACTCTAGCCGTGGAACACCTTGTCACGCAGCACCATACAAAGTCCAGTAGTAGCAGGTTGCAGAGACTTCGCTTTATTGCTCCGAACAGCCTTTATTTCAATGAGTTCTGTGTGAGAGAGAGACAGAGGGTGACCTCACTGTGCCATCACAGCCAGTGTTCATGCAAAAATTGTCAACAGGTTGCTTCTCGCACTATTTTTAGCCTGCTGCTTCAAACAACTGGCATAAAAAACATCTTACGGTTGTAAGAGTGTCACGGCCATCAATCCCTCCCTCTTAGGAGTTCCCACATGTTCAATTACAGGGGCATAAACCTGCTATTTCTCTGCTCGGTGATAGAAATCCAGGGACAAATGCAATCAGATGTTCTCAGGAACACAGACTATTATTTCAAGAGAGATATTGACAAGCTGGAATGTGTCCAGAGGAGGGCGACTAAAATGATCAAGGGTCTGGATAACAAGCCCTATGAGGAGCGGCTTAAGGAGCTGGGCACGTTTAGCCTGAAGAAGAGAAGGCTGAGAGGAGATATGATAGCCATGTATAAATATGTGAGAGGAAGCCACAGGGAAGGAGGAGCAAGCTTGTTTTCTGCTTCCTTGGAGACTAGGACGCGGAACAATGGCTTCAAACTACAAGAGAGGAGATTGCATCTGAACATGAGGAAAAACTTCCTGACTGTGAGAGCCGTTCAGCTGTGGAACTCTCTGCCCCAGAATGTGGTGGAGGCTCCTTCTTTGGAAACTTTTAAACAGAGGCTGGATGGCCATCTGTCAGGGGTGGTTTGAATGCAATATTCCTGCTTCTTGACTGGGGGTTGGACTGGATGGCCCATGAGGTCTCTTCCAACTCTTTGATTCTATGATTCTATTATTATTATTATTATTATTATTATTATTATTATTAGGTTTATTATTAGGTTTATTGTTATGTTTATGTTTACTTACATCCCACTTTCTCTCTCCATACTGAGACACAAAGTGGCTCACAATTAAAAGCATTACAATACAACTTGAAATATACAAATATCAAAACAGTATAAACATCATTAATATTAAAGACGATACATGTTAAAACTATAAAATCAGGCAAGCCTATACAACACAGTCCTGGAAATGCATTGCATTGCTTGAGACTTTCCACCAAAAGTGGTCCAGCTTTGTCTTCTTGAAGCAGAATTCTCTATTCATCCTAGAATCATAGAATCAAAGAGTTGGAAGAGACCTCATGGGCCATCCAGTCCAACCCCCTGCCAAGAAGCAGGAATGTTGCATTCAAATCACCCCTGACAGATGGCCATCCAGCCTCTGTTTAAAAGCTTCCAAAGAAGGAGCCTCCACCACACTCCGGGGCAGAGTTCCACTGCTGAATGGCTCTCACAGTCAGGAAGTTCTTCCTCGTGTTTAGATGGAATCTCTTCTCTTGTAGTTTGAAGCCATTGTTCCGCGTCCTAGTCTCCAGGGAAGCAGAAAACAAGCTTGCTCCCTCCTCCCTGTGGCTTGCTCTCACATATTTATACATGGCTATCATATCTCCTCTCAGCTTTCTCTTCTTCAGGCTAAACATGCCCAACTCCTTAAGCTGCTCCTCATAGGGCTTGTTCTCCAGACCCTTGATCATTTTAGTTGCCCTCCTCTGGACACATTCCAGCTTGTCAATATCTCTCTTGAATTGTGGTGCTCAGAATTTCACACAATATTCCAGGTGTGGTCTAACCAAAGAGGAATAGAGGGGTAGCATTACTTCCCTAGATCTAGACACTATGCTCCTCTTGATGCAGGCCAAAATCCCATTGGCTTTTTTTTTGCCAAAGACTAGAAGGATGAATTATGAGGAGTTTGTGAAATGTAGCTGGACTGCATCTTCCTGTAGACCCCACTCCATCAACGTGATTGTACAGAGCTGGAATCATAGTTTGGAAAACTTACATTTTGGACTACCTGTCCTAAAACACCCATGTATTCCCATTAGCCACATTGGCTGTAGGCCTCTGGATGCTGATATCCAAAAGTGAACTCTGTAATGATCAGGTAGAACTGTGTTCAAACCTACTTTCTATAAATCAGGCTGCTTTCTGGAACAGGAGGAGATGGGTTTGAGCCAGAAACATGGCACCATTGACTTAAAGGGTCCCAAACAAGGAATCAGATTAGCTATCCCATAATGCCAGGGATAGACCAGGCTGCAGTTCCCATCTTCACTCTGGCAAGTTCTCCCTGGATCTATCTCTGTTATCCCAGTCATCCAGTTGGACAAGATCCCCACCTGAACTTGGATCAGAAAGGTTGGACATGGTGGGCACGCTTCAGAGTTTTAAACCCAACATCCAGAATCTCCAGCTGGCCTATGAGTGTTGCCATCCAACTAAAAAAGGAATCGATTTCCTAAACTCTGCCATTGCTTTGCTTACTGTTGTGCCTTGGATAGCAATTTGACACATTGAAACATGACCCCAGGCATTGGCATAAGTGGTGGAAAAAGTTTCCCAGGCTGGTGTCTGACTTTGTCATGAAGCTGACATTAAAGGCACAGTAACAGCACCATGATACTGGAAAAGGGTTTTGTGGGGAAGAAATGGGTCCTGGAGTAAATCAAGGCTGAACTCTCCCCAGAAGCCAAGAAGACTGTTGTACCTGATACATTTCATGAGAAGAAAGTACATGGAAAAAGCTCAGTCTTTCATGAGAAGACAGGGCTAGAAAAATGTGCCGTCGCGCTTGGGGGCTATTAGTCTTAATGAAGGAGGGATGGACGTGGCACCTTCCCCCCAAGGGATTGCTTCTTGCCCTCCTATAGGAAACTGGAACTCCCAAAAAATCCAGAACGCTGTAAATAGCTCAAGATAAGTTTTATTTATCACAAAGTTATTTCTTCAAAGTAATGAGCTGGAAAACTTTAGAGGGGTGAAGGAAAACATATTAGTCCTGGGTCCAGTCTCAATTAGTCCTGGGTCCAGGGGGTTTGAAGCTGAGAAGCCTCACCAAGTTTCCTCCTTCCTCAATGGCTGTAAATGCCAGAGCAAACCACAACCCCAGTTCAGATGGCCTGTGTTTTAAAGATTCAGGATCTTCCTTTGGTGCCAAAAGAACCGGCTTGAAGGCGCCTGGGTCTCCTTAATAATTGTCCAGGACGATCTGGACATAAAGCATGAGTCCCAGGGGTAAAAAACCTCAGAACTGGTGCTAAGAGGTAACTTAAATCAGGGTCCTTTAGAATCAAGTCCTTTACTCACGTCCATGTGGTATGAACTCTGATGGCAGAATGAAGAAGAAAAAGGAAGCTCTCCCCTCCTGCAGGAAGAGGTGGAGCCAAACAGTACTGATTGACAGCTACAAGCAACCAATCCATACAATTATACATAAGCAGGGTAAAAAGGGCAGGATTAAGCATGATACAACAGTTTAAATCTTAAAACTAACAGTTCTATACATAGGTGGCGCGACTCGCGCCATCACAAAAAATGATCAAAAAATGGGCCAAAAATAACAAAATGAAGTTCAATGGGGACAAATGCAAGACACTCCACTTAGACAGAAAAAAATGAATTGCAAAGATATAGAATGGGGGACGTGTGGCTTGTGAGCAGTACATGTGAAGAAGATCTTGGAGTCCTCATGGACAACAAGTTAAATATGGGCCAACAATGTGATGCGGCGACAAAAAAAGCCAACAGATGTTGGCCTGCATCAATAGGAGTATACTGTCTAGATCCAGGGAAGACATGCTACCCCTCTATTGTGCCTTGATTAGACCACACCTGGCATACTGTGTCCAATTCTGGGCACCATAATTGAAAGGAGATGTTGACATGCTGGAATGTGTCCAGAGGAAGGCGACTAAAATGATCAAGGTTCTGGAGAACAAACCCTATGAGGAGCGACTTAAAGAGCTGGGCATGTTTAGCCTGAAGAAGAGAAGGTCGAAAGGAGACATGATAGCCATGTATAAATATGTGAGAAGAAGTCATAGAAAGAAGAGAGTAAGCTTGTTTTCTGCTGCCCTGGAGACTAGGATGCAAAACAATGGCTTCAAACTACAAGAAAGGAGATTCAATCTGAACATTAGGAAGAACTTCCTGACTATGAGAGTTGTTCATCAATGGAACTCTCAGCCCCAGAGAGTAGTGGAGGCTCCTTCTTTGGAGGTTTTTAAGCACGGGCCGGATGGCCATCTGGGGGGAGGGGGGGTTGAATGCGATTTTCCTGCTTCTTGGCAGGGGGTTGGACTGGATGGCCCACCAGGTCTCTTCCAACTCTATTTATTTATTTGTCATGTCAGGGCAACCAGTCAATTATATTACATTTCTAACAGAACAAAGCAAACAAACAAACAGACAAAATACAAAATTTGTGAGTTTGGTAGTTGATTAAATGTCCTTTGACCAGTATCTAGCCACTTGGAGTGCTTCTGGTGTTGCTGCAAGAAGGTCCTCCATTGTGCAGTGGCTGGGCTCAGGTTGCATTGCAGCAGGTGGTCAGTGGTTTGCTCCTCTCCACACTCGCATGTCGAAGATTCCACTTTGTAGCCCCATTTCTGAAGGTTGGCTCTGCATCTCGTGGTGCCAGAGCGCAGTCTGTTCAGCGCCTTCCAAGTCGCCCATACCTCTCTGTGCCCAGGGGGAAGGCTCTCATTTGGTATCAGCCATTGGTTGAGGTTCTGGGTTTGAGCCTGTCACTTTTGGACTCTCGCTTGCTGAGGTGTTCCAGTGAGTGTCTCTGTAGATCTTAGAAAACTATGTCTAGATTTAAGTCGTTGACGTGCTCGCTGATACCCAAACAGGGGATGAGCTGGAGATGTCTCTGCCTTGGTCCTTTCACTATTGGCTGCTACTTCCTGACGGATGTCAGGTGGTGCAATACCGGCTAAGCAGTGTAATTTCTCCAGTGGTGTAGGGCGCAGACACCCCGTGATAATGCGGCATGTCTCATTAAGTGCCACATCCACTGTTTTAGTGTGGTGAGATGTGTTCCACACTGGGCATGCATACTCAGCAGCAGAGTAGCACAGCGCAAGGGCAGATGTCTTCACTGTATCTGGTTGTGATCCCCAGGTTGTGCCAGTCAGCTGATATTGTTTCTAGCACCCATTTTTTGCTTGATGTTCAGGCAGTGCTTCTTGTAGGTCAGAGCACAGTCCAGAGTGACTCCCAGATATTTGGGTGCGCTGCAATGCTCCAGTGGGATTCCTTCCCAGGTGATCTTCAGAGCTCGGGGGACATGAGGGAAGCCTCCTCGCAGGATTGCAAGACATCCGGGCGTCCCCTGGGCAATGTCTTCGTAGACAGCTGATTCTCCAGCTACGGAAGCATTCCAACTCTATGATTCTATGAATCATGCTTGGGAAAGAAGAAGACAACAGGAAGAGAGGAAGACCCTATTTCTGATGGGCAGAAGCCATGGTTCTGAGTCTGGAAAAACCAGGCTGTTTTGGGCACCTCTCATTTTTAGGGTTTCCATAAATGGAAATCAACATGAAGGCAGTCAACAACAACAAAGACTGTTCTCTCTCCCCTTCACTCACTCCCCAAACATGCCCAGTGATGACTGATTAGCTGTGATTATTCAAAGTCAGAGATGGCAGATAACAATGTCAGCAATTTTTTCAGTGTTTTCAGAGCGTGATAAACATTCCTTCCTGCACTCGATGGAAGAAAGTGATTGCGGACAAATGTGATATGCTGTCTCAAATCAAGCTACATTTGAAAATCACGCACTATCTACAACTAACCTTGGAAGGCAGTAGGCGCCTTGTGTTTTTCTTTTTGTTGCTATATATCGGCAAATGTGAAGCTGGACCACTTTATCTGAAAACAAGTTTTGAATCTTCACTTCTTCTTTTGTGTGATTTCCCTATTAGCTGCTTTGAATATGGACCACATTCTGAATAGACTATTATGTGGACCATTATTCCGAACCACAATAAAGGAGAGATATTGTGGTTGCTGTGGATTTACGCATTTCCTTGATTGCACAATCTCTCCCTCTTTCATTCCCTCTCGCACATAGACATGTCCCCAACTCTTCCAAAGGAAACAATATGGAGTTATCAGAACCACTGTTTTTGTTTTTCAAAAAATACAGGCTGGGAAATTGGTTCAATTTAGCTTAACGGTCCTTTGCTTTCATGGCAATCACCCCTGTCTTCCCACAGTATTTTGCAATTCTGTTGTTTTGTGCTGCCACGATTTCTTGGGACGAGGGAATAAATATCTTCTTCTCTCATCCCCCATTTAGTAATTATGATGCAGCTTTCAGGAGGGTTTGAGTCCTCTATAAATACACATACACACATTTCTAATTGCTTTTCAGTCCAACGTAATGGAAACACCAAATTTGCTGATTTTACACTGAGCTTTGAATGGCTTGCTTTTTTTCTCCTCCTTGGCCCTCCTCCAAATCAACACCAAAAGAAGACAAGTTGGATAGTGGGTATAGAGACAATAGCATTTCTAGTTGGGTTGGGACCTCCAAAAAGTCTCCTAAAATGGATCGAATCAGTATTTGAAAGCACAACAGACCAGAAGTGGCTCTAAGGTTATATTTGCAGGCATTTCAGCCATTTTTCTGCCCCTTCATGATCATGAACTACTTCTCCTAAAAGCTTCTTGGGCTTCATCTACCATATAATACATTTTCTGAATGCAGGTTAACTACACCGAACTGGATTATATGGCAGTGTAGAATCATACAACCCAGTTCAAAGCAGATAGCCTGCATTCTGAAGCGATTCCCTCTTTGAAGAGGTTGCAGAACCTCCATCCAACCTTTATGTGTTTTATATACATAAAACGAAAATATATCTAGAGGAGGTGAAACATCTGAGAAAGAAAAGTTCAGTTTTGCCTTCACAGCAGAGTTACATGGCGATTGTGTTTTAGAGCTAAAATTTGGGGGTCTTTGCCAGGAGGCAGAGACCAATTAGACTCCTCAAAGAGTTCTTTTTTCCCTGGCGAGACGAGAAGCATCCCATATTTTTCCCTGATTTCCCAATGAAAAGTCTCACCAGTTGAAGAAAGGCCATCGAAGTTTAATGCGATTCAGCTGAATTCAAATTTGCAGAGTTCAAACTCCCCGTCCCGGCTTCCCTGTAGTTCCCTGCCATGATTGGGCGATGGGCTCCAGTTGTCCATAGCAACCAATGGGGAGACCTCTGCCATCTGGTGGTGACAGCCAATCAGGAGAGATGGAGGCGGGATGAGAGAGCACAAAGGACTCTGTGAAGGGATCTTTAAACAAAGGAATGCCATGTGCTCTTGTGAGACAAATGGTCAACGTGTGTCCTAATCCTTCCTCGCTGTGAGACAGGAGAACAATGATGGCAGCCTGAGTTTAATGCTAAGTAAACAAAAGCAGAGGGGAAGGTTTCCCCTTATCTTACAGAAACTTTTGTCAAACAATTGTTTAGGCCAGGTGGTTCCCTTACATATTTCTTTGGAGGGAGAAGGGCAAATGGTCAGGAATACAAGGAAACATAAAAACCATATAGAAATTATACACAGGGAAATCATAGGCAGCTATCTTCCCATCCAGGATCCCAGAGAGAGATTAATACCAATTATAAAAAAGCAGACGAAATCAGGACACAGCATAAATTCATAAGTTGTCTTGAAGAAAGTTCACGGGTCCTTGAAGAGAGTGAAGTCCAGGAATGTAGCAGAATTCAAAAAAGGCCACCAAAGGGAGTCTATGGAGTTCCACTGGGCCAAGACGCAAAGCCCCGCAGCGCTGGGATGGAAGCCGGTCCCATGGTCCTTGGAAAACTACAGCTCTCTCGAGAGAGAGAGAGAGAGAGAGGCAGAGACCCCAAGGTCTAGCCATTCCCAAAGTTTCATGGGGTCCTCATTGTTTGTTAAGGCCTTGACAAATTGACCAAGACTTAACCCCTATTGTGCAGTCTGGTACCTTTGTCCTTTGCAGAACTATAAGTCACCATCCCTTGTTGGGGCGGGAGGGTCATGCTCGGCTTCAATTGTACAACTGTGAATTGTGAGATTGCACACATGTACCTGGCTATGTAATGTGCATGTGAACCCATTTTTGCCAATCACTTGAGAGTTTCTGTTCCTTGAATTCTGGTTAAGTGAGAGTCTACTGTAGTTCTTTTTCACCGTGTTCCCACTTTCTTGGGGGTTGCTCCTGACCTCCAAACTCCATCTAGTGCAGAGGGCAGGCTTTCTTTCTGCCTGTCTTCTTTTGACTTTGACTCATGTATGTCCTTCTGTGCCTTCTTCTCCCCTGAAGGGCTCAAAGATTTAAGGCCTGATTTTAAAAATCTGACACTTAATCCATAGATATAAATCATGTGGCTCAATATTAGATCACAGGCTGTCGTTGACATTTCTTTGTGGATAAACAGACCTAACCTAATCATGTTTAAAACTCAATCCAAGTCCATAAGTTATTTATTTATCCCTCCTCATCACCCCAAAATAAATTATCGGGAGGAAGAAAGGAGTATGGAAGGGAAATAAAGGTTTTGTCTCGCCTTCAGACTGATGATCCATGGGGAGGGGAATTATCAATGAAGCCTCCCATAATTTGGAAGAGTACAGAAAATGCCAAGGGCAGGAGGAAAGAATTATCTGCAGAAATTGTCTCAAAAGAGAGAGAGAACGAGAAAGATCCTTGTGCAATGACTTTCAACTGTCCAGCTGACTAGTCTGAAATCACAGAGTTCAAACCTGCAGGCAGTAAGACCCGAAATAGGCCTATGGAGAAGGAAACTAATAAATTGTGGAACCAAAGAATGTCTGGAGCAAAGTATCCCTTCTCTTGTTTCCTTTTAAAAGAAGCTACACTGAGGTCTTTCGGCGTGTGAAGACATCCTTTTGTGTGGTTATGGATTGCATGCTATAATGAGATGATATATTGTACAAAACCAGACTGTAGTGTTTTCATACGGCTGCTCTTGAGCTTCTGAAAGTGCAGAAAGCCACAGAGGTGGAGAGGTTAGGATGTTGGATGTGGATAAAGGAAGCCTAGCTTCAAATCCCAATCATGACTGACCTTAAGTCAACGTTTCTCAGCCTAATCTGTCCCATAGGACTGTTCCTAGGGAGATCAGAGAAGACTATCACTGAGCCCCTTTAAAAAAAGGTGAGATCTAATGTACTGACAAATAAATAGCATCCAGGAGGATTGAAGCGTGTGCTGTCACACGCTGGGCCTGTGCATAAGACTGTAGACAGGACATAAATTCAGTGTGCCCAATGGAACGCCGGGGCTGCCTCAGATTAAAGGCCTTTGGATTTCCTTAAAACAGAGTCTCTCGATTGCTCAAAAGTTCAATAAAGTTCTTTATTGTATTGTCGAAGGCTTTCATGGCCGGAATCACTAAGTTCTTGTGGGTCTTTTCGGGCTATATGGCCATGTTCTAGAGGCATTTCTCCTGACGTTTCGGCTGCATCTATGGCAAGCATCCTCAGAGGTGAGGTTCCCCGGTCCCACCCCCTTTTGAGTTTTAGAGGGAATAGGAGCCATTTTGAGTTCAGCCCACACAGAGCAGCTTTCCATACAGGACATGAAACCAAGAGCTCCTGTAGAAAGCTTCGTCTTCTACAGCTTGGCCGGGGAGAAAAGCTCTACAGCTTGGCCGGGGTTATACAGCCCACAGCTTGGCCAAGGATCATACAGCCTTACAGCTCCTTTGCTGAGGGACTTCAGCCAGCCATCACCGAAAACTGAACTCCTTTCCCCTGGAAGTCTACAAATCTCTGCTTGGTAAGGGTCGCTCACGGAAGCCAGGCGCAGTTGGTACCGGGTGCAGGGGCTCCACGCCAACAGAAGCAAGTACAGACTGCCCAGATTAGAAGTTAAGGATTTCCCCATTAGTTAATTACAGTTAAGAAGATAGTGGCTGTTCCCAGTGAACAAGATTGCAAGAGCCAATAGACTGTTAAGAAAGCTTGAAAGTACCTGTTTGTTTTCATCAATAAAGAACTTTGTTGGATTTACTTTAAGCAATCTAAAGACTCTGTTTGGGGGAATCCAAGGGCCTTTAATCTGAGGCAGCCCCGGCGTCCCGTTGGGCACACAGAATTTATGTCCTGTCTACAGTCTGATACACAGGCCCAGCGTGCGACAGCACAGTGAATACAGTTCAACTGTATCATATGAGTCAATACTGATCACTGTATGCAGTTCCAATCTGCCCTATATGACACTGTAGATGGGGCCAGAGACTAACTACTATGGCTAGTTCCAATAAGAGACTATCCATAGACTCAATGGTATCCACTTGTATTTTGATTAATTCATCATTAAATATTTAAGTCAATTGTAACCAAACAATTCAGGCCAGACACAGAAATAAAGAAGGCGTTAGAAATGTCCCAAAATGCCACATCGTGTTTGCAGAAGGTACAGAAACTGTAGCTTGTTTCAAATGTGCTTCAGAGCTTTTTCGGAGTTGATTTAAATATGCATAAAGACCAGCCTGGCCATACGGTTGTACCAAATGTTCGCTTTTAAAATATGCATCTGAATCCTGTCTCTCATGATTCCTGTTGGAAAAGGTTATTTTTCACACACAAAAAAGTGTGTGGCACTTTCTTTAAAACAACTGAATTATTTAGAGAGATCAAGTCTCAACTGGATTTAATGAAAGGAAGGCAAAAAAATGGTGAAAATACCTGGATATTAACATGCAGACTTTCCCTATAAACAAATCCTAAATACTGTTGCCAAGAAATTGCTTGGGGAGTAATGTACATCATCTCTCCTGAAGAAAAGTGGGGAGAATTTCAAACTGTGTCCTGCATAGAATGCTATCTTCTGCTTAAAGCCACAGTGTGAGAATTGGCGACCTTTATTGTTTTGGAAGACTCTTTCACAATGAGAAGAGAACAAATGGTTCAAACTACTAATTGCTCCCTTCGAGAAGAATTGTATCCCTACTTCTGAGAATCTCTAACAAGTATAGTCGGTCCTCAGTATCCATGGATTTTCATGGATTCAACTATCCATAGCTTGAATGTGTGTGTGTATGTGTTTGTGAGCCCCCTTTGGTGAAGTGGATTAAAGCGCTGAGCTGCTCAACTTACTAACTGAAAGGTCGCCGATTTAAATCCAGGGAATGGGGTGAGCTCCTGCTGTTAGTACCAGTTTCTGCCAAACTAGCAGTTTGAAAACATGCAAATGTGAGTAGAACAATAGGTACCACTCAGGCGGGAAGGTGATGGGAAAACCTTTCTCTATGTATATAAATAATATACGTCCTGATTTGCCTTTTGTAATTTATTCGAAACTTTTTTGCGTTTCTGAGGTGAATTCAGACCATTGATGTTATTTGAAAAACACTTAATTTGTTGTTCTGCCATCGTATCCAATTGTATCCGTATCTAGTCCTATGTCGCCTAAATCCAAATCCGATATTCCCTGTACTGCCACCTCCGGACAGTATGCGCCTTCTCCAAGGTCTTTCAATTCTGATGTTGTTACTCCCTTGTCTTTTACTAGAAAAGCCATAGTCTTCCGGGGAAACTAATCTTGCTTTCTTTTTTTCTTTGCCATTCCCGTTTCCAGGTGTCAATGCTTTCTTGTCCCCTTTTCTTTCTCCTTGTTTGCCCTCTTCTGAATCTTTCATTAAGTTTATTAGTTGCTCTTTGAATTTCTCACGTAGCTGTCTATATAGGAGCCAGTTGCATTTGAGACCCATTTGGTCCAGTTCTTCAAGAGTGAATTTGTGAATTTTCTAACTCTGTCTTGATCAGCTCCCTATAGGTTAACCGTTTCCCCTGAGAATATTCTCCCTTGTGTAGTATACCTCATGTGGGGATTACCAGCCCAGGTTTTTTGTGCAGATTCTCCGAGATTAAAAGGCCCCATGGGAAAGGACATGGAAGAGAAGAATGAAATATACGGCATGCCAGAGTCTAAAAGAAAATGTCTATAAACTCCACCTGCGATGGTCTCTCCCTCCAGAGAGATTAGCAGAGATGTACAACTGCACTAACAAATGCTGAAAATTCAGAAACTAAAAAAGGCACATTTTACCCCATGTGGTGGACATGCCATAAAGGAAGCAACTGCTGGAAACAGATCCATCTTTATCTTGAAAAAAATGCTAAATACAAACTTTGCATTGACACCAGAAACGTACGTTTTGAACATGCCAGATGAAGAACTAGAAAATAAATTTGGAAAAAATTTTTTACATGACAGCGGCTGCACATCCAGTATATGCCAGACACTGGAAAACCACAGAGGTACTATCTACCATAGAAGAATGGGGAAAATCCATTATCGACCTACTAATCATGAACAAAATAATTGTACCCTTGAGAGGTGAGAAACTAGAGGATTTCATTAAAGAATGGCAGCCAGCAATCTAATACCTCAATATAAAAGTAAAGTTAAACTAGATACAAAAAAAAAATACTTACAGGGGATCCTATAAGGCTGTAGACAAAGAAGAATGTATTACCTACTTAGAATTTATGATGCTCTTTTCTGCCCTTCCCAAACAGAAGCCAGAGGCTCCCCAAATAAAGATACTGTATGAGAAATGTTAGTGGATTATCAACAGCATTATTATTATTATTATTATTATTATTATTATTATTATTATTTACCCAGCTCTCCCTATGACTCTAAGTGGGGGACAACATGGATAAAATAGACAAATACAATGGCATTAAAATACATACATCAAAGTACACACAACAAAGACCCTTGGGACATGCCCTATGTCTCTTCTCATATTTATCTCACCTTTTTCATTCTTCAAATAGCTCCAAAATATTAAAGTTCTTCAAAACATGACTATTTTGTTCCTTTATGCCAATCGCAACTCCCCAAAAAGGAAGTGAGGGGAATGATGACAATTCCTCCAAAAATTTGTCATGTCCTTTCTGGTTTTGAGCAACTCTGTTGGCCAGCTCTAGAGTTTTTATTTATCACTCGCTGTACCCTGCCACGCGTTGCTGTAGCCTATAGTAATTCTTTTCAAAGTAGAGGTAGATATCTGGAGTATTATGAAAGAGAGGTACCTACTAGGCTTGGGTAACAACGGAAAAATTTGTTTCTAAACTCGTTTCGTTTTTAGGGGTCCATTGCGTTACGTTTTTTAAAAGAATTCCGAAATTTTCCTTTTAAAAATTTTGAAATTTACGAAATTTCGTATAATTACGAATCGATTCGTTAATGGCGGATGCGATTGTGCAATATGCTAAAAAAAAAAAACCTCCAAATGGGACAGGGGGAACTTCTGAAGCTTCCCTCTCCCTCTGTTGTTGACTGTTGGTGTGATAAAACAAACAACAACTATAAAACTTGCACCAGACATGCGAAAATAATTACAAAATAATTACGGCATAATTTCGAAATAATAACGAAACAATTACGAAACAATTACGAAAGAAATTGAAAACATTGTTTCGAATCTAATTTACTCCTCACACTATTCCTGCATGGCTCAATATTGGATCGTAAGCTAATTTAAATACGAATTAATAACGAATTATGAAATTAACGAACGAAACCGCGCAAGCCTAGTACCTACCTATTCCTTCCCCCTTTTTCTCCCCCTTTCTCTCCTTTCTTCCTTCTCTACCTCTTTCTTTCTTTCTTTCCTTCTTTCGCTCCTTGGTTTCATCCTTCTCTCTTTTCTTCATTCCCTCCCCCTTTCTTCCTTTGCCTCCTTTCTTCCCTCCATGTTTCCTTCCTTCTTTCATTTTTTATTTCCTTTTCTCCTTCCTTTTTTACCTCTTTCCTGCCTTTCCTTCCTTTTATTTTTCTTTCATTTCTACTTTCTCTTCTTCCTTCCTTCGGTACCTCTTTCTTTCCTGCCTTCCATCCTTCCTTCCTTCCTTCCCATTGCTTACCAAACCCTTCTTGTGCTTTCTGTTGGGTCATGGGAGTCCTGTGTACCACGTTTGGTTTAATTCCGTCATTGGTGGAGTTCAGAATACTTTGATTATAGGTAAACTATAAATCCCTGCAGGTTCAACGGAGGGGGGTGGGAGGAGGAGGAGGAGGAGTGCAGGGGTGTGGCGTCGGTGGGTGTAGGCAGGGCTTTGGTGGAGGGGGGTGGAAGAAGGAGGAGGAGGAGTGCAGGGGCGGGGCGTTGGTGGGTGTGGGCGGGGCTTCGATGAAGGGGGGTGGGAGGAGGAGGAGTGCAAGGGCGAGGCATCGGTGGGTGTGGGCGGGGCTTCAGCAGAGGGGGGTGGGAGGTGCGGAGGGTGTGTTGGCCGTTTGGCCATGTGCGTGCGCCAGGGACTTTGCGCCATTGCGTATGCTCAGTTGTTTTGTCCTTTTGTGAGTGTGTTGTTGTGTTGTTTTTTTATTTTGATTCGATTAGTTTGTACCTTGTGGGTTGAGGTATGTGCATGGGAATTTTGGTTAATTTTCGTTGGGTGGTTTTTGAGTTTTGCTGTCCCGTTGGATGCCCCTTACAGATTTATATATATAAATGTTAGTAGTGGACCAAGGGTATAGTTGTAATGTATTTGAAAACACAAAGTTTTTAAAAACTTGGCATGATACTAAATGTCCTTAGACCAGAAGCTGGCCACTTGGAGTGCCTCTAGTGTGGCTGTGAGAAGGTCCTCTGTTGTACGTGTGGCAGGGCTCAGATTACATTGTAGTAAGTGGTCTGTGGTTTGGTCTTCTCCACACTCGCATGTCATGGACTCCACTTTGTGGCCCCTTTTCTTAAGATTGGCTCTGCATCTCGTGGTGCCAGAGCGCAGTCTGATCAGCGCCTTCCAAGTTGCCCAGCCTTCTGTGTTCCCATCTCATCTGTGGAATAATACTTGACCATTGGAACTAGTTCCATCAAATGTTCACTTTTCCATATGAAATGACATAAAGGAAAACTTTGGATGCTTGAAAGGCTCCTTCTCCTTGTTGGGTTTCCTGTTTCTCCACTCAAATCAGGCCATTCACCGGAGGGATAGAGAAAGCGAACAGTGTAGTTTAATCACCTGAGTAATGGAATTACTTATACAAAACAGTGTTGTGGAACACTGTGAAAAGGGCAGCGTGTTATATGTTTGGAAAAAAATCCATTTGTATTAATTTGGAGGGGATTACTTTTGGGGGGAAATCGATAAGCCAGTATATAATACTTCACCCATCAAAGAGGCATGACAAGCCGTAGTCATCCGTCACGCCTTGACTTTGAGATGTTTAGTGGATCAAATTAACAGGAATTGAGCCTGTGATCAATATCAGGATGAGATGATGAATTGCTATGAGATTAGTGTCCTGACACTGTAAAAATGACAGAAAGTCGTCGGATTTTCATAGGCGTAAAAAAGAAAAATACAGCCATATGTTTCTTTGAGCGTGAATGTATTAAGATGTGCTTTCCATCTCCAAACTTCCATATGTTCATTAGAAACTCTGAACCGAACTTGATATATATTATGACAAATTGCAACGTGTGTCTTTATACTAACATTCAAGACGATTAAGCCAGTAGTAAAACAAGAACGACAACAGAATGGAAAATTTGGAAGCAGGAGATGAAATCGCCTTGAAAACATTGCCCCATAAAATGAGCCAAAGCCTCCATTGGAAGTCTGTGGTCGGTGTTGGGTGAAAGTTGCCTATTGAATTGCATGGGAGGCTGTAGAGATTCCCACTAATTAATCCTCAGATAATCAAAGTTGCAAAAGATACGCCTGCAAAGAGGGAGGGCCGCCTCTAACGTTGCTCAGAGTCCCCTTTGGCTTTTGATGGAACATTTAATAACAGAGGACTGCCTTGCTGCCAATTAAACATGTCATTCAAAGGGGCAACCTCAAAGAACAGAAAGGCAAAGCCATGAAATATATACAAATCCATCCATTCATCATCCACTTTTCCAAAAAAAAGAAAAGAAACCACTACAGTGCTGACTGGAGTTGGAAATAGATAATAAAAAATAACACTATTGAGGTGTGAATGGAAGACAGTGCTGGGTAAACTCCTATTTTGGAGAATTTGTTAAAAAAAGGAGGAGGGAATGAATGACACTTCAATCACATTTATGGATACACAGTAAGTTCTTGCCAGGAGGAGATTCTGGTTTCTTTACTGTTTGCATATATTCTGACTGAAGTCACAGATTGTTGGATATTAAGAAGAGATTATCTCTGTGCCCCCAATTACTAGGCTTGGGCGATCAAGAAAAAAATTGGTTCTAAACTCGTTTCGTTTCTAGGGTGCGCTAGCATTTCTAAATTCTGAGGACTTCCGAAATTTAAGATTTCAAATTTTTGAAATTTCCGAAATTTCGTAAATTACGAATCAATTCGTTAATGGCGGACGCGATTGCGCAATATGCTAAAAAAACCTCCAAATGGGACAGGGGGAACTTCTGAAGCTTCCCTCTCCCTCTGTTGTTGACTGTTGGTGTGATAAAGCAAACAACAACTATATTATTATAATATTATTATATTATATTATTGTATATTATTATTATATTATATATTATTATATTATATTATTATAATATTATTATATTATATTATTATAATATTATTATATTATATTATTGTATATTATATTATTATATTATATTATATTATGTTATTGTATATTATATTATATTATATTACTTTATATTATAATATATTATAATATATATAATATTATAATATATTATATTATAATATATTATATATATTATATTATATTATATTATACAATTATGATATAATATAATAATATAGTAATAAAATATATAATATAATATATACAATACTATAATATAATAGTACTATAATAATATAATATAATATATATATTATATTATATTATTATTATATTATATATTATATTATAGTATTGTATATTAGAGTGAGGCAAGAAGAAGCATGAGGAAAGAGGAGGGAAGCAGCAGAGCAAAGGGACCGGAAGTGGGGTAAATGCGAGATTGTAAAACTTGCACCAGACATACGAAAATAATTACGAAATAATTACGAAAATTGGAAAAATTGTTTCGATTCTTAATTACTCCTCACACTATTCCTGCATGGTTCGATATTGGATCGTAAGTTAATTTAAATACGAATTAATAATGAATTACGAAATTAACGAACTGGATCGCCCAAGCCTACCATTTACACTTCCATATAAAGTAGTTTGAATGTCCTGATATGCTCATCATAAATAATAATAATAATAATAATAATAATAATAATACATTCTATCCCCCCTCTCACCCACCACCATCTCCCCGAAGGGACTCGGGGTGGCAAACGAAGTAAAGCAAAGTGGTGCATTATGTAAGTGTAGACTTATATCATTCAATTCAGTGCATCTAAAGTGCATTATATGAGTCTACATAGATCATGTAGTGCAGTTTCAAAGTGCATCATATGGTCAATTAGATGGGACCTTAGTTAGGGGTGTTGCTGCATCTTGTCCCCTTGAGTTGCTTGGCTAGACTGGGGATGGATTGAAGGTAAACCTGGTCTCAAGACAAAAAAAATCCCATTGCCTCCCATGAGGACTTTGGGTACAAGGTCTCAAGTGAATTAATGCACTTTCTTGGTCTCCACTGACTTCCTGACTCTTCCTAGATCAGGGGTGACCAAACTTTTTAAGGCAAGGGCCAGTTCACAGTCCTTCACCCTGTTGGGGGCCCAGACTATGGTTGGAAATAAACGTGAACGCATTCCTCTGCAAACTGCATGTGTCTATCTGTAGTGCAAAAAACTGCATGAAAGGACAATACAATATATAAAGTGAAGAACATACCAGTCTTTCAATGGGAAGTGTGGACTTGCTTTCGGCTGATGGGAGAGTCAAGTTAATGAGGATTGTGGTTGTGTGCCTTCAAGTTGTTTCAGACAGTGGCCTATACTGCCTCAGAATCTGGTGGAGGTTTTTCAATAGAGGCGGATGGCCATCTGTTGGGAGGGCTTTGATTGTGGAAAGAGGTGCTTACAGTTGCCACCTGGGCTCTCCCCTTTTCTCCCCAAGGGAGGAGGCAGCCATTTTGGGAAACATGGGGTGGCAACGCAGGGCAAAGGGCCATGCTGCAGCAGTGATGGAGGCAACGAGTGCCTGGGACAAGCAAGGCAATTGGGGAGGCTTCTCTTGCAAAGAGATAAAGAAAAAGTTGTGTGGGAAGTGAGAGAGAGTGACAGAGAGACAAAGGGTACTGGGACGGGATGCCTGAGGCCAAAGTCACCGGAGGAGAAGAAGACAATTGGGGTGAAGGGACGCAAGAGGCCGGCATCTCTTTTTCTCTCCTCCTTTATTTATTTGTAGTGTCAGTACAACCAGTCAAATTATATTACATTTCTAACAGAACAAAGCAAACAAACAGACAAAATACAAAATTGGTGAGTTTGGTAGTTGATTAATAGGGCTGGGCTATTCGTTTCGTTAATTCGTTAATTCGTTAAAAATTCGTTATTTTTTGAATTACGAAACAATAACAAAACTTTTTTTTTAACCTGGAAGTGTTTTTAAATATCGAAACGGCAGGCGCCAAAAAATTTTGTATTTCCGTCCATTTCGGAAATACCTAAGATGGCCGCCTGCCGATGCTTGCTGGGAGCTCTGCCGGCTGAGCAAGCGAGGGAGAGGGCGAGCGAGAGGGGCGAGCGAGCGGCGACGGTGAGAGCCATTCAGCTGTGAAACTCTCTGCCCCAGAGGGAGTGCGGTGGAGAGGGACTCTTTGAAACAGAGGCTGGATGGCCATCTGTCAGGGAAGGGCTTGGTGGGCCATTGACCTTCAGTTTTGGAGTTGTAGTTCACCTACATCCAGAAACCACTACAGACTCAAACAATGATGGATCTGGACCACACTTGGCCAGCGAGAGGGGTGAGCGAGCGGCGAGCGAGAGGGGCGAGAGAGCGGAGAGCGAGAGGGGCGAGAGAGCGGCGAGCCGAGCGAGAGGGGCGAGAGAGCGGAGAGCGAGAGGGGCGAGAGAGCGGCGAGCCGAGCGAGAGGGGCGAGAGAGCGGTGAGCGAGAGGGGCGGGCGAGCGGAGAGCGAGAGGGGCGGGCGAGCGGAGAGCGAGAGGGGCGGGCGAGCGGAGAGCGAGAGGGGCGGGCGAGCGGAGAGCGAGAGGGGTGGGCGAGCGGAGAGCGAGAGGGGCGGGCGAGCGGAGAGCGAGAGGGGCGGGCGAGCGGAGAGCGAGAGGGGCGGGCGAGCGGAGAGCGAGAGGGGCGGGCGAGCGGAGAGCGAGAGGGGCGAGTGAGCGGAGAGCGAGAGGGGCGAGTGAGCAGAGAGCGAGAGGGGCGGGCGAGCGGAGAGCGAGAGGGGCGAGCGAGCGGAGAGCGAGAGGGGCGAGTGAGCAGAGAGCGAGAGGGGCCGGAGAGCGAGAGGGGCGAGCGAGCGGAGAGCGAGAGGGGCGGGCGAGCGGAGAGCGAGAGGGGCGGGCGAGCGGAGAGCGAGAGGGGCGGACGAGCAGAGAGCGAGAGGGGCGAGTGAGCGGAGAGCGAGAGGGGCGAGTGAGCGGAGAGCGAGAGGGGCCGGAGAGCGAGAGGGGCGAGTGAGCGGAGAGCGAGAGGGGCGGGCGAGCGGAGAGCGAGAGGGACTCAAACAATGATGGATCTGGACCACACTTGGCAAAAGCACTCAATATACACCCAAATATGAACACAGATGGAGTTTGCGGGAAATAGACCTTGACATTTGGGAGTTTTAGTTACGGGGATTTATGGTTCACCTGCAATCAAAGAGCGTTCTGAACCCCACAAGCGGCGAGCGAGAGGGGTGAGCGAGCGGCGAGCGAGCAAGAGGGCCCGCCAGAGTGAGTGCCTGCCTTCCCTCCTTAATAATAATTTAAATTTAATAATAATAATTTTAATTTCTCCTCCCTATTCTACTAAATTAATAATAATTAAATTTAAAAAATATTTTAAAAATATTGAAAAAAAAAAGGGCGCCATCTTTACAAAATGTTTTGTAAATATTTACGAAATTTCGTAAATACCGAACTTTTTTGGGGGAAAATTTTGTAATTATTTTAAATAACGAAACAAAAAAACACCCCAATTACAAAACGATTACAAAACCAAATTTTTGCGTTGTTACCCAGGCCTATTGATTAAATGTCCTTTGACCAGTATCTGGCCACTTGGAGTGCTTCTGGTATTGCTGCAAGGAGGTCCTCCATTGTGCATGTAGCAGGGCTCAGGTTGCATTGCAACAGGTGGTCAGTGGTTTGCTCCTCTCCACACTCGCATGTCGAGGATTCCACTTTGTAGCCCCATTTCTGAAGGTTGGCTCTTCATCTCATGGTGCCAGAGCGCAGTCTGTTCAGCGCCTTCCAAGTCACCCAGTTTTCTGTGTGCCCAGGGGGGAGTCTCTCATTTGGTATCAGCCATTGGTTGAGGTTCTGGGTTTGAGCCTGCCACTTTTGGACTCTTGCTTGCTGAGGTGTTCCAGCGAGTGTCTCTGTAGATGTTAAAAAACTATTTCTAGATTTAAGTCGTTGACGTGCTGGCTGATACCCAAACAGGGGATGAGCTGGAGATGTCTCTGCCATGGTCCTTTCACTATTGGCTGCTACTTCCCGGCGGATGTCAGGTGGTGCAATACCGGCTAAGCAGTGTAATTTATCCAGTGGTGTAGGGCACAGACACCCCGTGATAATGCGGCATGTCTCATTAAGAGCCACATCCACTGTTTTAGTGTGGTGAGATGTGTTCTCTCCTCGTGAGGAGCTCACCTTTTCCAGAGCTCTGATCCCCAAAAGGAAGGAAGGAATCAAGGAAAGAGGAAGGAAGGAAGGAAGGAAGGAAGGGGGAAGAAAAGAAGCAAGGGATGGAGAGAGGCCTGGAGAGAGGGGGCCATTGGAAATGTGAACAGGGGCTGCAGGTGGCCCCTGGGCTGGACTTTAAACATGCCTGTCCTAGAGGTTTCCTGGTGGGTCATTCATTGTCCATTTTGGGGCAAGAAAAAGTGTGACCACAGAACCCAGAGGGGCTGAGTTTTATCCCCCATTCCTCGACCAATGGGCACTCGATCTGATTTGGCAGGAGCTTCTGTGAAGTTCAATAAAACTACTTTTTGGACCAGAAACTGCCAGAATTGTCCAGCCAAAGGGTCACTAGCCAAGGCAACTGCAGAGAAATGAGAGCAATGGCCTGCAGAAATAACTTTCCCAAGCTCCAGCCCCTTCCCACTTCCCCTTGCAAAACCTAGTCTTCAGTCCGAACATCTGAGGGCGGGCAGGCGGGCGGGTTGGGGATGATTGCTGTAGGTAAGCTGCTGAGTGGATTTCTTCAAACCTGATGAAAGGTACTTATTTAACTCTATTTTGGAGTGGATAAAAATAACAGGCTAAATCCCGTGTTCCGTGAGCAGTTCCAATCAGACGTCCTCCCCTTCTTCCTTTCCTTCCTCCTTTTTACTATCTCAAAACTAACTCAGTAAGGTGTATAACTCCCTGGAGCCAATAGCAATACCCATATTGTTTTCTTCCGCTTTTTAAACATTTATTTGATTTCTACCCTGGATTTCTATACTACCACCCCCTAACTTCTGATAATTTCCATCAATGCCTTGAAGCCATTACAGGATGGTTGCGTGCCAGTAGGCTGAGGGTGAATCCAGCGAAGACGGTGATCCTCTGGTTGGGCCGCCCGGACGGAGGGGAAATCTGGTTGCCTACCCTGGATGGAGTGACATTATGACCGCCATCTTTGGTAAAGAGTCTGGGATCCTTTTAGACCCTCTGCTGATGATGGAGACCCAGGCCTCCGCTGTGAGCAGAGTCGCATTTTTCCATCTGTGCCAGGCTAGGCGGCTGGTTTCCTATCTGTCCAGAGATGACCTGGCCACGGTGATCCAGGCTACGGTTATCTCAAGGTTGGACTATTGTAATGCCCTTTCCATAGGCCTGCCTTTATCGGTGATCCGGAAACTTAAACTAGTGCAAAATGCTGCTTCTCGCAGGGGTCCCAGTGAGGTGCCACATCACTCCAATCTTGCAGCAACTGCACTGGTTGCCGATTGAGCACCAGATTACCTTCAAAGTGCTGATTCTTACCTTTAAGGCCTTATATGGCCTGGGGCTGGAGTACCTGAGGGACCACCTCACCCCCTACCAATCCCCGAGATCACTTTGTTCAGACGATCAGAATCTCCTTAGGGTTCCCAATTTTAGGACCATTCACCTGATGTCTACCAGGCATAGAGCTTTCTCGATGGTGGCTTCTTACCTGTGGAATGCTTTGCCAGCGGGAACACGAGCTCTCCGTGATTTACTTACTTTTTGTAGAGCTTGTAAAACTTATTTATTTAGGGTGGCATTTGAATTTTGTTGATCAAAGTTTTTCTTGATCTTATATGTAATGAGCTGTGCCCTGCCACGCGTTGCTGTGGCCCAGTCTGGTGATCTGGAAAATAAAGTAATGAGAAAGTGTTGGTTTCTAATATATGTAATTCCTTTCTGCTTGTGAGTAAACAGTATTCCTTGATGTTTCTTTGTCAGTGTTGATGTGGAGAGTGTCTGGTTTGCCTACTCTGGAATATGCAACATATCATAGTCCTTCTTTAAGGGTCTCTTTCAAATCTATGATACTATATCTCTCTGTGTGTGAATCATATCTATCTATATTTATGACTGGATGACTCTTTGTCAGGAGGGCTCTTATTACATTTTCTTTCCCTGGTGAAGAGAGTTGGACTGGATGGCCTTAAGTATTTTCTGTTGGTCATGGGGGTTCTGTGTGGGAAGTTTGCCCCATTTCTGTCATTTGTGGGTTTCAGAATGCTCTTTAATTGTAGTGAACTATAAATCCCAGTAACTACAAATCCCAAATGTCAAGGTCTATTTCCTCCAAACTCCATCTGTGTTCATATTTAGGCATATGGAATTTTTGTGTCAAGTTTGGTCCAGATCCATCATTGTTTGAGTCCACAGTGCTCTCTGGATGTAGGTGAACTACAACTCCCAAACTCAAGGTCAATGCCCACCAAACCCTTCCAGTGTGTTCTGTTGGTCATAGAAGTCCTATATGCCATGTTTGGTTCAAGTCCATCATTGGTGGAGTTCAGAATGCTCTTTGATTGTAGGTGAACTATAAATCCCAGCAACTACAAATCCCAAATGTCAAGGTCTATTTCCCTTAAACTCCATCTGTGTTCATATTTGGGCATATGGAATATTCATGCCAAGTTTGGTCCAGATCCATCATTGTTTGAGTCCACAGTGCTCTGTGGATGTGGGTGAACTATAATTCGTAAACTCAAGGTCAATGTCCACCAAACCCTTCCAGTTTTTTCTGTTGGTCATGGGAGCCCTGTGTGCTACGTTTGGCCCAATTCCATCATTGGTGGAGTTCAGAATGCTCTTTGATTGTAGGTATATTATAAATCCCAGCAATGACAATTCCCAAATAAAAAAATCATTTTTTTAGTGGAGGACATAAATTGGACTGTTAGGTGTCTTGTGTCCAAATTTGGTGTCAATTCCCCCAGTGGTTTTTGAGTTCTGATGGTAGCACGAACTAACATTACATTTTTATTTATATAGATGTATCACATGTGTATATTGTAAACCTCTCCAAGCCTTCGGGAGTGGCGGTATATAAAATTGATTAATAAATAAATAATAAATAAATAAACCCATCTCCTCCTTCCCTTCCTGCCTTCCTACCTTTGTTTATTTATTTATGCTTCACCTTTTTCAGACACCTAGGCATACTTTACAAAATAGCCGTTTCTTTAAAACATGGTTCAATGTACAAATACTCAATACGAATTTTTAAAAATTACAAACTTGTAAAGACAACCCATGGATTCCTGAAACCATAGATAATAGTGAACCTTATATACGGACTACACTTGGGTCACACTAGAATTGCACTAGATGAGCTAGAGAAGCCAGCAAACACTTCCAAGTGGAAATATATATTTTGGGGGGCAAATAAGTGAAATTGAGGATATTGAATCTGTGGGTAAGGGGGTCGTGTTATATAGTTCATGTACAGTCATTTAGGACTTTTCAGTCATAGAATCATAGAATCATAGAATCAAAGAGTTGGAAGAGACCTCATGGGCCATCCAGTCCAACCCCCTGCCAAGAAGCAGGAATGTTGCATTCAAATCACCCCTGACAGATGGCCATCCAGCCTCTGCTTAAAAGCCTCCAAAGAAGGAGCCTCCACCACACTCCGGGGCAGAGAGTTCCACTGCTGAACGGCTCTCACAGTCAGGAAGATCTTCCTCATGTTCAGATGGAATCTCCTCTCTTGTAGTTTGAAGCCATTGTTCCGCGTCCTAGTCTCCAGAGAAGCAGAAAACAAGCTTGCTCCTTCCTCCCTGTGGCTTCCTCTCACATATTTATACATGGCTATCATATCCCCTCTCAGCCTTCTCTTCTTCAGGCTAAACATGCCCAGCTCCTTAAGCCGCTCCTCATAGGGCTTGTTCTCCAGACCTTTTATCATTTTAGTCTTGCATTCAGTCTTGCATTCAGCCTTGGGAGACAAAGCTTGCAAGTGGAGCCCATTCAGGACATCATAGGCATACTGCATATGAAACCCTTGATCTTAAGATCTTTCTTCATGAACTTCGGGAGAAATTCACACATTTTGGAACGTTTTGATATATATGACGCAATCCCCACCCACCCATTCCTGCACTAATCCTAGTCCGACTGTCAAACGGCTATACCACTGTGAGTCTCCTTATGCAGAATACCCAATGTGAAAGGGAAAAAAATATTAGAGAAGCCAGCAGGAGGGAGAGTGGGTGGACACTGCCAGGCAGATAAGAAAGTGAAGATAAAGCAAAACGCCTTCTGGGATTTATTTCTTTGAGTCAGCTCTGCGCTGAGCCGTTCTAGACTATAAAGTTTGCATCTGCATTTAAACAGCCTGTAAATGGCCAGAAATCAAATCAAAATGATAGCAAGCAATCCTGGCTCGCTCACTCGCTCGAGGGGGAAGCAAGGAACCGGCCGAGCAAATCCTCCAATCACTGCCTACCGAGGATGGAACGTAAACTGGCCTGGAATAGATGTTGCTAAGGGAGATGGAGAAAAGGCCAAGAGAGCACCAACTAACTGGGCAAGGAGCAGGGGCGGCTCAACCCATTATGCAAAGTAAGCATTTTCAGGCTGATCTGGCTGGGGTGGTCCATGCCTTGGTCACCTCCAGATTGGACTACTGCAATGCGCTCTACGTGGCGCTGCCCTTGAAAACGGCTCGGAAGTTCCAACTGCTCCAATGAGCAGCAGCCAGGATGTTAACTGGCGCTCCTTACAGAGAGAAGTCAACCCTCCTGTTCAAGGAGCTCCACTGGCTGCTGTTTATTTTCCGAGCCCAATTTAAGGTGCAGGTGCTTACCTACAAAGCCCTGAACAGTTTGGGACCATCCTACCTGCGTGACCGCATCTCCGTCTACGAACCCACGCGTTCACTTCGGTCATCTGGAGAGGCCCTGCTCGTGATCCCGCCTGCGTTGCAAGCACGTTTGGTGGGGACACAAGACAGGGTCTTTTCTGTGGTGTCCCCCCGACTCTGGAAACCCTCCCCAAAGATCTTAGACAGTCCCCTACACTGGCAGTCTTTAGAAAGAACTTGAAGACCTGGCTGTTCCGATGTGCCTTCCCAGAATAGGAAATCTCCAATACCAAGTCCCATAAGCACTTTATTAGAACTAAGATTGCTGCACACTGCACTTGCCCTATAATGCCTTATATCCCACCTGTCACATCAGCACTTTTAATCCTGTACCCATTACTCTGGCCCGGCCCAGTTTATTGTGTCTTAGTGTATTGTTTATTGCTTGTTGTTTATATTGCTTTAATTGTTTTTAATTTGCCTTTGGTTTTGTATGTTATATTGTGTGTTGAGGGAGGGTGTTGCAAGGGGGTGTCAGAAGGGTCACCAAAGAACACCAGAAAACACAGTATATTCTATTGGTCATGAGGGTTCTGTGTGGGAGGTTTGCTCCTTGATTGTAGGTGAACTATAAATCCCAGTAACTGCAACTCCCAAATGTCAAGGTCTGTTTCTCCCAAACTCCATCTGTGTTTATATTTGGAAATATTGAGCATTGGTGTCAAGTTTGGTCCAGACCCATCACTGTTTGAGTCCACAGTGCTCTTTAGATGTAGGTGAACTACAACAAAACCCAAGGTCAATGCCCACCAAACCCTTCTAGTGTTTTCTGTTGGTCAGGGGAGTCCTGCGTGCCAAGTTTGGTTCAATTCCATCATTGGTGGAGTTCAGAATGCTCTTTGATTATAGGTGAACTATAAATCCCAGCAACTACAACTCCCAAATGACAAAATCATAATTTTTTGAGTGATGGTCACTCCTTGTGTTGTGAGATGTTGTGTTGCCAAATTTGGTGTGATTTTGTTATTTGGTTCTTTTGTTTTTAAGGTACTCATTATGCACGGAACATTTTTATATACATAGATTGATTGATATATGGTTGATGTTACTTTTATGTCAATTTATATGGTTGATGCTAGAATGTGATTTTAATGACCTGGTAAGCTGCCTTGGGCCCACTGGAGAAAGGTGGGGTAGAAATGTCCGAAATCAATCAATCAGTGAACCCGGTGCCACCCCAAGAAAGGTGCCTCTGTTTCAGTCTAAGACAGTGCACAGTCACAATTCCAACAATAGACAGGGTATAGGGTTTTTAACTTTAAAGATCCCACCCGCTGTCACCAATTGTACAGACTGTTCTTAAATTCTGCCACCAATTATACAGGTGTGGATGATTATGGATATAATTTATCTCAGGCCTCAATTGTTGATAAGAATTTATTATAGGGGAGGCCAATTATTACTTGTAAATTAAGGTAACTGCCACCAACGTGAGGTATCGCCGATGAGATCTGGCTCCACAGACGCAGATTAATGGAGATGAGACGGTCTTCAACAAAAGTTAACAAGTTTATTATGTACAAAGCGTATGGTTGCAGGCTGTTAAATAACTTTGAATAACTTATAGAACTTTGAATGTAACTTGGTTTGTAATACAGTCCACTCTTCTAGATGACACAACTCGTGATTGACTTTTACTGAGGTGAAGCACTTTAATAAACAATGTTTCCTAATGTGAATAGCCTTCCAATTTGATCTTTTCTTGATCAAATCCCTGATCTCTAGTCCTTCCCTGACTAGTGATCTTATCGAGCTTCCTTTAGTCTACTCTAACTAAAGAAACTGGCTAGGTTTCTCCCTTCAGCCTTCCTAGACTGAAAAACCTCCAGCTATTCACACACACTGACTCTCCACTCTCCACTCTCAACTGCCAACTCCGACTGCCAACTCCGAACTGCCTCTTTTCCAAAGACGCACATAACATTTTCTTGCTTGGCTCCGCCCACTTCTCACTCTCCTGCCTGTTCTCCTTGGCAACCTCACTGTGGATACAACCAGTTAACTCTAGTTTCAGCTACTGTTACCAACACAAATATATTCTAACAGTTAAACATATACATAGTATCAATGACTTCTGCACAGACAGGCATGGGGAAGCTTCAAGTGTTTTGGACTTCAGTTCCCACAAGCCTCCAAGGAAGGAGCTTCCACTGGATTCCAAGGCAGAGAGTTCCACTGCTGAACAGTTCTTCTTAAAGTCATGACATTCTTCCTAATGTTCAAGTGGAATTCCCATCCCTGTAATTTGAACCGGGTGTTAGGAATTGTAGGAGTTGAAGTCCAAAACACTTGGAGGCCTGAAGCTTCCCCATGCCTAGTCTAAGAGGTTTGAAAGCAGGGCTGCCTTAAAAAGCGTTTTGAGAAGTGTGCTGGCATCCTTGAAATGGGAGGAGTCATCACCTGCGCATGTGATGGGATGAAGAGGATGGCTGAGTTAGAAGCTGGAGGAGGCGATCTCGGTGTGATGAGAGTGAGTAAATTCTTCATCTTCTTTGAAGACAGAACCCCATGGAACTCACTCTTTCCCCTGCTTTCCCTCATATTCTCCAGCTCAGTGTGATGAAGTCCATAGACTGTGTTATTGTTCTAATAAGAGCTCCAAGAAGCAGCCTTTCCTGTATCAAAGAAGAAGAAATTCAACAATGGCCTCTCCTTCGCATCCAAATCTCAGGCACTCCATATATCACAATCCCTCGTTGTTTAAAGAACACCTCTTAACATATGTTCATGCTCAGCTACAATGACACACCGCCGTGCACAATGTCTATGAAAGCAAGTGGACATAACTCATTTCCAGGAAAGCTTAGCCCATGAATAATTCCTCCTTCCTGAACACCTTCGCTGCTCCCAGGGGTGAGGAGCCAAAGGAAGGGAATGGGAGAAGCAAAGCCCAACAATTGTTAAAGTTTGACCCGGCCATAAATCTCCCCTTGGCGCATACTTTATGAGAGCACTCAGTGGAAAAGTAATTCCCACTTACTGTGGCGTGGCCTTTATAAGTCACTTTGGATTGAGTGCTGTCATAGCCGAGATTTCGGCAGGTATTCCCTACTGCTTCCATGGTATTTTAAATCTCACTTAGTTATGGAGAACTTCCAATTTTGTTTTATTTTAAGAGAGAGCAGGCAGAGAGTTTTGTTTTAAATAAGAACCATTCACCGCTTCAGAAGGATCCTTTCATGTCTTGCAGGTCATAACTGCTCATCACTTTCATGACTATTCAAGCTCAATAATCCCATGTAGGGAGGGAAAAACAGTTTTATTTAAGAATACAAAACACAAATCTATGTGTACTTTTTGTGGTCAGTTGAATGAAGGAAATAAATATCTATCTTTTGCCCATTTGTCCCAAAAAATAAATGTTTTTTTCCCCCAAATATTTATTAAACATTTACTAGGAGAGTGGGGGGAAAGAAGGGGGGGGGAGAAATAATGGGAATAATGGATTAGTTATTGGTTAGTTGCTATGCTGTCACGCGGTGGGCATGTGAAAGAGTCTGTAGACAGGACATGTTTCCTCAATGCCCAGCGGGACACCGGGGTGCCTCGGCTGAGAGGCCTTTCGGATTTCCCCACACAAAGTTCTTTTAAAGATTAATAGAAAGTTCAACAAAGTTTTTATTGTTGCTTAAATCTTCAATAAATCAAACAAATACTTCAAGGCTTTGAATCAACTGGTGGCTTGCTTAAATCTTGTCCACAAGAGACAGGCAACTTTCTTCATATACTGTTTCTACCTTCTATTATTATTATTATTATTGTTATTATTATTTACTTTATTTGTACCCCGCTAGCATCTCCCGAAGGACTCGATGCGGCTAACAAAGGCCAAGGCCTCAAACACAACATAACAATACAACCTAAAGCAAATTAAAAACAATTAAAGCAATATTAAACAGCAAAACAACAAGCAATCAACAATACACCAAAACACAATAAAACTGGGCCGGGCCAGAGTAAAGGGTACAGAATTAAAAGTGCTGATGTGACAGGTGATATGTAAGGATTATGGGTAAGTGCAGTGTGCACTGTGCGGCAATCTTAGTTCTAATAAAGTGCTTCTGGGACTTGGTTTTGGAGATTTCCTATTCTGGGAAGGCACATCGGAACAGCCAGGTTTTCAAGTTCTTTCTGAAGACTGCCAATGTAGGGGCCTGTCTAAGATCTTTGGGGAGAGTGTTCCAGAGTCGGGGGGCCACCACAGAAAAGGCCCTGTCTCGTGTCCCCACCAAATGCGCTTGCGATGCAGGCGGGATCACGAGCAGGGCCTCTCCAGATGAACGAAGTGAACGCGTGGGTTCTTAGATGGACATGCGGTCACGCAGGTAGGCTGGTCCCAAACCGTTCAGGGCTTTGTAGGTAAGCACCTGCACCTTAAATTGGGCTCGGAAGATAAACGGCAGCCAGTGGAGCTCCTTGAACAGGAGGGTTGACCTCTCTCTGTAAGGTTAACATCCTGGCCACTGCTCGTTGGACCAGTTGAAATTTCTGAGCCGTTTTCAAGGGCAGCCCCACATAGAGCGCATTACAGTAATCCAACCTAGAGGTGACCAAGGCATGGACTACCCCGGCCAGATCTACAGGGGAAATCCTTGACCCCTCTCTGGGCAATCTGACTTAAGCTCTGCTGGCGTGGGCCCCTACACCCGGTCCAAATTGCGTTATGACTGCCGCGAGTGGTCCTTACCAAAAAGAGTCCTTTAGTATATTTCCAAGTGGAAAGAAGGCTTTCAATTCCCAGCGAAGGCTGGCTGTAGAGTTGTGGAACTAAATTCCCCAACAAAGGCTATGATGTAGTTCTCTGTAGAGCTGTGGGGCTGGATCCCCCCCCCCCCAGCAAAGCTGTAAAAGACAAAGCTTTCTACAGGTGGAACTGATTCACATCCTGTATGAAAGGCTTCTCTGTGTGAACTGAATTAGAGGTCCCCGTTTCCCCGCCTTTTACTAAATTATCATGATTACAACTAAGTTTTCTTCTCTTTTTCTTTAAAACACATTTCAGTAAACATTGACAATTCTAACAATTTCAGTTTTAAGTCCATTGGTGGTATCTTCTTGTGTCTTCTCACCTTGTCTCCTGGTATTCACATCTTCTTATCCAGTTCTTCTTCAATGAAAATTGATCTTGATATTTCATGGCAGATTATTTCACTTAACTCTTTTCCTAAATTATTTATTTATTTATTATCTATGAAGAAAATTCTACAATTTTCATTTAAATTGTCAGTAGGCTAGAATTCATATCATTTTATCATTATCATGCTTTCTTTCTTTTTGTGTTACATCTAATTTATATAATTCTATATCACCAACCCATCTTAATATATAAAAAGCTAATGGTCGTTGTTAGTAGCCTAAAATCAAACAAACTATGGGGCCAACTGACATCAAATTTGGCCTCCAAACTTCTCATACCACAAGGCATGACCAACAATTTAAAAAAACCAAAACTGTGAAAACAGCTTTACAATACTTAAAAAATAAAAAAACACCTTACCACGCATGTGCAAAACCTTCATGTACCTTCATAACCTTTGAAAACCCTGACAGCTTGACAGATGCCAATGTCTTTTGGGTTACAAAGGTCAACAACAAGCTGGTTGGAAGCTCACTCTGACCTGGGCTGGCTTTGAACTAATGACCTGTGGTCAGAAGTGATCTTGATTTATTTATTTCTCGCACCTCTACCTCGCCCTTCTCAACCCCCGAGGGGGGACTCAGGGTGGCTTATAAAAGGCACAATTCGATGCCAACACAACAATAAGATAAAAAATAAACATATATAAACAGTAATTAAAACAATTAAAACAATCAATTATACATCATAATCAATAAAAACCAATCTAGTGCTCAACATTTGCCAGCTCAGAGTGCGTAAATTCATTCCACATTGTCAAATCCATCAATTCCAGTCGTCGCTTGAGCTTGTCTATCTGCCAGATTACCCAAAGGCCTGGTCTCATATCCATGTTTTTAATTTCCTTCTAAAAGAGAGGAGGGATGTCGATGACCTAATTTCCATGGGGAGTGAATTCCACAGGCGAGGGGCCACCACCGAAAAGGCCCTGCTTCTTGTCCCCGCCAACCTCACTTGTGATAGAGGTGGGGCCGAGAGCAGGGCCTCCCCAGAAGATCTTAAGCTCCGAGGCGGGATGTAGAAGGAGATGCGTTCAGACAGATATGCTGGGCCGGAACTGTATAGGATTTTGTAGGTCAAAACCAGCACTTTGAATTGTGCTCTGAACTGGATTGGCAGCCAATGGAGCTGACATAACAGAGGGGTGGTATGTATAAAGTCTACGCTTTACAGCTGTCTGGACTGGGGGGCCAACAGATCCCACCAACTGTCCTTCCTTTAAAAATAAAGACTTACACCACTTGATAAAGACTTCACTTGCACCTATATAACACTTAAGGAGATGTCTCTCTATTTAAACTTTCGCTGCCACCATAAACTAAATGAACAGGAACCCTCTAGCTGGTTAACCTAAGAAAAGGCTTTTTAGACCATCAAGTACTGTGTCTTTTAAATGGCTTCTTTGAAGGAAAACAGATGAGGTTGATTTAAAAGGAAAAGGGACTAAATCCACAAATGTACACTTGACTCAGGCTTAAGTTTTAAAAAAAAAACAAGGAAAGTTTATTTAATATAGTACAGAAGGAAGTGAATGCAGTTTAATAAGCTTGGCTGTTACAGATAAAATGTTTTGGTTCTTAAAAGCGTAACGGTTGCATGAGAATGGTTCTTTCCTTTGTTACAAATATAAAACCCAGCTATTTCTTCCCTAAATAGCTGTACCCAGTTTGCTACAGCTCACTTGGCTGGCAAACTTCAGGCAAACTGCCTATTCTAATCACGAACTCCTAAAACTGTAATCCTGCCATAACTCTAACATCAACAGACTCACTGACTAAAGAAGCTTCTTTCTTTCCCTCCAAACAGTCTAACTCCGCCCCCCTTTAACAAACCAATCCTGGCTGTTTCAAGGCTGGCTCAGGCCTAGGCCACTCCCCCTCTCTGAACTGGAGCTTTCCCTAAACTAAAATGGCTCCTGCTGCCCTCTGCCAGGTCTTCTAAGGCTGAAACTAACTAGCCTGCCTCTCCTAGGCCCTGCCACCCAGGCTGGCAAGGTAAGGGATCTTCACAGTATGCTCCCTGTATGACGCTCCGGTGAGTAATCTGGCTGCCGCCCACTGGACTAATCGAAGTTTCCGAACAGTCTTCAAAGGCAACCCCATGTAGAGTGCGTTGCAGTAATCTATTCGGGATGTAACAACAGCGTGGACCACTGTGGCTAGATCAGACTTCCCAAGGTACGGGCACTTAATGCAGCTGACTCTCAGCCAGCTGTGTCACAATCCCAGTGCTAGGGCCAGCTAACACCTTCAAACAAAGGATTTCCCCAGGCAGCAATCAGCCAGGCTTTGAAGCTGCAAAGGCTTTGAAGTTTACAGGTGAACCTATATGAAAATGCCTAGACTACAATAAGTCTGGTTGATACATCTTTTATTATACTGTCTGTGGTCTGAATGTGGAGGTTTAATTCGGCAGGCATGGCTCTATTTTAGCCTTCCAATTTGGCTTGCTGGAATACGCATTGCAATGAATATTGAAAGGGCAGCTTGAAACTTAAAGTGCTGCCTTCTCAGCAGCCATGTAAATACCCATTAGACTGAAAATGCAGTCTTTGAGGTTAGGCATTCTCTGGCCTGCGAAAGGCTGGGCTGTGCTATAGGACGGAACTCATTAATTCTTGCTAAACATCCTTCTATTGAGCAAGGCCTCTGAGTTTAATAACAGCCATAAGTTAATATTTGTGGCTGCAATGCGAATGTACTTGATTGGAGACATAATAGATCTTTCTTTCTCATATTTGTTTTGGCTTCCCCGGGGCTTGTTTTTCTTTAAACTACAAATTGACAGTCAAACATTGCAATTAGTTACAATGAACGTTGCAGAAAGTTATCTACCCGCTGCCATTCCATTTTACCAAAAGTGGATTTATTTTGATCACCGCTAATTAGGCAGGCTATTCCAGTTCACTTGGCTCGTTTTTGTCCCCAACCCATTTCTTGCAAAAAAGATGCAAAGAAAGGGATTGTGGCATAAGTAGCTGCACACGTCTCATGGAACCAGCACATGGAACATGGATTGATTAACCCTGTATTCTCTTCCATGCACAGTCTATGGCCCCATCCATTCTGCCATATAATACCATTTGAAACAGCAGTATATGCTCAGTATAGTCTCATTTATTTATTTATTTATTTATTTATTTGCTTTATTTCTATACCGCATTTTTCAGCCTGATAAGGCGACTCAATGCGGTTTACACAAAGAAAATCATCACAGTAACATCAATACTATCACAACAATATCCTAAACAATTAAAACACATCATATACAGCAACAAAATCAAACAATCATTAACAATTCATAACGCCTCAATATGAAATCAGAATCCGTTCTTGTAATCCTTGTGCCATTCCTGAGATCAAATTTTTCCGTCCTCCTATATTCAGTTGCACTGTTTAGCCAAACGCTTGTTCATAGAGCCAGGTCTTAACCTTCTTCCGAAACGCCAGCAGCGAAGGGGCCTGTCTGATGTCTACAGGTAGGGCATTCCATAGCCGAGGGGCCACCACCAAGAAGACCCTGTCCCTGTGGCGCAGGCGGGACCGAGAGCAGGGCCTCCCCTAGTCGGTTCATAGGTGGAGATGCGGAGAGGTAAGAAGGGCCAGAACCGTTTAGGGCTTTATAGGCTAACACCAGCACCTTGAATTGTGCCCGGTAGGAAATTGGCAGCCAGTGGAGCTGGCTCAACAGAGGAGTGGTATGCTCCCTGAGTGCCGCTCCCGTTAGCAACCTGGCTGCCGAGCGCTGGACCATCTGAAGCTTCCGGGCAGTCTTCAAAGGCAACCCCAGTTAACTGCATTGAACTGCATAATAATAATAATACCAACAACAACAATAATAATAAAACTTTATTTATACCCCACTACCATCTCCCCAAGGGACTCGGTGCGGCTTACATGAGGCCAAGCCCACAGTACATCAATAACAGAAGCAATAACAAAACCGAGAGCAGAGCCTCCCTGGATGATCTTAAACTCCAATGTGGATTGTAGAGGGAGATACATTCGGACAAGTAGGCTGGGCCTATCTTTAAAACATGGGAAAAGTTTATTAAACTGCCAAAACTTTGGGTTGTTGTAGGTTTTTTTCGGGCTATATGGCCATGTTCTAGAGGCATTCTCTCCTGACGTTTCACCTGCATCTGTGGCAAGCATCCTCAGAGGTAGTGAGGTCTGTTGGAACTAGGGAAAAGGGTTTATATATCTGTGGAATGGCCAGGGTGGGAAACAGGACTCTTGTCTGCTGGAGCTAGGTGTGAATGTTTCAACTGACCACCTTGATTAGCATTTGATGGCCTGGCAGTGCCTGGGGCAATATTTTGTTGAGAGGTGATTAGATGTCCTTGTTTGTTTCCTCGCTGTTGTTTTGCTGTTGTAATGCCAAAACTTTGTTTTTGCGGGAGGGGCATCATCCTGCAGCACATTCTGCTCTAGGTTTTCAATAAACATATCTCATCATTGAGTCTCAACCAATTCAACCAAGTTTGTGACAACCACAAAAATGAAGTTTCTGGAGTAGAACAACTACTTTCAAGGCAGGACCCCACAATTAAACAGGAAATAACACTTTCAAGCCAGGAAGAGAACATTTTCTTACATTTTGGTACACAGTGTAATTTCATGATTCAGCATGTCTGTCACTGTTGTCATTAACAATAAATTTGAGGTCAAGCCTGTATCAGATTCAAATATGAGAGTCACGGTTTTTCCCCCCAGTCTTACACAAGGTGACTTCTGTAGCTCTCTATTGGTGTTAGAGCCACATAACAGGTTGACAAAATAATACGCAAGGAAGCAAATGTCTTCAGTCTGAATGCAGAACACAAAGGGATTTCTCAGCAAACAGGAATTTTAACTGTCAGCTTGACTGCATCAAAGACTTTCCTTGCGTTTTAATGAAAAGGAGAAAGGTTATTGAAAGGTAAATATGAAATGCCAAGGCATATCTTCCAAACACACACATATACATTCTCACCATTTCCCCAAAAAAAGAAAGCATTTCAGATTCTAGACAACATAATTTTTAGTATCTTTCTAGCACCCGAGAGATCTCGTCTGAAGGCCACTTGAGGTCCAATTAGTATTCCATGTTTTATCATGTTCTTGCTGATGAAAGAGAGGGGCTGGAAGACGGTTAGCAATTAATTGTCCAGAGTAATATAGAACTAATGTGCAAGCAGTTCTGAAGGCCTTAATTGGAATATCTTGTTGATTTGGTTCATTGTATGCGTTGATCTACTCGTTAGATATCTAGAATGGAAACCAGTGAAAAAAGTCTGACCTTCCTTATGTCTGACATGTCTGATGATGATGATAGTGGTGGTGGTGATGGTGGTGGTGGTGATAATTGGAGGATAGGAGAGATATACGTACTAGCAGACTGAAGGTGAATCCAGCGAAGACTGAGATCCTGTGGCATGGCTGCCCAATAGGTCCAAACCATCCGTTACCTACCTTTGATGGCGCTGCTCTATCTCCATCGCCTACCGTTAAGAGCCTAGGTGTCATTTTGGATTCGCAGCTGACTATGGAGGCTCAGATCGCTGCTGCCAGCAAACAGGCCTTTTTCCATTTACAACAAGCAAGGCAACTGCACCTTACCTGTCGGATGAGGCTCTGGCAACAGTCATCCATGCCACGGTCACATCTAGGCTGGACTATTGCAACGCCTTGTATGTTGGCCTTCCTATTTCTACGACCCGAAAGCTCCGTATTGTCCAGAATGCTGCAGTCAGGTTACTCACAAAAACGGCCATGAAATGCCATATAACACCAGTGCTGCGGCATCTACACTGGCTCCCAGTTGAGTATCGTGGTTTGTATATATGGCCAGGGTCCATTGTATCTTAGAGACCGTCTCTCCTTCTACCATCATCGGAGGTCGCTACGACCATCCCAACGCGATTTGCTCTATATGCCGGGTCCTAGGGAAGGGCACTTGGACAGCACCAGACGCAGGGCCTTCTCTATTTCTGCCCCTGCCTTATGGAATTCCTTGCCTCCCTATTTGAGAGCCATGCGTGACTTAGGGTATTTTATCCTAGCACTTAAGACCTGGCTTTTTACTAGAGCATTTGACCCATGTTAATTTTAATATTTGTATGTATGTGTTTTATCCTGTATAATTTCTGCAATATAAATCGCCTGGAGCATCTCGGATGGAGGGCGATTAATAAGTAATTAAAGATGATGATGATGATGATGATGATGATGATGATGATGATGATGATATAGGTAGCTGGGTGGGAGCTCAGTAAAAAAACTATGTGCAATATCATGTCTGTGGACTACCCCTTTCTTCTGCCTTGGTTGGACCACTTTACTTGGATTCACACTATGTCCAATTCCGGGCACTGCAGTTGAAGGGAGATGTTAACTCTAAGCTGGAATGTGTCCAGAGGAAGAGGGTGACTCAAAGGATCCACAGTCTGGAGAACATGCCCTCTGAGAATAGAGTGGCTGAAAGACCTGGGCATATTTAGTCTGCAGAAGATAAGGTGGAGAAGAGACAGAATGAGGGCCAGGGATCAAGAGGTGAGACTGGGGAAGACATAGGGAGGAGGAGGGAGCAGGCTCCTTTTCTGCTGCCCTGGAGACTAGGGCACAATGGAGCCATGGCTTCAAATGATAGGAAAGGAAGGAGATTACACCTGAACATGAGGAAGAACTTCCTGACTAGGAGGGAGAGTTGTTCAGCAGTAGAACTCTTGTAGTAGAGTCTGTTGGCAATGCTGCAACTGGCAGTAGGAGTGGTAGAGGAGGGAAAAGCGGCACCCAGGTGTTAGATGAGGAACAGCAAAGGAAGGGGATCTGGGAGATACTTATGTCACCCACTGATGAAGAGTCCTTCGAGGGTTTATCCGAGAGTGAAATGAGTGAGGAGGAGGATTTTGCTTCATGTACCGACCAACTTGGATTCTCGTAAGTGCGGATTTCCCCTCTCCTTGACTTGGGACTGCTTTTGATGACGACACTGCCTAAGTGGACTTTGGAACCTTCAACTGGGATTTCTTCAACTTCGGACTGCATGGGAATAGAGGGACTAAGAGAATTACTCAAGAGCAGGAATCAGACGAGGAGCATCAGAGAAAGAAGATCTGGGGCATACTTACTGCTCCCACGGAGGAAGAGGATTTCATGGGCTTTTCTGGGAATGATGGGTCTGGGAGTGATGGGGATGAAGAGGAGCCACTTCTTGGACCAAGGTACAGGAGGTTCAGAATGTGTGTACTCAACCAACATCTAGTGACACTTTTGCAGGGTTTTCTGGTGGCGGGGATTGGCAATGAGGTGATACTGTGGAATCATGGGGAGACCTAAGTCTTGACAAGAGGTGGAAGAGTTGGAGGGATGGGTGTTGGTGTGTGGAAGCTAAGCCAGCTGAAAGTGATGAGGATGGGGTGGAGGGCAGCTCATCATCAGATGATGAGCTGTAAGATAAATGTAGGCACTGGAATGATAGAACTTTGCAGTAGGCAAAGTGTTAGTGCCTTGTCGCTGCCGCTTTCCTGTTGGGCTTGGGTCCTGGATCTGCAGGTTGCTGTTTTGCTTCATGTACCGACCAGCTTGGATTCTCGTAAGTGAGAATTTCCCCTCTCCTTGAGTTGGGACTGCTTTTGACAATGACGCTGCCTAAGTGGACTTTGGAACCTTCAACTGGGATTTCTTCGACTTTGGACTGCATTTGGACGATGGCTTCTCTTCACGGCTCTTTGTTTGTTTGTTGTCATTGAACTGTGTGATTTTGGTGTGCTTTGGAAGAACTCTTGTTTAATCTGGGTTTTTTGCCAGTTTACTCCGGATTATTGACTGAGGTTGTTTTACAAGTTAGAAATCAGCAGACTGGGCCACAGCAACGTGTGGCAGGGGACGGCATATATATATATATATATATATATATATATATATATATATATGTGTGTGTGTGTGTGTGTGTGTGTGTGTGTGTGTATGTGTGTATGTGTATGTGTATGTGTGTGTGTGTGTGTGTGTGTGTGTGTGTATATATATGCTCTCCACAATAAGTAATAATTTGGGATCATGTTTTGTAATATCCTTGTAATGTTTGGAGAAACAAGGCATTCTGTGCACTTGCCATGAACATCCAGCGATATAGAAAATGCTTTGGAAATGAATGGGCTTCTCTCTATGGGCCTTGCTGGAATTTATTGCAAAAAAATGACAATACTCAGTGTGATTAGAAAATAGCTCTGCATTTACGGCACATTCCCGGTGAGCACAAGAGAATTATCTGCAAACAGTTGGCAAAACTGTGAAAGTCCTGCTGATTGTTCATAGATTAAATAGTTGCTGTATTTATTTTGTGAGCACGCACACATTTTGCTCCGTCATCTCGCAGCACATGGTTTAACGCCACTGTTTTGCAGGCTGTTTTTCTGCTTGCCTCCAAAGCCAGCTGTGTTTGATGGATGCCTTGGACTTGGAAGCATTAATAAAATGACACCAAATTAGAAATAGTCAGTTTATGAGTCTTGGGAAATGAATCTTTTATGAAGAATAAAACTTTATGATGGAGCAATGCCAGGGAGGTACACATCTTCAATTTAATACATTTGGATGGATTCAGAGCTATAGATCCCTTTGAAATATGACGCCTGCTACAGGAGCAGGGAGCAAAACCCATTGATCTTAATGTTATTATTTTCTTCTTTTTTCCCATAGCAAAATGCAGGGAGGGGAGGGGACAAGCTCATCAGAGTGGACCTCTAGAAGAAAACAAATTGAATGCATTGGTATTACTCAAGAATATTGCTGCCATTAAGACATGTTGTGTATTTATGCAGGGAGAGGGATTGCAACCCCTTTTTTGTCGGAACCCAGATGCCTTAAAGAGCCAGACTCAAGAGTATGTCCAAAAGTAGAGTTTATTTAAACAAAGCAAAAGAGACTCAGAGACACTTAACTCAGTGCCTCTGGTCAAAACTCAAAAGTAGTAACTAGTTCCAGTTCAAAAGGTAAACTGAAGCAATAATTTGGATTATCCAGAGAAAAGATCCGGATTAAACTAAAGCGCTTCAAAAGTCACACAAAATAACACAGCAAGTAAAGGGCTAAAAAGCAAAGAGCCGCAAGGAAGAAGACGTAGTCAAACAAAGTCCGAGGTTGAAGTAAGCCAAGTCCAAAGTTGCGAGGTTCCAAAATCCACGTAGGCAACATCAAAGTCAAAACCGGTTCAAAGTCAAAGAAGGGGAAATCCGCATTCACGAGAATCCAAGCCGTCGAAACACACACGAACAGAAGCAGCAACCTGTAGATCCAGGACCCAATCCCAACATGAAGTAGACAGCTACAAAACCCAAGGCACGAAACCAACACTTTGCCTTCTGCAAAGATTCTTCACTTCAGAGCCTACTTTTAACTTACACCTCATCATCCGAAAATGAGCTGACCTCCGCCCTGTCATCATCTCTTACAGCTGTCCTTGACTCCACATGTAAACTCTGACGCCCATCCCTCCAACTCCTCCATTTTCTGTCAAGACTTAGATCCCCCCAAGACTGCCAATCCTCACCACCAGAAAACCCCACAAACGTGTCACTAGACGTTGGCTCTGCACATACATCTTGTACCTCTTGTACCTCAGTCCAGTCCAGTGTGTCATCCCCATCCTCATCACTCCCAGACCCATCACTCCTAGAGAAACCCATGAATGACTCTTCATCTGTGGGAGCAGTAAGTATATCCCAGATCTTCTTCCTTTGACGCTCCTCATCCAATTCCTGCTCCCAAGTAACCCTCTTAGTTCCCCTATTCACATCCACTGTATCTCCTTCCTCTCCCTCACTCATTGACCCTTCGCTATCAGAAAACCCTTTGAATGAGTCTTCATCGGTAGGTGCCATAAGTATATCCTGGATCCTTTTCCTTTGTTGTTCCTCGTCTAACTCTTGCTCACGAGCACTCCTTTTCCCCCTTCTGCCACCCATACTACCACTTGCATTGTTACTTACAGGCTCTACACTGCATGCAGATACATACATGCATACATACATATTTATTTTATTTAGTTATTTACAGTATTTATATTCTGCCCTTCTCAACCTGCAGGGGACTCAGGGCAGATCACAATGCACATATACATGGCAAACACAACATATATAGATAGACATATAGAGGCTATTTAACTTTCCAGCTTCATAAGGGTATCCTTCAAATTCCAGCCACCAGGGAAGCTGTCTCTTCACTGTTCACTTGTGACATTAATGGAGTACTTCCTCATTCTTTTACACACCGCTGGAGAGTTTTATGGCATCATGAATTAGTTAAATTAGCCTGCTCGCATAAGCTGTACCTAAATTTTCTACTTGACAGATGCATATGTCTTTCGGGCTGTAAAGGTCTATAGCAGTGGTTCTCAACCTGGGGTCCCCAGATGTTTTTGGCCTACAACTCCCAGAAATCCCAGCCAGTTTACTAGCTGTTAGGATTTCTGGGAAGTTGAAGGCCAAAAACATCTGGGGACGCAGGTTGAGAACCACTGGTCTATACCAAGCTAGACAAATGGCTGGGAGCTTACTCCAACCCGGGCTGGCATCGAACTCATTACCTTTCGGTCAGTAGTGATTTTAATACAGCTGACTCCTAACCAGTTGCACCACAACCCGGTCCAATATACATACACACCTCCTTTCTACAAAGAATTCCTATGCATTAAAATGACAGGAACTTGTCTTTTGTGGTCTGGACTGCAAGTGAACATTGCTAGAGATGGAAATAATATACTTGAAAGATTTTTAAAATGTTTTTAGAAAGTTTTTCTAGTTTTGGGAAACTCAGAGAAGACTCCTGAATGGATAGGAAGATGATTTGTAGTTCAGGAATGATTCTGTGCACTTCCGGTTCCGGCATGGTGGCCAGCAGCAAAAACGCTGAGTCGCTCAACCAAGAAAATTAAATCTGAAGGAATCCTGGGCTCCCCAACCCCATCAACCACCTTTGAATCAAGGGGAAGAGAGACCCTAAGTCTCAGGCTCCCGGCAGAGGGTCGGAGAGCCCGAGAGGGAGCCAGGAGGCACAAAGAAGACGGAGAAGAAGGAGGAGAACAGAAAGAACGCCGCCATTAAACCGCGGTAGGCCTCCCCCTAAATAAATCATCATTTTTAATATCAATTAGCCATCCAGGCTACCTTTACCCCGGCTGGCATCACTAAATCCCTCAAAAACATTGAGCTGCGGCTGAGGATTGGGGTACCATCGCCGAGATCGCCGCCCGGCCTCGCCATCGCCTCGCCATTGCCAGGGCCGTACCAACTCGGCCTTTCCGCGGGTGAGCTCACCTTCACTGGGGCGGAGGCCGCGGCCAGAGACATTTCCCCGCCCGCAGCCAGGAACATCTGCCCACCCGCCCGGGAGTGGAGCGAAGGACGCCCTTCCCGCTGGGGGGGCGAGCCGCCATTGCTGAGGAGCCGCGGCCGGAAACGCCTCTCCCCCTTGTTGGGGACCAGCCAAGCAGAGGGGAGCGGAGCGCAACTAGGGACGCCCTCCCCGCCAGGAGTGGCGAGGAACAACAAGCCGCCGGGGCCGAGAAGCCGCGGCTGGAATCGCCTCTCCCACTCAGGGAGCAGGCTGGGCTGCTGCCACTCGGCTGTTGCCGCTTCCGAAGACGCTTCCGCTGCTCCCGGGACTTTCCTGCTACCGGGAGGAGGTGGCTGCAGGAGGAGGCCGAGGGGGAGAGGCAGCCAGGAGGCCGGGAGGCCGAGAGATCGAGAGGAGGCGGCTTGAAACAACGGGGCTGTAACCATCGGGCCAACGCCGCCGACGCTGCCGCCATTACTCCTAGGCCGCGGATCGGGACCATCATTGGGCCGTTGCCGCCGTCGCCCGGAAGGGGTGAGTGCCGTCCCACAGTAGGCTCTACAACTGGCTGGAGCACCACCGGGCCGCTGTTGGACCTTGCTGGGTCGGCTGGACCCTTGCAGGGCCACCACTGAACTGCAACCTCCAGGCAAGGGCAAGACCGACGCTGAGCTGCCGACGCCCCGCGGCTGTTGGGACCGCCGCTGCTGACGGGCCGCAGTCAATGCAGGCGCTGTCACCACTGCCCTGAACGAGGTCGCCCTCTGTGGGAGCCGAGGCGCCGCCGGGCTGCCGGACCGCCGCCGCCGCTTCGTGGAGCTGCAGCCGCTGCACCCCTACTTCCAACGGGCCGCCGCTGGGCGGCTGCCTGTACCGCTGGGCCGTCATCGCTGCCGCCCGGACGAGACCACCAGCATCTCGCGGGAGAGACCAAACAACTGCCAGACCAACACAGCCGCCACGACTCAGGGCTGTCGCTGCCTTTCCATCGGGTGACAGTCGCTGCCAGACCGCTGCCGCGGCCACCATCATCATCGCCAGCTGCAGCTGGGCTGCGGTCTACGGAGGATCTGGCTATTCCTGTGCGGACCTCAGAGCAGACATCTTGTGCTGACCTTTTGTGATCTTTTGTGTAGACCTAATACTGTGTTGGCCTCCTCTGTACAGTCTCTGTATAACCTCTGTGCAGACCGTTGTGTAGACCTTTATGCTAGCCTTTGTGTAGACCTTTAGGCTGGCCTCCTCTGTGTTAGTACAGAGTGTGTAGTTGCTGCCCATGTCGAGTCACCACCTCCGGAAGCCCCATCCGCTTCATTTCGATCATCTTGAGACCCCATCTGGGTCATAATTAGCATTAAGTTAATTGATCACCATCTCAGCTCCATTGGAGGGTGTTTATATACCAGCTTGCACATTCCGGGCTTATATCGGTTGAGATATAGCACTTTATAAATAAGAGCACTTTAAGGTGCCAGCCTGTGCCGCCATTAGCACTTTCCAACCGCATTAGCACTTTCGTCCCTTCCTAGCCCTCCGTGCCGCACCTTAGCTACTGCACTTTAGCTACTGCACTTTAGCTTCTATAGCGACTGCACTTTAGATCTAGCTATTTATTGTGCACTTTATGAACTATTCTTGTGGTGTGGCCAGAACATCCAACACCGCCTTGTACCGTTGTTATCTATGTGGTCCCCCATCCCCCTCTGTGTGTTATCCTTGTTACTATTGTATAGTGTGAGGGACAGGGGAGGAGGTGGGTTGGACCCTATAAATAAAAATGAGGTGGGGAGGGGGATAGTGGGAAAGAAAGTGGACTGGCAAAGATCGGATAGTCAAACAACGAATAAAGCTGGAAGTAAGTCCTTGGCGTTAGACTGCGGCATGGAGGGGGGGAGGTGTTCCATGAGCCGAGGGGCCCCCATAGAGGTCGTGGTGGGAAGGAGGAGATGCGGGAAAAGGAGACCTCGAATTCGGCCTAATTCGGACCGCTCATCCACATTAATAACCCCCAACCGGTCTCCTAAGGTAAATTGGTGTAACCAGGTGAGCGGGCCCTCCGGTTTGAAGGTGGTGTTGTTGAACGCCAGATCTGTCAACGGAAAAACAACTTGGATCCAGGATTTAATCCTGGAGGAGCGGGCAGATCTGGCGTGCATCACGGAGACCTGGCTGGATGAAGCGGGGGGCGTAAACCTCTCCCAGCTTTGTCCTCCAGGCTTCTCCGTGCAACACCAACCAAGAGCCGGAGGACGGGGAGGCGGGGTCGCAGTGGTCTATAGAGATTCCATCCATCTGACCAGGAGTCCCATCCCACAGACCACAAATTTCGAATGCGTCCACCTGAGGGTGGGTGACCGGGACAGAATAGGGATTCTTGTAGTGTACCGTCCACCTCGCTGCACTACAGTCTCCCTGCCTGAGCTAGCGGGGGTGATCTCGAGCCTGGTGGTGGAGTCCCAACGGCTCCTTGTGCTGGGGGACTTCAACATCCATGCCGAGGCGACCCTCACAGGAGCGGCTCAGGACTTCATGTCTGCCATGGCAACCATGGGGCTGTCCCAACAAATAACTGGCCCCACCCACTGTGCTGGACACACATTGGACTTGGTTTTCTGTCAGGGATGGGAGCAAGGTGGCGGTGTGGAGGAGTTGTCCATCTCTCCGTTGCCATGGACCGACCACTTCCTGATCAGATTTAGGCTCACTGCGCCCCCTAACCTCCGCAAAGGTGGAGGACCCATTAAGATTGTCCGCCCCAGGAGGCTTATGGATCCGAACGGATTCCTGACGGCTCTTGGGGATTTTCCCGCCGCCTCGGTAGGTGACCATGTCGAGGCCTTGGTCGCTCTCTGGAATGGGGAGATGACCAGGGCTATTGACAGGATCGCTCCGGAACGTCCCCTCTCAAGTAACCGAGCTAAACCAGCCCCTTGGTTCACTGAGGAGCTGGCAGCGATGAAGCGAAGAAAGAGGGAACTAGAGAGCGTGTGGCGCTCGGACCCAAGCGAGCCAAATCGAGCACGGTTTGTGTCCTTTTTAAGGGCATATGCCGCGGCAATAAAAGCCGCAAAGAAAACTTTCTTTGCGGCTACTATTGCGTCTGCAAAAAACCGTCCGGCGGAGTTGTTTCGGATTGTCAGAGGTCTTTTAACTCCCCCTACCTCAGGTGGGAGCCCTGACAACTCGGACACGCGCTGTGAAGCATTTGCTCGGTTCTTTGCAGACAAAGTCGCTTTGATCCGTTCTGGGCTGGACGCCACATTAAATGCAGTCTCTGTGGATGTGACTCAAGTACCTGCTTGTCCTATTTTGATGGATTCTTTTCAGCTTGTGAAACCCGAGGATGTGGACAAGATACTTGGAGGAATGAGGCCTACCACGTCCATCCTAGACCCCTGCCCATCCTGGCTTCTGAAAGAGGCCAGAGGGGGATTGGCTGAGTGGGTAACGGTGGTGGTTAATGCCTCCCTTCGGGAAGGCACGATTCCAGCGAGCCTAAAACAGGCTATTATAAAGCCGCTGTTGAAGAAACCATCACTGGACCCCACTAAATTTGACAACTTTCGGCCCGTTTCCAATCTTCCCTTCTTGGGCAAAGTCATGGAAAGCGTGGTGGCCTCACAACTCCAGGTATTCTTGAGAGACACGGATTATCTGGATCCGGCACAGTCTGGCTTCAGACCGGGACATGGTACCGAGACGGTCTTGGTCGCCTTAGTGGATGATCTCCGCCGGGAGCTAGACAGGGGGAGTGTGTCCCTGTTGGTGCTTCTGGACCTCTCAGCGGCCTTCGATACCGTCGACCACGGTATTCTTCTGGGACGCCTTGCAGAGATGGGCCTTGGGGGCACCGCTTTGCGGTGGCTCCAGTCATTTCTGGAGGGTCGCACCCAGAAGGTGTTATTGGGGGACTCCTGTTCAACACCACAGCCTTTGACCTGTGGTGTTCCTCAGGGCTCCATCCTGTCCCCCATGCTGTTTAACATCTACATGAAGCCGCTGGGTGAGATCATCCGGAGTTTCGGGGTGCGGTGTCACCTGTACGCAGATGACGTCCAACTCTGTCACTCCTTCCCACCTGCTACTAAGGAGGCCGTCGAAGTCCTGAACCGGTGCCTGGCCGCTGTGACGGTCTGGATGAGGGCGAACAAACTGAAATTAAATCCAGACAAGACAGAGGTACTCCTGGTCAGTCGCAAGGCCGAACAGGGTATAGGGTTACAGCCTGTGCTGGACGGGGTCGCACTCCCCTTGAAGGCGCAGGTTCGCAGCTTGGGTGTGACCCTGGACTCATCGTTGAGCCTGGATCCCCAGGTTTCAGCAGTGACCAGGGGAGCATTTGCACAGCTTCGGCTCGTGCGCCAGCTGCGCCCGTATCTTGGGAAGTCTGACTTGGCCACGGTGGTACACGCTTTGGTCACATCCCGCCTTGACTACTGCAACGCTCTCTACGTGGGGCTGCCCTTGAAGACGGCCCGGAAGCTCCAGCTAGTCCAGCGCGCGGCAGCCATGTTGTTAACCGGAGCGGGACGCAGGGAGCGCACAACGCCCTTGCTGTCCCAGCTCCACTGGCTGCCGATTAGCTACCGGGCCCAATTCAAGGTGCTGGTGCTAACCTACAAAGCCCTAAACGGTTTCGGCCCAAAATACCTTGAGTACCGCATCTCGGCCTACGAGCCCACGAGGACCTTGAGATCATCCGGGGAGGCCCTTCTCTCGGTCCCGCCTGCCTCACAGGCACGCTTGGTGGGGACTAGAGAGCGGGCCTTCTCGGTGGTGGCCCCCCGGCTGTGGAACTCCCTCCCCGCCGAAATTAGACAGGCGCCTTCCCTCATGGCCTTCCGTAAGGGCTTGAAGACCTGGCTCTTCGAAAAGGCCTTCAATTAAGTGCTATGTTTTGGAATGACCACCGGAATGGACTATGACCACGAGATTGATTATGACCCTAACAAGACGAAGCGGATTTTTAGTTTAATTAGTTGTGTGTTAGTTGATGTGCGTCATGATCTTGATTTATTGTAACTGTTGTCTTTATGTTCTATGTTCTGTACACCGCCACGAGTCGCCTTCGGGCTGAGAGTGGCGGTTAACAAATGCAAATAATAAATAAATAAATAAATAATAATAAATTTCCGATGTCGGCAGCAGTATTGTTTTCTGATCAGGAAACCGTTTTGTTGTGTTTTTATTTATAACGTTCTATGTATTGCGATGGTGTTATGTAACTAAATAAATAAACATGGTGAATATATAATTAAATGATTTTATGCTATTCCAATAGTCCATGTGGCGGAGAAGAGTATAATAATGCAGACTAGTGGCCCCACCCTGATCACTTGCTTTGTTCGAATGGAGGAAATGCAGAATATAATTAAAGCTTCAAACAATGAATCTGTGACATTAACCACTTTCTAGAAAGACTCTTGTGCTTCTTTCTTTTTCCTGACAAACAACAATCACCGTCTCTTCAAATATCATGGCTGATAGAACATCCTTCCTTCAGGCCTACTTACAGTATTTGTATGCAAATTTAATTAACTAATTGATTGGGTAACTGATGAAAACTCACACCATTAATCAGCTGAGATGTATTCAATTAGAAGCAATGCTGTCCATAATTATTTATTATTCCTATTTGTACTGTGCTGTCAATGTGATTGCATGTATACATTTACTTCCAGAGACTTCTAGATCTCATTTTTAGAAGTGATCAATGTGCAGAGATGCGATTCCTTGCTAGTTTTCTTCTTGAAGGGGGAAAAAGTAATTTATAACCACGTTTTTCTTGCTAGAAGGAAGTCTTCTAAAAGTACTCAGTTTTGGGGAGACTATTCACACTTATTATTTATTATTATTATTTATTTACAGCTTTTATATTCCTCCTTTCTCACCCCGCAGGGGACTCAGGGCGGATTACAGTGTACACATTAGGCTTGGGCGGTTTCGTTCGTTAATTTCGTAATTCGTTATTAATTCGTATTTAAATTAGCTTACGATCCAATATTGAGCCATGCATGAATAGTGTGAGGAGTAAATTAGATTCGAAACAATTTTTTCAATTTATTTCGTAATTATTTTGTAATTATTTTGTAATTATTTTGTAATTATTTTGTAATTGTTTTGTAAATATTTCGTAATTATTTCATAATTATTTCGTAATTATTTCGTAATTATTTTCACATGTCTGGTGCAAGTTTTATAGTTGTTGTTTGTTTTATCACACCGACAGTCAACAACAGAGGGAGAGGGAAGCTTCAGAAGTTCCCCCTGTCCTATTTGGAGGTTTTTTTAGCATATTGCGCAATCGCGTCCGCCATTAACAAATCGATTCGTAATTATACGAAATTTCGTATATTTCGAAATTTTTAAAAGGAAAATTTCGGAATTATTTAAAAAAACGAAACGCAAGGGCCCCCTAAAAACAAAACGAGTTTAGAACCAAATTTTTCCGTGGTTACCCAAGCCTAGTACACATATATGGCAAACATTCAATGCCAATTTTGATGTACAACATATCCAAGACATACACAGAGGCTATTTAACTTTTTCTGGCTGCCAGGGGAGCTGTCGCTTTCATCATCCATCTGCAACACTGATGAAGTACTTTCTGCATTCCTCACATGCTTCCCTGCTGGAGTTCTTCTTTATGGCCTCAGAAATTAGTTAATTTTAGCCTCCCCACACTTTTAAGGTGGTACCTTATTTTCCTACTTGACAGATGCAACTGTCTTTCGGGTTGCAAAAGTCGGCAACGGGCTACACAATGGTTGGAAACCCACTCCAACCTGGGCTGGCTTCGTACTCATGACCTTTTGGTCAGAGTGATCTTAATGCAGCTGACACTCAGCCAGCTGAGCCACAATCCCTGTGCAAAATTCAAAGTTCTCTTCCACACACAAAAAAGCAGCATTTCTGAAAAGCAAATAGCCAATTTTTGCTCAGAACTGGACCATCAATTGACAAAATGAAAAGTGTTCAAGCGCATTGGCATGAAGATTCTGGAAAGGGGGGGGGGGGGGAAGCAGATTTAGCCTTTAGGGTTAATTATAGTTCTTTGCTTTTTTTGTAATTACAATTGTTTTCAATGATGAGATATTTAGACTGTAGAAGAATATGCCTAATGGGGTGATCATAGAAAATTCATTGCGGGCTTCTAATTGAGTTTACAGAGTCATACAGTTAAATGAAGATATAGTTCTCTATCAGTGTGCTTTAGATGATAAATTTCTACTGGGCATCCTAACAGAACACTTTCAAGACAAAACCATCAACGATGCCATTTTTGTATCTCTCTTGGCATTACAATATGTTGTGTGCAAAACATATTCTGTGCTATGATTGTTGTGCCGTCGCACTTGGGGGCTATTAGTCTTAATGAAGGAGGGATGGACGTGGCACCTTTCCCCCAAGGGATTGCTTCTTGCCCTCCTATAGGAAACTGGAACTCCCAAAAACCCAAAACACTGTAAATAGCTCAAGATAAGTTTTATTTATCACAAAGTCATTTCTTCAGAGCAATGAGCTGGAAAGCTTTAGAGGGGTGAAGGAAAACATACGTTACAGTCTCAATTAGTCCTGGGTCCAAGGGGTTTGAAGCTGAGAAGCCTCACCAAGTTTCCTCTTTCCTCAATGGCTGTGAATGCCAGAGCAAACCACAACCCCAGTTCAGATGGCCTATGTTTTGAAGATTTGGGATCTTCCTCTGGTGCCAAAGGAACCGGCTTGAAGGCGCTTGGGATCTCCTCAATGTTATCGAGGGCAATCTGGACATAAAGCCAGTAGGCCATCCTCCTGGAAAAGCAGGCCATGGTAAAGGAAGCCAAAACATTCCTCCTGACACCATTTTCTAAGCCAGTTATTGACCTGTACTATTTTTCTGGCCCTTGTAGGGCCATGTCTTACACCTGGGAGGAGGGATGAAAAGACCACCTGAACATTACATTGTTTTAGCTTTGTTCCAAGAGCTCGAAAATCCTGGTCCTATGTCTCTTTCTAAGGGTGACATTCCTCCAAGCCTGAGGGGTGTTCACAGCTTAAGTGATCTCCTCATTAGCCTCGCCATAAAGTTGGTGTGATGTGGTTGTGTATCTACGACAGTGCGCTGTGCGGTGTCCAAGAGCAGCTTGAGTTCCTGAATGTCCTTAAGGGCCTTAATACAATCCTTGAGTTGTTGGATCCTCTGTTCTATGTGAGTGATCTGTTTATACTTGGGGCAGATGTAATTGAGTAATTGTTGTGTGAGGAAGCTGAACATGCCACAGCTTGTGCATGAGACAAGAAGATTTTGTGTTTGTTCCATCTGCAGACTGCTAATAACCTCCCCTTTAGTATGTTTATTTTATGTTGTTTTCTGTATGCAGGGGTAAAGGTGTGGGTTAGTGAGGGTGTGAACAGGAAACAGTGAATCACTCCCAAACAAAACAATACTCAGAGCAGCAAGTTTCATACACACACTCAGATTTCTAATGCACTCTAAGACAAGGCTCTCCTGGAGCAAAGATGGCTTCTTGCTTCCTCAACTTCTGTGGGAACTCATCTGCCACTTGAACTTAGGCCCTGGCTTATATAGGTTAAACAGGAAACAAACACTCACTCCCAGAGAGCTTCAAAGTACAGGGAACAATGAGTCACTAATTGCTTCCCTGAAACTGTGAATCACTTCCTCACCTCATAAACAAAACAACACTCAGAAAGCTAGTCTCTTATAATGCAAGTGGTCTTCAAAGTTTTCACAGGACTTCTTGTCCACCTTTCTTTCCTTAGCATGAGTAAATGCCAGATATGAAATTATAACTAACTACACTGATAATCTTATTTCTAAGAGTTCAAATGCAACTCCGTTGGTTTCCTTCAATCCCCCTTCCATCCACCTCAAGATCATGAGATCTTCCTTTTTAGAAAAAGTGCTGGATTCCTATATAAGGTGTGCGTAATATGAAGGCTTGCTTGTGATTTCTTTGTGGATGGAACTTGTTATTGTTATTGTAATGGTCTTTTTTATTAATTACTAATATTCCATGGTTTTTCCCCTCTAGGAAGTACAGTGATGCGTGTGACTGCCTTTGATGCTGATGACCCATCCACAGATAATGCTCTTCTGAGGTATAATATCCTCAAGCAGACACCAGACAAGCCATCCCCAAACATGTTCTACATTGACCCGGAGAAAGGAGACATTGTCACCGTTGTGTCGCCTGCCATGTTGGACCGTGAAGTAAGTTGCATTTTAAAGGTGTATTTAAAAGATGGTATGGACCTATTATTGTTGCCTTCATTTTTTTCAAAAACACAGTACGAAATTCATCAACATGAGAACCAAGTATCTTGTTCAGAATACTTTTGATGGAAGAGAAAAGAAGGTTGAGATATGGTCTTGTTTACTTGGTCAATGGAAGGCAGAATGATTCTGATTCATCTCTGGATGATTGGCAATAACAAGAAGGTCTGGTTTCCATTTTGGAATCATGGAGGTTGATCTCTTTGTCTCTGTGTCCAAGATGCATTTGGTGGACAATGGCCATGTTTAAGATCAGAAATGGGCAATTTGTAGCCCCAAAGACATATGCAGTCCTAGCTGGAGAAGGAGAGGAAGCGGGAGAAAGGAATGGTAGAGAAAGAAAGGTGAGAGTGATGGAGATCCCATGAGAAAAAGGTTGGGTGATCTGCTTTTGGTTTTGGTTTCATCTCCAACTCATTTCGGTATTAACACCAAACTATGCACAACTTACTCAAAATGTGATTGACCCACAGGTCTATTTCTTGGACTCCTATCAGCCACCTTTCCTTTTCAAACTCTTATGATACAGCTATTCCTTTATGGGAGGGGGTTAATCCCCCCTATTGATCAGTGGTTTTGTTGTGGTGCTTAAGTATATCCAGTTGTGCTTGTTAATTATGAAATTAATCCATTCAGAAACTATTTTTGGTAAGTGGTCAATTTAGCACATAGTTATTCTGTTTCTTCCATCTCAATAGGAAAAAGTGTGTTGAGTTGTGGAATTCTTTGTGTAGTTTGGGACGTCTTACTCCCTCTTTGGTTAGTTAGTTCATTAATTGATAGGCCCTTCCATCCTTCCTTCCTTCCTTTCCTTCTTTGATCACTCCATGATTATTGTTATGATGATGATAATTATTTCAAAAAGGGATTTGACCTGGCGAACTGTGAATGTCTTTATACTCCTTTTTCTTTTCACAAAGTTTTAATTGCTCTTTCGGGTTCTTTTTGATCCTACTGAAGTCACAATTTGTACTTGTTTTTCTGCCAGATGATTGACTGATGGGTTTGATGGTTTGGTTGCTTTGCCTCTGAGTGTCTCTTTAGAGGTGGAAAGGGCAGGATGCAGAAGGAAGTGAATAATACAAAATAAAATAATGAAAACAAAGGGGGGAAACCCCATTGGTCTTCCCTCATTTGCCAACTTAGTCTGTTTGAATCTGTGATCTGTAATACATTCCGTATTATTTAGGTTTGTTGGGGAAAGCAGAAAATATATATAACTAGCTGTCCCCTGCCACGCATTGCTGTGGCCCAGTCTGGTGATCTGGAAAATAAAGTAATGAGAAAGTGTTGGTTTCTAATATATGTAATTTCTTTAGGCTTGTGAGTAAATAGTATTTCTTGTTGTTTCTTTGTCAGTGTTGTTGTGGAGAGTGTCTGGTTTGCCTACTCTGGAATATGGAACATATCATAGTCCTTCTTTAAGGGTCTCTTTCAAATCCATTATACTATATCTGTGTGTGTATGAGAATCATATCTATCTATCTATATTTATGACTGGATGGCTCTTTGTCAGGAGGACTCTGATTAAATTTTCTTGCCCTGGTGAAGAGAGTTGGACTGGATGGCCTTAAGTATTTTCTCTTGGTCATGGGGGTTCTGAGTGGGAAGTTTGCCCCATTTCTGTCGTTTGTGGGTTTCAGAATGCTCTTTAATTGTAGTGAACTATAAATCCCAGTAACTACAAATCCCAAATGTCAAGATTTCCTCCAAACTCCATCTGTGTTCATATTTAGGCATATGGAATTTTTGTGTCAAGTTTGGTTCAGATCGATCATCGTTTGAGTCCACAGTGCTCTCTGGATGTAGGTGAACTACAACTCTCAAACTCAAGGTCAATGCCCACCAAACCATTCCAGTGTGTTCTGTTGGTCATGGAAGTCTTGTATGCCATGTTTGGTTCAATTCCATCATTGGTGGAGTTCAGAATGCTCTTTGATTGTAGGTGAACTATAAATCCCAGTAAGTACAAATCCCAAATGTCAAGGTCTATTTCCTCCAAACTCCATCTGTGTTCATATTTGGGCATATGGAATATTCGTGCCAAGTTTGGTCCAGATCTATCATTGTTTGAGTCCACAGTGCTCTCTGGATGTGGATGAACTACAATTCCCAAACTCAAGGTCAAAGTCCACCAAATCCTTCCAGTTTTTTCTGTTGGTCATGGGAGCCCTGTGTGCTAAGTTTGGCCCAATTCCATCATTGGTGGAGTTCAGAATTCTCTTTGATTAACTATAAATCCCAGCAATGACAATTCCCAAATGACAAAATCATTTTTTTTTTGAATGGAGGACATACATTGGGTTGTTAGGTGTCTTGTGTCCAAATTTGGTGTCAATTCCCCCAGTGGTTTTTGAGTTCTGATGGTATCACAAACGAACATTACATTTTAATTTATATAGATGTAAGCAAGAAAGGAGGACAAGGGAATATTTTTTCTGCATCCTTTCTAAAGGATGTATTCTATGATCAACTTATGGCAGAAACTGCGAAATCTCCACTTTCTCTATTAGTAGTTCTCTTCTGAGCCTCAGAATAGCTCGGACTTATAAGGAGAGCTATGTTCATTCGTTCAGTCATCTCCGACTCTTCGTGACCTCATGGACCAGCCCACGCCAGAGCTCCCTGTCAGCCGTCACCACCCCCAGCTCCTTCAAGGTCAGTCCAGTCACTTCAAGGATGCCATCCATCCATCTTGCCCTTGGTCGGCCCCTCTTCCTTTTGCCTTCCACTTTCCCCAGCATCATTGTCTTCTCTAGGCTTTGCTGTCTCCTCATGATGTGGTCAACTTTGTCTCTAGTATCCTTCCCTCCAGTGAGCAGCCGGGCTTTATTTCCAGGAGGATGGACTGGTTGGATCTTCTCGCAGTCCAAGGCACTCTCAGAACTTTCCTCCAACACCACAGCTCAAAAGCATCGATCTTCCTGGACATTGCTCTCCTCCCAAGAAGTAAGCGTCTTCTGATTTCCTGGCCTCAGTCTGCATCTGCAGTAATCTTTGTGCCTAGAAATACAAAGTCTGTCACGGCCTCCACATTTTCTCCCTCTATTTTCCAGTTGTCAATCATTCTTGTTGCCATAATCTTGGTTTTTTTGATGTTTAGCTGCAACCCAGGTTGTTAATGTTTCTTCCAGCAATTTTCACCCCAGCTTTGCATTCATCAACCCCCCACATCGCATGATGTGTTCTGCATACAAGTTAAAAAGGTTGGGTGAGAGGATGCAGCCTTGCCGTATGCCTTTCCCGATCTTGAACCAGTCTGTTGTTCCGTGGTCAGTTCTGACTGTTGCAACTTGGTCCTTGTACAGATTCCTCAGGAGAGAGACAAGGGGGCTTGGTATGCCCATCCCACCAAGAACTTGCCACAAGGAAAGCTATACTGAACTAGAAAAGCCAATGTTGTGACCTGCACCCTCAATTTCTTCTTCGTGTCTCACATTATATTCCTGGTTCAAGACCTGCCAAAGTTGCTTTACCTTCCAACTGTCATGTTTAAGAGTGTGGAGGGATGTGCAAGATATGAAGCCAAGAAATTAATAACAGAAGCCTGGGCCTTTAATCTAGCATCTATTTGTTAGCTGCTTTCACACCAAGATGCTGCTGATTCAGAATCTCATAAAGTAGATATACAAGTCTTACCCAAGATAAGCTTTGCCAATTCCCTCGGTGCTTCAGATATTTTCTGACTTGCATAGAATAAAAGAAAGAAGGGGAACACCTTTGTGTAGTATTAATTCCCTGTACAGAAACAAAACAAAATTGTAGGCTTTGCAGCATTGATGAAATGATGACGGTCATAAATGTGGAAATTTACAAGTTCTAAATCTATGGAGAGATGCCGGCAGTTATCCGTATGCCATGTTTTAAAAGGCATTCCCGCCTAGATCAGTACATCCAATCTCTATTCAGTTTAGAATGTGGAAGAATTATTTTCTAGACAAGAGCTTCCAAAATCCCGATAATAATAATAATAATAATAATAATAATAATAATAATAATAATAATCTTGCTCACCTCTCCTCATAGCTTAAGGCAGGTTGCAGTGTAAAACACACACTTTGCCATCTGTCCGATAGATGATTTCCACTCTGGTAGGAAGCTTCCTATCAACAAGATGAAGTATCATAGCAATGAAGATGGAAAATAAGGTTGGGGCAATAACACATCCCTGTTTGACACCTGATTCCACCTTGAATGGGTTAGGGTGCATGAATGTTTAATTTTTTTTACATACAATATGAGTCCATGTATATCCTAATTTCCATGCATCGGCAAGACACCCTTTTGGGAGCCAATTGGAGAAACGTCTTACCAAATCTCTTTGCTTCCTGGCCCATTGTGCAGATAAACTAAAGTTCTATTATTTTCCCCCTGTGAGACAGCAATCCCTTTTCATTCCCTTTACCCCACTATCTAAACTCAAAATTACATGCACAGCCACTTTGGGGATTCTCTGCACACTGGGCTAATGCATTTAGTTGACAGGTTACTACATATGCATTTGGAAAATGGGTTGTTTTGCATGCCTTCAAGCCAATTCCATCATCCTTCCAGTGCTATCATTGGGTTTTCCTTGCAAGATCAATTACTGATTTCCTCTTAAGTTAAAAGATATGTAAACTGTCATCCAGATTCTGAAGGTCACCTAATGTGTGTCCCTGGGTGCATCAACACTGTAGGATTAATGCTGTTTGATTCCACTTTGATTGCCATGACTTAAGGTGGATCTACACTGCCATGTAATCTAGCTTCTAAATCCAGGGTATCCACTGTGAACTACATTATGGGAGTCAACACTGCCATATGTTCCAGTTCAAAGTAAATAATCTGGATTCAGGAACTGGCTTACATGGCAGTGTAGATGGGGCCTCAGTGCAGTGAAAGTCTTGCAGTTGTAACTTTACAAGGTCTTGAACCTACCCTGCAAAAGAGTGATGGTGTCTCACCAAACTACAAATCCCATGATTCCATAGAATTGAACCATAGCAGTTATAGTGGGATCAAACTGTATAAACTCTGCAGTGTGGACAGATGCACCCTAAGTCTTCTTCCTCAGATGAATGGAGTAGGTGATGCACCCTTGGCTGTTGAATTTGATGATTCCCAAGAATGTCGTTGAGGGTTTTCTCTCTTCTACCTGCAGGTTACTTACAACATTAAGAAAAACTGACTGCTAAGTTCTCTTCTTCTTTTCTTGAGTTAGGCTGGGCAATTCCATCTCCCCTAATATCGACCGATCTCCAACCTCCCGTTTTTGGGTAAGGTGCTGAAGCAGGTGGTCGCCTCCCAGCTCCAGGGCTTTTTGGATGACATCAACTACCTAGATCAGTCCCAGTCTGGTTTCAGGCCTGGTCACGGCACCGAGACAGCCTTGGTCGCCTTGGTGGATGACCTCCGTAGAGAGCTGGACAGGGGGAGTGTGACTCTGTTGGTTCTCTTGGACATCTCAGCGGCTTTCGTTACCATCGATCATGGTATCCTTCTGGGTCGTCTCTCTGGGATGGGTCGCAGGGGCACGGTTCTGTCGTGGCTCCAGTCCTTCCTGGAGGGTCGATCCCAATTGGTGAAGCTGGGAGACGCCTGCTCGGACCCCTGGCCCTTGACCTGTGGGGTCCCGCAAGGCTCCATTCTGTCTCCCATGCTTTTTAACATCTACATGAAACCGCTGGGAGAGGTCATCCGGAGTTTTGGAGTTACGCAGATGACACACAACTCTACTACTCATTTCTACCCAATTCCAAGGAGGCCTCTTGGGTGCTGGATGAGTGCCTGGCTGCTGTGTCTATCTGGATGAGGAGGAACAAGCTGAAGATCAGTCCCGACAAGACAGAGGTCCTCCTGGTCGATCGTAAACCGGACCGGGGTATAAGGTGGCAACCTGTGTTGGACGGGTTACACTCCCCCCTGAAACCACAGGTCCGCAGTTTGGGAGTCCTCCTGGACTCTTCGCTTACGCTTGAGGCTCAGGCGTCGGCGGTGTCTGGGAGGGCTTTCGCACAATTAAGACTCGTGCGCCAACTGCGACCGTACCTCGTGAAGGCTGATCTGGCCGGGGTGGTCCATGCCTTGGTCACCTCTAGATTGGATTACTGTAATGCGCTCTATATGGGGCTGCCCTTGAAAACGGCTCGGAAATTCCAACTTGTCCAACGGGCAGCGGCCAGGATGTTAACTGGTGCTCCCTACAGAGAGAGGACAACCCTCCTGTTCAAGGAGCTCCACTGGCTGCCATTTATTTTCCGAGCCCAATTTAAGGTGCAGGTGCTTACCTACAAAGCCCTGAACAGTTTGGGACCAGCCTACCTGCGTGACCGCATCTCCGTCTACAAACCCACACGTGCACTACGCTCATCTGGAGAGGCCCTGCTCGTGATTCCGCCTGCGTCGCAAGCACGCTTGGTGGGGACACGAGACAGGGCCTTTTCCGTGGTGGCCCCCCGTCTCTGGAACACTCTCCCCAAAGATCTTAGACAGGCCCCTACATTGGCAGTCTTCAGAAATAATTTGAAGACCTGGCTGTTCCAATGTGCCTTTCCCGATTAGGAAATCTCCAATACCAAGACCCAGAAGCACTTTATTAGAATTAAGATTGCCGCACACTGCACACTGCACTTGCCTTATAATCCCTACATATCACCAGTCACATCAGCACTTTTTAATCCTGTACCCTTTACTTTGGCCCGGCCTAGTTTTATCTTGTTTGATGTACTGTTTATTGCCTGTGGTTTCATTGTTTTAATATTGCTTTAATTGTTTTAATTTGCTTTAAGTGTATCGTTGTGTTCTGTATTGAGGCCTTGGCCTTTGTAAGCCGCATCGAGTCCTTTGAGAGATGCTAGCGGGGTACAAATAAAGTTTAATAATAATAATAATAATAAACCATCTCAAGATAAAGCCAATTTGTTGGAAATAGAAATATCAATAGGAGGGAATGAACAGGCCTCCCTTCATTGCTGTGTTCTAAAAGTGACTGATGATACATGGAATAATGATTCCATATTTACATACAGAAAATGTATCTGTGATTGAACCAGTATTGCTAGTGGACAAAGGATGGCAGAACACGAACTGGGTCATGCATAATGTCCCATTATGTTCCTTGTTCCTGTCACATTGCTTGGCTGTAGGATCCATTTGGAAAGTCTTATGGAAAATATAGATCAGTTGTTTTCCAGGATCCCCATCCAGAACCAGGGATTTTGATGCTAAACTTTGTTAGCCCAGATCAGTACTTGGATGGGAGACCACCATGAATACCAGGTGCTATAGGAGGAAACTGGCAAAATCTTCTCCGAATATCCCTTAATGAAGAAAATGCTATAAAATTAATGGAGTTGAGAGGCAACTTGTAGGCACACATGCACACAATTAAATTCTACAGAGTTAAATGAAGTTTATTCCCATTAGGAATAAACTTGAAAAGAGAAAGAGAGAGAGAGATCAGCTTTAACTCTTCCACAAATGTGTGCAAAAGGGAAATTGCTGCTATAAACTCTTTTAAAGTGACTGGATTCATCCCCCGATCAAAGCAATTCGTGTTTTCAAGCTCGTTTTATTAATTTTTTTTGTGTGCAATTGCTTCGATAGAGATGCTTATGGGAAACGTTCCGGTTAATTTAAGCTGAAATGACAAGGATGTAAATATATATATAGCAGGTTCGCATTCTTTCATGTTTGCGTGTCGTAGAGAACAGGAACCTTGAGATAAGTGCTGAGGGTAGGATATTGAAATGCAGATTATGTGGCATCTGGCAGGTTTGATGTCCTGCTTCCAATGTGCTGTAACCAAGTATATTATTTAATGTTTGCTGCTCATAAACAGGAGCTCTTGTAAGACACAGTTCCAATGGCTTATCCCTCTGAAGCAATTTGATTTCTCATCCATCCCATAAAGACATATGGATGTGACGCTGAATTTAGAGGTGGATAAACGAATGTGTGGATTCTGATTGGCTTTCTTTGCTTAAGGGCAATGCTTTGGGTATGTGCGTCCCTCTCCCCTAAAGTGATGGCTTTCCTTAATGGACAGGAAGTTCTTCCTCATGTTCAGGTGGAATCTTCTTTCCTGTCATTTGAACCCATGGCTAATGGAGTCTCCAGAGCAACAGAAAGCAAGCCTGTTCCCTCTTCCTTATGGCCTCCTTTCACATATTTATATATGGCTCTCATGCCTCCTCTTAACCTTCTCTTCTGCAGGCTAAACAGACCCAGCTCTTTAAAATGCTCCTCATAGGGATTCATTGTCTTCAGAAGACATGGAAAAAGACTAAGTATATAAGCATTTCCTATCATTATTTCAGGGGTCCTTTAGCAATGGCTTCCTGGTTGGTGAAAGGCTGGATTGGATGGACTTTGTGGTTCCTTCCATGATCTTCTAGATCCCACTACGTTTTTCTTTCTGCCCTTGTTTTGTATCTTTTTGAGAGACAATGACATGAGAAGGCATGGTCTGGTCTTCTCAAATTTAAGCCACATGGTTAAATTTGGCCCATATTGAGCTCTATAGCTAACGGTCTGGACCAGGCATGGGCAAACTTGGGCCCTTCAGGTGTTTTGGACTTCAACTCCCACAATTCCTAACAGTGGAAAAGAAAAGAAAAAAAAGGGGAAAGGAAGGGGCCTGAGGAATGGTGGAAGTCCAAATCACCCAGATGGGGGGCCCAAGTTGGCCCATGCCTGGTCTGGACCAACCTTGAAACCTGCAGTCTTGGGTATTATGATACTTTTCTGAAAATGTATTCCTGAAACTATGGCAGCAACTTTTTGACTTCTGCAGTTTTGTTACCTACACACACATATCTACAATACGTTGTCTTTTTCCTTGCCTTCCAAACCTGTTTTATTTCTGCTTTTTTTCCTTGTTGGAAAATTATTTCAAAAAGTGCAAACTCGTCAGAGTCTGTAGCACACTCCGATAATTTGTAGAACAACATCCATTTTCATTTTAACAAGGCACATAAGGACACATTTTTTAGAAACAGAATGTGCACATTTTTCCCACTCAGGGGAGCCTGGCATCTCTGAAAGTGTCAGAAATCAAGATTGAGGAGAGAGGAGGGCGAATTATAACTTCATGTCTCCGCTGGGGTATCCAATTTTGTGCGTACGATTCACAGATTTTACGCATAAAAACACTTCATGCAAAAAGCACCTGATCTAAATGACCCAAAGTTTGACAGTAGTAAATGAGTTGCTCTTTTTTCCGGTGGGGAAAACTCCATCATGAAAGTTTAGAAAGTTTGGTTTACTTTCTGGGGGGTGGGGGGGGGGAGTTGGGTTGCTTTGCTTTCTTCCGCTGGCTAAAAGAAAATCTATCTTAAAGTCAATTATAGTAAATGAAAAATAATGACACAGTTGTGCACAGAAAATGATGAAGCCATTAGGCTTAGATGCTCAGGGATCTTGCCTCCATCCCCTTTGGAAGGCCATTGATTGCTTCCAATTCTTGTCAATTGTGTTCTATCAAATTTGCTCAAAGTTGTAACAGGAAGTGTATGTGTGTGTGACAGAGATTTTGGCTGACATTGCTGTTTCCATGTTAAATAATGCTTGTGTTCCCTTTCATTATTATTTAGTGAGTTATTTCTTCATCACCTGCATAAAGATTGTATGTTTGGAAGGGTTACAGTGCATTGAATCCTATGAGAACTATGCACTGCATGTGTTTTATCCATGCAAATAACTGAAGGAGTTGTCATGTGAAGGTCCTAGGTTGAAGCAGTGTTGCTGTTTTTGGTGTCTTCTTCTTCTTTCTTTCTGTTGACTTTTGTCCCATGAATTTCAAGCAAGAGCTGGGTTCATTCAGGAGCAGAATATTTCTTGATTTGATCAAGAAGGGGAATCCCATATGTTTATTTTAACTGTACATTGTTTGAAGGCATCAAATAGTTGCCCAAGTGTAAGCTGCCTTGAGTCCCCTCTGGGTGGAGAAAGGCGTGGTAGAAAATTTGTAAATAAATAAATAAATGTATAATGTTAATGCATGAGGATAAAGTCTCCAACAGATTTGAGTGATGGGCTAAGGGGTCCTCAAACTTTTTGAAAAGAGGGCCGGGTCACAGTCCCCCAAACTGTTGGAGGGCCAGATTATAATTTGAAAAAAAATGAATGAATTCCTATGCACAGTGCACATATCTTATTTGCAATGCAATGCAAAAAAAAAAAAAACCCTAAAAAAACCCCACACTTCTATATAAATAAAAATGTAATGTTCATTTGTGGAATTAACAGAACTCAAAAACCACTGGACGAATTGACACCAATTTTGGACACAAGACACCTAACAATCCAATGTACATCCTTCACTCAAAAAAATGATTTTGTCATTTGGGAGTTGTAGTTGCTGGGATTTATAGTTCACCTACACTCAAAGACCATTCTAAATCCCACCAACGATGGAATTGAACCAAACTTGACACACAGTTCTCCCATGACCAACTGAAAATACTGGAAGGGTTTGGTGGGCAGTGTCCTTTGGTATTGGAGTTGTAGTTCACCTACATCCAGAGATCACTGTGGGCTCAAACAATGTTGGATCTGGATCAAACTTGGCACAAATACTCAATATGCCCAAATGTGAACACTGGTTGAGTTTGGAGAAAACAGAATCTTGACATTTGGGAGTTGTAGCTGCTGGGATTTGTAGTTCACCTACAATCAAAGAGCATCCTGAACCCCACCAACGATAGAATTGATCCAAACCACCCACACAGAACCCCCATGTGAGCCACAGGAGGCTGAGGCGGGGGGCGAAGCGGCTTTGGCGCCGCTTCGGCCCCCGCCTCCCCCCTTCCCTAGCCTTCGGGATAAGGGCAGGCCTTATCCCAGAGGCTAGGAAAGCACTGGCGGAGGCGGAGGCCAAAGTGGCTTGGGCGCCGCTTTGGCCCCCACCTCTCAACCTTCTCCACAGCCCGCGGGCCAGATAAATGCCCTCAGCGGGCCGTAGTTTGGGGACCCCTGGGCTAAGCCAATGTCAACAATTAGCCAAGTATCAAAATTGTGTGATAGCCAGCCAAATTTTGAAGAAGAACATCAGTACACAAGAAGAGGCCCTCAAGCAAAGTGACACCTGATAAATGTTCTCGTGAAATGCAACAATGGAACCCAGTTTGGTTTTACGTCCTACAGACTTTTATGATTGCTCATGTGTTGGTTTGCTCCTACTGTGTTCAGAAGCAAACCTCAGTCCTTGTAACAAATGGTATTATGAAGTAGTAGCATTGGAAATATAGAGACAGCTGCTTCAACACTCGAGTTCAACACTGATTGCCTTCCAAATGTAGGGTCTTGATGGTGAGTCTGTAGGTGGCTGTAGAGACCTACTCTGGATCAGCATGGTCTTCCTTTTGCAGTGAGGACATCAGTTTCCAGATTTCTCCCTTTCGCCCTCCATTTGTGCCTATTTGAATTCCACAGCCCAGTTGGGCACAGCTGACCTCCAGCTCAAGGATCAGGGCATCCCAGTTTTCTCTCAGTGTCTATGCCACAGTTTTAAAGGTTGGCTTTAAGCCCATTGTTACATCTCCTTTCCTGTCCACCAACATCCCATTTTCCATTCTTGAATTAAGAGTGGAGTAACTTTGGGGTAACTTTGGGAGATGGTGATCTTTGGGCATTCGGACAACGTGGCATTTGGTCCAGTAGAGTTGATTGCAGAGCATCATGGCTTCAATGCTGATGGTCTTTGCTTCTTCCAGAATGATGCCATTTGTCTGCCTGTCTTACCAAGATATTTGCAGGATTTTTTGGAAGCAGCGCTAATGGAATCATTCCAGGAGTTGAGTGTGATGTCTGTAGACAGTCCATGTTTCAGTGTACTTCAGTGTCTATGTCGATGTTGAGTTTTATGGAGAGCTGGCTGCCAAGGTAGCAGAATCGTCAACATTTTTGAACGTTACATCATTAAGCTGTATTTCTGGCATTGCAGAGGGGTTGGCTGCTGTCTTTTGCTGAAAGAGCACTTCTGTTGCAATCCAGATCAGGAAACGAGACCATAAGATTAAATCCACCACACTTGACTGTGGGAAAAAAACAATCCTTTTTTATTGATGCAAAAATGGTTACAAAATAGAGGAAAATGCAAAGTCAAAAAGCCACAATAAAACTCAGCAGTGAGGAATATATCTGAACTAGATCAACATTCCAAAGGCAACACTATAAAAACCTGGAAACTGTTAGTATCTCACTAACCGTACTTGGAAACTAGAAGCCTCTGGGAATGCAGGCCATGGGAAATGGGAACTCAGCCAAGGTAATGCCTCAGTCTAAACAATGCTTGATCTAACAAGACAGCCCGGGGGGGGGACGGGACACTTTAAACTAAAGAAACTGTTTCGGGGCACGCCTCCAGGCTTGGAAGCCTCCTTTTCCTTTAATCTACTTGACCTTCACAGACTGTGATTCACTCCTGTTTTCCCAAATCTGCCTTCTTCTATCCTCATTAAAAAGGCAGGTGTTGACTCCTGTGGAGAGTTATTACCACGATTCTGAAACATCCTCATCAGGATGTTTAGTTTCACTTTCCCAGCCACTGCCCTCAGAATCAACAGTTTCCAAAATACATGTTCAGAAGCCTGTTCAGTTGCATCAGGAAATACAATCAAAGAATCAGGGTCAGGTTCACACGGAGGCTGAACCCCAACAACTTGGGTTTTCTCAGTGTTCAGTGAGAGGTCAAGCATCTTGTATACTTCTGCAAACATGGTCCAATTGTCATGACCTTATTTCCTGGTTTTGTGTGAAGCCAGGAAATTAGGTCATGCCTTAGACCTGGCCTGTGTATACTTGAAACAAGGGAGAGAGTTTCCATGGAAATGGGAGCAATGAAGGGGAGGGGCCAGGTTGAGAAATAGGAGGCATGAGGGAGATAAACTGTCACTTGGAATTTTGTTTCGTACCCTAAAGCAGGCTTTTGAAATAAAGCCTTCCCACTTGTTTCATGAGGTAATTACTTCACCAGAAAGCTACAGATCCAGACTCCAATGGCATTTCATGGGAAGGACTTCTGCTGAAGATCTTACAACAGGCATGGACAGAGTTCAGTAGGGCTGGGCGGTTTCGTTCGTTAATTTCTTAATTCGTTATTAATTCGTATTTAAATTAGCTTACGATCCGATATTGAGCCATTTTGGAATAGTGTGAGGAGTTAAATAGATTCGAAACAATGTTTCAATTTATTTCGTAATTGTTTCGTAATTGTTTCGAAATTGTTTTCGAAATTGTTTCGAAATTGTTTCGTAATTATTTTCGCATGCCTGGTGCAAGTTTTATAGTTGTTGTTTGTTTTATCACACCAACAGGTCAACAACAGAGGGAGAGGGAAGCTTCAGAAGTTCCCCCTGTCCCATTTGGAGGGTTTTTCAGCATATTTTTAGCATATTTGGAGGTTTTTTTAGCATATTGCGCAATCGCGTCCGCCATTAACAAATCGATTCGAAATTTACGAAATTTCGTATATTTCGAAATTTTTAAAAGGAAAATTTCGGAATTCTTTAAAGAAACGAAACGTGATGGACCCCTTAAAAACGAATCGAGTTTAGAAACAATTTTTTCTGTGGTTACCCAGCCCTAGAGTTCAGCCCTCCATATGCCAAGAAAGCCAATGACAAGGAATTCTGAGGCTTGTAATCCAACAACATCTGCCTTCAACAACCATTACTAATCAAAAGAAAAAAATGACCGAATCCTTTTGATAAAACCAGTGAGTTGAGATCTACTGAATTGATGGGATTCGCCTATGTATTGGTTCAGCATTCAACAATTTATTCAGTAAATCTAGGCTAGTTGGTAGATATTAGATGTACTAATGCTCCAAGTGGATATACTTCATCTTGGGATGGTCTATCACATAATAGCACAATGCGCCCACTTGTTTTACCCTCTTTCTTGGAAGCATCCATGACTGGCTCTGTAGGAATGGTATCTTTTATAGCAGTGGTTCTCAACCTTCCTCATGCCCCGACCCCTTAATACAATTCTCATGTTGTGGTGACCCTAACCATAACAGTTTTTAACCACAACACAGTTTTTAACCATAACCATAACATTATTTTTGTTGCCACTTCAGAACTGTAATTTTGCTCCTGTTACGAATCGTAATGCAAATATCTGATTTGCTAGATGTATTTTCATTCACTGGACCAAATTTGGCACAAATACCTGATGCACCCAAATTTGAATACTGGTGGGGTTGAGGGAGGTTAATGTTGTCATTTGGATTTATAGTTCATCTACAAACCAGGAGCATTTTGAACTCCACCAAGGATGGAATTGAACTTGGCACACAGAACTTCCATGACCAACACAAAATACTGGAAGGGTTTGGTGGACATTGACCTTGAGTTTGGGAGTTGTAGTTCATCTACATCCAGAGAGCACTGTGGACTCAAAGAATGATGGATCTGGACCTAACTTGGCATGAATGCTCAAGATGCCCAAATGTAAACACTGGTGGAGTTTGGGGGAAATAGACCTTACCATCTGGGTATTATAGTTGCTGGGATGTATAGTTCACCTAGAGTCAAAGAGCATCTTGAACCCAACCAACAGTAAACTTGGGCCAAACTTCCCACACAAAACCCCCATTACCAACAGAAAATATTGTGTTTTCTGATGGTCTTTGGCGACCCCTCTGACACCCCCTCGCGACCCCCCCCAGGGATCCCGACCCCCAGGTTGAGAAACACTGTTTTATAGTGTTGTGATTCAACAGGGAAACCATCCAATTTTTACCTAAACGAACAGCAAACAAGGCTGAATTGTAGATGATGCTGTTTGGCAGCATTCTTCTAATTTGAGTTTTGACAGCAAATCAAATTATCAATGGAAGGCACATTATCATTCTAAACAGCCGTAGTACAACACATCATCATATCCATGCGTTTGCCCAATTTCATTGCCTATTATAGTGGGTGGACAGAGTCGTCGTCCCCCCCCCCCCCCCAGTTTCAGTGCTTCTTCCTTCCTTCCCTTCCCCATCTTTGCCAACACAAATCTATAAGCAGTCAATACACTTACTACCTACTCCATCTAAATGCAAATGTTGAGCCAACAGTTGCTCCCTTCTTTTTAATGAAAAGATATTAATCTTCTGAGCAAATGCATTTCACATGTGATCTTCACATTATGTCTCAGATATGCATGTTTACAGTCATTTTACCAACAGTTCTTTCTTCCTTGACGTCTGTCAACTTTACATTAGAATAATCGCATTGTTTGGGGTTTCTTTGCTTCTTATCAATCCCACCTCCATTTGTTCTGTCTTCCAGATGCTAAACTCAAGGGAGGCAATTTGGAGTTGGGGAAAAGACAGATTGGAAAGACTCTCCAACTCTGGGCCAAAAAGGAAAGGAGGAAATAGTTCATCAGTTCTTTCCTGACAAGTTGAAAAATTACAATATGTTTGGACCACAGTGGCTGTCCATTGATGTAGACATGTTAGACTCAGTTCAAGCAAAAAAAAAGAAGAAGAATATTGTTTCCCTCTCATGCAATGTATATCATTGTTGCTCATCTGGGAAGTCAACTACAGTTTAGCACAGTGGTTCTCAACCTGTGGGTCCCCAGGTGTTTTGGCCTACAACTCCCAGAAATCTCAGCCAGTTTACCAGCTGTTAGGATTTCTGGGAGTTGAAGGCCAAAACATCTGGGGACCCGCAGGTTGAGAATCACTGGTTTAGCAATTCAAGAATGAGTCACAGCTGCATAGGTCCCCTACTTCCTCCATTCAGCCACAATGGGGTTGTTGGGAAGGTTTTCCCCTTAGTATGGAAATTTGGAATTTTGAGTGATCCAAATTTCTCCCAAACCCTTAATTGTGCTTAATATTATTTATTTATTTATTTATTTAAAAGTTTTCTATACCGATCTTCTCACCTCCAGGAGGGACTCAGATCCGGTTCACAACATGTGTTCATATACAAAATACAAACCACACAATGCATTATCATTACACGTTAAAAACATATTACAATACAACATCGTCATCATCACAATTACACAGCCAGGTCATCAAAAACATTCATGGTCATAATTCACAGTTACTCATTCTCCTTCCATGTGGACCAGAGTTGACTCAGTTGTCAAAGGCCGCAACCCATAGCCAAGTCTTTGTTAATTTCCTGAACGTCAGGAGGGAGGGAGCCGTTCTAATCTCCTGTGGGAGGGAGTTCCACAGCCGGGGAGCCACCATTGAGAAGGCCCTGTCTCTCGTCCCCACCAACCGTGATTGTGACAGTGGTGGGATCGAGAGCAGGGCCCCCCCGGAAGATCTTAAAAACCTTGATGGTTCATAGGGGAGAATCTGTTTGGACAGGTAAACAGGGCCAGAGTCGTTTAGGGCTTTGTAGGTCAAAACCAGCACTTTGAATTGTGCTCGGAAGCTAATTGGCAGCCAGTGGAGCTGGTGTAACAGAGGGGTTGTATGCTCCCTGTACCCAGCGCCCGTTAGTAATCTGGCTGCCGAGCGTTGGACTAGCTGCAGCTTCCAGGCAGTCTTCAGAGGCAGCCCCACGTAGAGAGCGTTGCAGTAATGTAAACGGGATGTAACCAAAGCGTGGACCACCGTGGCCAAGTCAGACTTCCCAAGGTACGGGCGCAGATGGCGCACAAGTTTTAATTGTGTGAAAGGTCCCCTGACCACTGCCGAAACCTGGGGCTCCAGGCTCAGCGATGAATCTAGGAGAACTCCTAGAGTAACCTTGAGTATTAACCTTGAGTAGGGTCACCAAAATGGATCTTTTAACTTTTATGCTGAAAGATATTGAGAAGCAGAACACAGTTCTACAAAGCTCCAAGAAGATATTCATATTCTGCTAACATTCAGCTTCAGATGCCTGGTACAGTATTGCCTTCCTAACACAAATCTTAGCTGCCAAGTAGAGTGCAAGTGTGGAGGTGCCACCAACAAGAACCAAGTTTGATGCTTCATTGCTCCACTTTATTTCCCACTGGTTGCAAGAACTCCACTGCAAGAGAATTTGCTACAACTCAAAGTTCAAAGCTGAAAGGTAAGGGCTGGAAGGGCAACGTAACGTGATCAGGCTTCATGAATCTCTATTGAATTGTGTCCTGCTTTTCAGTCTATTCAGATAGATATAGGAGCTCAATACCATACACAGTTTGGCAACCATAAAGTAAAGATAAAGATTTTCCCCTGACATTAAGTCCATTCATGTCTGACTCTCAGAGGCGGCCCTAGGTAATTTTCAACGGTAAGCAAACAGTATTCCCCCCCCCCCCCACCAATCATTGATATATATTTTCTGTTTGTCATGGGAGTTCTGTGTGCCATATTTGGTTCAATTCCATCATTGGTGGAGTTTTTATTTATTTATTTATTTATTTATTTATTTGCTTCATTTTTATACCGCATTTTTCAGCCCTTAACAGGCGACTCAATGCGGTTTATAGTGCAATTAAAACACAACAACGCAACAACAGGATCGACAACGTCGATCCACAACAATTAACAATCAGACAGGACAAATCAACAAACAACATATATAACGCCTCAGTTGAAATCAGATCCGTTCTCATAGTCGTTGTGCCGTTCCTATGTTCCATTTACCGTCTTCCTTGATTAGTTGCATTGCTTAGCCAAACGCTTGTTCGTAAAGCCAGGTCTTGACCATTCTCCGAAACGTCAGCAACGAAGGTGCCTGTCTGATGTCTGCCGGCAAGGCATTCCATAGCCGAGGGGCCACCACTGAGAAGGCCCTGTCTCTCGTCCCCGCCAAGCGCGCCTGTGACGCAGGTGGGATCGAGAGCAGGGCCTCCCCAGACGATCTTAATGTTCTAGTCGGTTCATAGGTGGAGATGCGTTCAGAGAGGTAAGCGGGGCCAGAACCGTTTAGGGCTTTATAGGCTAAAGCCAGCACCTTGAATTGTGCCCGGTAGCGGATTGGCAGCCAGTGGAGCTGGCTCAGCAGAGGAGTGGTGTGCTCCCTGAGTGCAGCTCCCGTTAGCAACCTGGCTGCCGAGCGCTGGACCATCTGAAGCTTCCGGGCAGTCTTCAAGGGAAACCCCACATAGAGCGCGTTGCAGTAATCAATCCGGGATGTAACCAGAGCGTGGACCATCGTGGCCAAATCAGACCATACATACCACGGTGTTCAGAATGCTCTTTGATTGTAGGTGAACTATACAGCCCAGTAATAGTTCACCTTGCCGCATTTGCTCCCTTACCTGGCCTGCTTTGGGTCCGGAGGCATGCCTGAAAACCGTGTGCACCAAAAGTCACCTCTTCTCCTGACTTTCTCCCTAGCCATTGGCACCGGGAGAGAGAGAGAGAGAGGTGGAGATGCCCACCTTTCCTGAAGGTAGGCGCAAAAACAAAGGAGGAAGCGGAGGTGGGAGATACCTCCAGCTGGAGGGGGTCTCTCTCTCTCCCTCTCTCTCTCTCTCTTGGTCCCAATGGCTGAGGAGAAAGTCAGAAGAAGAGGTGACTTTTGGTGCACACGCTGGGGTCTTCAGGCACGCCTCCAGACCCAAAGCAGGCCAGGCAAGGGAGCATGTGCGACAAGTGTAGTTACTGGGATGTATAGTTCACCTACAATCAAAGAGCATTCTGAACTCCACCAATGATGGAATTGAACAAAATATGGCACACAGAACTCCCACGACAAACAGAAAATATATGTCAATGATTGGTTGGTGGGGGGGCACCAAAATACTGTTTGCTTAACATTGAAAATTACCTAGGTCCGCCTCTGCTTTCAGGAGCCACGATTATCAATCTAGTACTAATCTGATAAGAATGGCTTCATGCCCTGGATCTATACTTATTAAAAGTAACTTACCCAACTCAGCTCCAAGTTTAGAAATGCTCATCTCAGTGAAATCACTTGCAAATCATTGAGGGAAACAAGATTCGCTTTTCAAGGATCTTCATACCAACAGCCCTAATTTGCATAAACAGAAGCTGACAAAACTCCTCCAAACCTTTCATTACATTATCATTTCATTTTCATTTTCACATACTTCAACAGGTAGATTAATAGTTAGATTGTATTTTTAGAAGAAGAAGGAGAAGGAGACTGCAGTTAATAAGGAAGGAGTGAGCTTCCTTTTCCATTAAAATCTTTGATGGATGAACAATATAACACATCAAGAGCATCATAAATGAGTATTAAACTTCAAGGATAGCTGTTACAGGTAGAGGTGGAATAAAGCATCTTGTGGAACAGGTTATTCACTCTTCATGATTTGGTCTGATGCTGGCCACCCAGGAAGAACAGACACAACTTTTCTATAGGTTTAATACAAAACTTTGGCATGTGCTCCATCTCTACAGCTCTGTTATCCTGATTTTCAAAATCCGAAACACTCCAAAATTACTCATGTGGGTAACTAAGATTTGCTTTCTTGTGGTTCGGTCTACAACAACTTTGTTTCATGCACAAAATATTGGGTATAAATCTGTACAAGATGTAGGTAAAGGTTTTCCACTGACATTAAGTCCAGTCATGTCCGACTCTGGACGGTGGTGCTCATCTCCATTTCTAAGCCAAAGAGCCGGAATTGCCCATAGACACCTCCAAGGTCACGTGGCCACTAGCATTACTGCATGGAGTGCTATTACCTTCCCGCCAGATCTACTCACATTTGCATGTTTTCAAACTGCTAGGATAGCAGAATCATAGAATCATTGAATCATTGAGTTGGAAGAGACCTGGTGGACCATCATCCAGTCCAAGCCTTCCAAGAAGCAGGAAAATCGCATTCAAAGCACCCCCAACAGATGGCCATCCAGCCTCTGTTTAAAAGCCTCCATAGAAGAAGCCACTTTGGGGTAGAGAGTTCCACTGCTAAACAGCTCTCACTATCAGGAAGTTCTTCCTAATGTTCAGGTGGAATCTCCTTTCCTGTAGTTTGAAGCCACTATTCCATTGCATCCCAGTCTCCAGGGAAGCAGAAAACAAGTTTGCTCCCTCCTTCCTATGATTTCCCCTCATATATTTATACATGGCCCTCATCATGTCTCCTCTCAGTCTTCTCTTCTGAAGGCTAAACATGCCCAACTCTTTAAGCCTCTCCTCATAGGGCTTGTTCTCCAGACCCTGGATCATTTTAGTTGCCCTCATCTGGACACATTCCATCTTGTCAATATCTCTCTTCAGTTGTGGCGCCCAGAATTGGACACAGTATTCCAGGTGTGGTCTCACCAAAGCAGAATAGAGCATGAATAGCATGACTTCCCTGGATCTAGACATTAGACTCCTATTGATGCAGGCCAAAATCCCGTTGGCTTTTTTGCCGTAGCATCACATCCCTGGCTCATGTTTAACTTGTTGTCCATGAGAACTCCAAGATCTTTTTCACATGTACTGCTCTTGAGCCAGGCGCCGTTCCCCATACTGTATCTTTGCATTTCATTTTCTCTGCCTAAGTTGAGTATCTTGCATTTGTCACTGTTGAACTTTATTGTATTAGTTTTGGCCAATCATCTTTCTAATCTGTTAAAATCATTTTGAATTCATGCACAAAATTATTTAAAATATTGAGTATAAAACTATTTGTACAAGATGTAGGTAAAGATTAGATAAAGGTTTTCCTCTGACATTAAATCCTGTCATGTCCGACTCTGGAGGGTGGTGCTCATTTCCATTACTAAGCCAAAAAATCGGCGTTGTCCATAGATACCTCCAAGGTCATGTAGCCACTGACATGACTGCATGGAGCACTGTTACCTTCTTGCCAGAGTAATACCTATTTATCTACTCATATTTGCATGTTTTTGAACTGCTAGGTTAGCAGAAGCTGGGGCTAGCAGCGGAAGCTCACCCCACTCCCTGGATTCAAACTGCCGACCTTTCGGTCAGCAAGTTCAGCAGCTCAGTGGTTTAACCCGCTGCACTACCAGGGACTCCAGTACCATATATGAAATAAATATTGTGGTTAGGCTTAGGTCCCATCTCCAAGATACCTCGCTATGTGCAAAAGCATTATGTGCAAAAGGAGGTATAGCAAAATCCAAAATCCAAAACAGTTCTGGTCCCAGGCTTTTCAGATGAGAGATATTCAAGCTGTTTCTCAGGTTTCCTGACGGGCTTGAAAGATGAAATCATATGAAAAGGGTCTGACACAGAATAAAACAACCCATCCTCTGAATCTCTGCTTTCCAGCCATCAGTGCACCTAGACATGTAGGTGAGCATTAAGGTATAAGACATTAATGCCAAATTCTTATTGAAGCACTAGACTTTAATATCCTTTTGTTTGCAAGGGCTGAGAGTCATGGTGCACCTCTATTCGAGCAAAACCTCTCAAAGGAAAGTGAAATTGCTCAAACCAAAGCACAAAAGTATGTGGGCGCTTCACTGCTGCAAAGGATTCCAAACTGTCTTTTCTCCCAGGATTCCTATAGCACTGAACCACACCAGTTAAAGTGGTGTCAGATTGCACCAATTCTCCTGTGTAGTTGCACCCTGGAATCTCTTCTCTAGTCTGGGGAGGGAAGAATCTCACGATGAGAAGCATCTCTTTGAAATAATATTTTGATCTATATCTCGTTGACAAAACAGGCACAGAGAAGTGGTGTCCAATTCTGGGCACCACAATTCAAGAGATATATTGACAAGCTGGAATGTGTCCAGAGGAAGGCGACTAAAATGATCAAGGGTCTGGAGAACAAGCCCTATGAGGAGCGGCTTAAGGAGCTGGGCATATTTAGCCTTCAGAAGAGAAGGCTGAGAGGAGATCTGATAGCCATGTATAAATATGTGAGAGGAAGTCACAGGGAGGAGGGAGCAAGCTTGTTTTCTGCTTCCTTGGAGACTAGGACGTGGAACAATGGCTTCAAACTACAAGAGAGGAGATTCCATCTGAACATGAGGAAGAACTTCCTGACTGTGAGCCGTTCAGCAGTGGAACTCTCTGCCTTGGAGTGTGGTGGGAGGCTCCTTCTTTGGAAGCTTTTAAACAGACGGCCCGGAAGCTCCAATTAGTCCAACGCTCGGCAGCCATGATACTAACTGGAGCGGAGTGCAGGGAGCATACAACTCCTCTGCTGCACCAGCTCCACTGGCTGCCGATCTGCTACCGGGCTCAATTCAAAGTGCTGGCGCTGGCCTTTAAAGCCCTAAATGGTTCTGGCCCAACTTACCTATCCGAACGTATCTCAGCCTATCAGCCCACCAGGACCCTAAGGCCTTCTGGGGGGGCCCTGCTCTCTATCCCGCCTGCTTCACAGGTGCGGCTGGCGGGGACGAGAGACAGGGCCTTTTCTGTGGTGGCCCCACGGCTATGGAACGCCCTCCCCATGGAGGTAAGATCAGCCCCCTCATTGATGGTTTTCCGGAAAAGACTAAAAACCTGGATGTTCGAGCAGGCGTTCGGTTAACTCAGTGCAATAAGTGTAATGATTGAAGGACTGGCAAATTGGACGACGAAACTGGATCGCGATTTTAGTCAAGAGATGAATTGGATTGTTTATTGATATATGTATTGTGGATCGTGTTTTTATGCTTTTAAACTGTATACTGTTGTTTGTTATAAGTTGTTGTAAACCGCGTTGAGTCGCCGGCTAGGCTGAGAAACGGCGGTATACAAGTATAGCAAATAAAATAAATAAACAGGGGCTGGATGGCCATCTGTCAGGGGTGATTTGAATGCAATATTCCTGCCTCTTGGCAGGGTGTTGGACTGGATGGCCCATGAAGTCTCTTTCAACTCCTGATTCTATGATTCTATTATTCTATGATTCTTTGTGTACGTTTGCATGATTCCTGGGAAATGTAGTTCAGGGCAGGGCCTTTTGTATTCTCTTCCACAGGGCTCCTCTCTTTTCCAAATTACATTTCCCAGAATCCCGTGCTTTCTCCATCTCTTTCTCAGCAAACTCTGCTTTCTTCCTGCTGCTTCCCTTTCCTTATGGCAAGAGGCCAATCATTTAAAGAGGAACGGCAGCCTTTTTGGCTTGGCTTTGCTTCTTTGCACTGAACTTGAAACTGACTTTGGAAGGCTTCTGAGGTTTACAAAATGCAAACAAAAAAGTATTGGGTAAGTGCGGGCCACACCCACATGTAGGATATCACATCGTAAGTATGAATTTAATAAATTTGATCCGACTTATGAGGACTAACGATAATTTGCACAGCCTTATTGACTACTCTCTCTTAGGCGATCCCTCATTGGACGAGTAAGATGGTCTTCCTTGATGACTATTTTTGTGGGTTTATAGGTGGCTGTGGAGCCCTATTCTTGACCCGCATCTTCTCCCACAGTGAAGGCATTGGTTTCCAGGTGGAAAGCGGTCCCGGTCGGGGTTGATGTGCCTTCCTCCTGGCACATTTCTCTCTTTCACCCTCCACTCGTGCCTCCTCGAATTCTGCAGCACTGCTGGTCACAGCTGAGCTCCAGCTGGAGCGCTCACAGGCCAGGGCTTCCCAGTTCTCAGTGTCTATGCCAGAGATTTTAAGGTTGGCTTTGAGACCATCTTTAAATCTCTTTTCCTGTCCACCAACATTCCGTTTTCTATTCTTGAGTTTGGATTAGAGCAACTGCTTTGGGAGATAGTGGTTTGGCATCCGGACAACATGGTCGGTTCAGCGGAGTTGATGTTGGAGGACCATCGCTTCAATGCTGTTGGTCTTTGCTTCTTCCAGCACGCTTACGTTTGTCCGCTTGTCTTCCCAAGATATTTGCAGGATTTTCTGGAGGCAGCGCTGATGGAATCGTTCCAGGAGTTGCATGTGACGTCTGTAAACAGTCCACATTTCGCAGGCATAGAGCAGGGTTGGGAGGACAATAGCTTTATAGACAAGCACATTGGTATCCCTACGGATGTCCCGGTCCTCAAACACTTTTTGCTTCATACTACTACAGACTCTTTGGGGAGAGGGAAGTACTTGGCTTATTTTCTCTCCCTTCTCCTTCTCTCAAACATTTTTAGAAAACATATCTAGATTTTGGGGTTTGGAACTGGAAAGCTCAGGGCCTAAAATGTTTCTAGCCCTGCAGCAGTGGACAACCACAGCCTTGACTGAGGGAGACCTTGTGTACTTTATAGACCGGTTTCTCTGTCTGTTGAAATATTTTTGGGTTAACAGACATTCACCGAGAGCCTGACTGAGCTAAAGTCTGAAAGAGTTAGAAGTTGCTGTATTTTTGGTTTTGCATTCAGGTCAAACACAAATCTCAGGAGCAGATAAATCCATAGTTTCATCTGGAGCTTCACCTCAGATGACTTTGTGATAGCAGGAGTCAGATCAAGTCTACTGCAGTTTCCATGGCTCATGCCCCTTTGGAGCACAGTGTGAGCCTTTTGAAGCGAAGGAAGGGAGGGAGGGAAGAAAGAAGGAAGGTCCCCTCTCCTCTTGCATGAAAGCAAAGAGGGGAATTTAGCAAAGAAGGGAATCTAATGCCATACAGAAATAATGCCAGATTAAATGCCTTGCCGGAAAGGGCCTTGGAGGCACTGTTTTACGGTGGCTCCAATCCTTTCTGGAGGATCGTACTCAGAAGGTGTTATTGGGAGACACCTGTTCAACCCCACAACCATTGTCTTGTGGGGTTCCTCAGGATTTAATACTGTCTCCCATGTTGTTCAACATATACATGAAGCTGCTGGGGGAGAACATCCAGAGTTTTGAGGTACGGTGTCATCTGTATGTAGATGATGTCCAACTCTGTCTCTCCTTCCCACCTGCTACTAAAGAGGCTGTTCAGGTCCTGAACCGGTGCTTGGCCGCTGTGATGGTCTGGATGAGGGCAAACAAATTGAAATTGAATCCAGACAAGACAGAGGTACTCCTGGTCAGTCACAAGGCCGAACAGGGCATAGGGTTACAGCCTCTGTTGGATGGAGTTACACTCCCCCTGAAGACGCAGATTCGCAGCTTGGGTGTGATCCTGGACTCATCGCTGAGCCTGGAACCCCAGGTTTTGAGGGTGACCAGGGAGCATTTGCACAGTTAAAACTTGTGCACCAGCTGCGCCCGTACCTTGGGAAGTCTGACTTGGCCACGGTAGTTCACGCTCTGGTTACATCCCATATAGACTACTGCAACACGCTCTACGTGGGGTTGCCTTTGAAGATGGTAAACTAGTCCAAGTTTCAACTAGTCCAACGAACAGCAACCAGGTTGCTAAGAGGAGCAGCACTCAGGGGGCATGCAACTCCCTTGTTGCACCAGCTCCACTGGCTGCCGGTTTGCTACCGGGCCCAATTCAAAGTGCTGGCTTTGGCTTATAAAGCCCTAAACGGTTCTGGCCCAACTTACCTGTCTAAACGTATCTCCCCTTATGAACCAGCGAGGACTTTAAGATTATCTGGGGAGGCCCTGTTCTTGGTCCCACCTTTGTCACAAGGACGTCTGGCGTGGACGAGAGACAGGGCCTTCTCAGTGGTGGCCCCTTAGCTATGGAACACCCTTCCTAGGGAGATTAGATCGGCTCCCTCCCTCTTAATGTTTCGGAGGCAAGTTAAAACATGGTTGTTTGAGCAAGCATTTACAAATGCAGAGTTGCTAATATAGGAAATTGAATGACTTGACAATGGAACTGGACAATACTTGATAACAAGGAGATGTTAATGGTGCTGTTTTTATTGCTCTTGTTGTGTTTTATACTGTTTAATGCTCCACGCACGGTCTAGCTGCCCATGGAGCCCTCACCGCTCGTCCCTCGCCCACCTCTGAGCACAGGCAGCAAGGGCTCCACGGGCAGCTAGGCTGTGCGCGGAGCCCTTCAGCTGTCCCTCGCCTTCATCCAAGCTTGAGGCCTCTTCCCCCGCATGCTTGGCACTCTGGTGTAGGTCCCTCCCTCGGCATTGGCAAGAGCACAGGGAGAGAGGCCGAGTGCAGGGCGCATGATCCCTGCATTGCCACTCTTTCCCCGCACACTTGTTAACACTGGGAAAGGGACGCGCACCGGCATTGCCAGGCATGCGGGGAAAGAAGCCTTGTGCAGGGAGCATGCACCCCTGGGTGCATGCTCCCTGCATGAGGCCTCTTCCCCCACATGCTTGCCAACACCGGTGCACATCCCTCTCCCAACTTTGCCAAGTGCACGGGGAAGGGGGCTGGAAGCGCTTACCCAGGAGCTGATGGAGCACAGGGCCTCTTCTCACAGGGCCTCTTCTTCTGTTCTTCTCCTGAGAAGAGGGGCAGCATTGGCAAGCGCCTCTCCAGGCAGCTGTGCCTGCACCCCTCTCAGGGCGGCAAGGATGCCTCTTCAAGAATGAAAGCAATTGAAGGTACTGGAAATCTAATGTATTGTAAATGCCTCCCCCAAACCCCTCCAGTGTTTTCTGTTGGTCATGGAAGTCCTATATGCCAAGTTTGGTTCAATTCTATTGTTGGTGGAGCGCAGAGTGCTTTTTGATGCATGTTGAACTATAAATCGAGACAAATGCAATTCCCAAGTGTCAGGGTCTATTTTTCCCAAACTCCACCAGTGTTCAAATTTGGGCATATTGAGCATTTGTGCCAAGTTTGGTCCATATCCATAGTTGTTTGAGTTCACAGTTCTCTCAGGATGTAGGTGAACTACATCTTCCCTAAATTACTGTCAATTCCTCCCAACCCCCTCCAGTATTTTCTCTTCATCATGGGAGTTCTGTGTGCCAAGTTTGGTCCAGGTTTGTAATTTGTGGAAGTCAGAGCTAAATTGGTTGAAGGTACTTCAAATCCTTTCATCCATTGTCCATACCCCCCAAAAATATTGTTTGTATCATTAATCACTATGCTTTAATTATGTTCAATTTGTAACAATGAAAATACATCCTGCATATCAGATATTTACATTACAATTCATAACAGTAGCAGTTATGACGTAGCAACAAAAATATGGTTGGGGGTCACTGTATTTAAGGGTCACGGCATTAGAAAGGTTGAGAACCACTAGGTTATAGTGACCCAATGAATTGCATAAGGCTTTCTTAGGCAAGGAATACATAGAAGTACTGTGGCCAGTTTCTTCCTCTGAATTATAGCCTCTATCACTTGGTTTCCATTGGCAGTCTCCCATCTAGGTACAAACCAGAGCTGAATTTGCTTAGATTGTAGATTGTAGATGCTTTGACTCCTACTATATACTATGTATCTATATTATACATATTCTATTTGTTCACTAACCTTAATCCTCAGCCTCTTCTAAATTCTTATAGTAATCAAGGTGGTATTTCCCCATTTTCTTCCTCTTCGGTTCATATGCTTCCTATATTGATAAGAGTTAATGGAGGGGACCCATGTATGAATAATTAGGCGGCTATGCATCATGCCTAATTATGGCCTTTGAATTTTAAGCTGGTGCAATTAAAACAGAGAGAAATATTGACAGACGTCTGTGACATAAATGCCATCTCCCTTGAAAAGTACTAAATTGTCGGATTATACCCCAAAGGATGGAAAAACACAATAAGAGAAAGAGCGAGAGAAAGAAAAATATCCAGGATGTCAATCAAATCTTGATTCGATTTCTCCCTTGGATCAGAGAACTTTCCTCCCTTTTCAAAACACATCGAATCAGCTGGAGAATCATTTATAAAACATGAATGCGCCGTGCGCGTTTTCCCCGACTTGAGTGCTTTTCACCATTATGGGCAAGAACAAATAAATAGCTTTGGAACCTTGATTAAAATGTAGCTGTGAAATTCCAGAGGAATTAGAGGAGGGGGGAAAAAAACCCTTTTGCAATTGTTTCCAAATTTAGAAACACTGGGCTTATGGGAATGCAAAAGGCTTTACCACCGCAAGGAAAATGCTTAAAGGAAAGGATGCACATAAAGGGCCAGGCTAGATATTCTGTTAAATGTATTTTTGATGCTCAGAGTGGAGAGATGATTCTTTTTCTCTCTCTCAATGCAAATGCAGCTTCAAAGAGGTGAGTTCCTCAGGACCCTGACGGGGAGAAATAGGTTAAAAACTCCCCCTCTGCGATTCCTCTGAACTTATTAATGATCGCCACTTCCACCTTTAACTTATGCAATTTGAATTTTTAAAAATCTGGCATCTAAGATTCAGAACTGCTTCATATTTTCCAGCTCGTGTTGCCCACAGTTGATCGATAAATCCGATGTCCTTGCAACAAAGGCTGCATCTGCACTATAGAATTAATGGCATTTCATGCCACTTTAACTACAAGGTATCATTGGAGTTGCAGACAAGGTCTTTATCAAAGAGTATTGGTTAGGCCTGGGTAACAACGGAAAAATTTGTTTCTAAAATCGATTCGTTTTTTGGGGGTTTTTGCGTTTCGTTATTTAAAATAATTACAAAATTTTCCTTTTAAAAAGTTCGATATTTACGAAATTTCGTAAATGTGAAAAAAATGACAAAACATTAACGAATCAATTTCCGAAACAATAACGAATCGATTCGTTAATGGCGGACGCGACCGCGAAATACACTAAAAAATCTCCCAAACCTTCTGAAGCTTCCCTCTCCCTCTGTTGTTGACTGTTGGTGTGATATTATAATTTTTTTTCACTAATTAAACAAAAAACAACCATAAAACTTGCCCCAGACATAATAACGAAATGACCTCAAAACAATAACGAAATGAATACAATAACAAAATACGAAGCATTTACAAAACTATTTAAAAATTCGTTTTTTAAAAAAATTGCTCCAGAATGGTTCGTTATCATTTTGTAATTGAAAAAATTAACGAATTATTAACGGATTACGAATTAACGAAATGAAACCGCCCAGCCCTAGTATTGGTGTCTCCCCAGTGCCGCCAGTGGCACAACATGTTAAAACGCTGAGCTGCTGAACTTGCTGACCAGAAGGTCAGCGGTTCAAATCCTAGGAGCAGGGTGAGCTTCCACTGATAGCCCCGGCTTCTGCCAACCTCGCAGTTCAAAAAAGTTATGGTTAAAAATTAAAATAATTCTAAAAAATCAGTAGATTGGCGAATTGTTTTGAAACTTGGCAGGCCTACAGTTGTAAATGGAGTACCAAATTGAGGTAGGTTTTGTGCAGATAGGCCTTAAAATGAGTGAGAATTGAGCCTTTAAAGTTTCCCATTGTAGCAAAAAAAAAAGTTATGGTTTTAAAAAGTTATGGTATGGCTTCTGCCAACCTTGCAGCTTAAAAACGTGGTTGTTCCAGTGCGTCTTCCCAGAATAGGAAACTCCTAGCATTATGTCCCAACGCACTTTATCAGAGATCTAGGATATCTGCATGCCCAGCCCATCCTTCTCCAAAACACTTCACCTGGTCATGCCCAGCACTTTTAATTTTAATTATTACATTTGACCCTGCCATTGTTTTTAATTGTGTCATTGTGTGTTGTCAATGTTATTGCTTTGTTTTCTGAGTTATTTTGCTGTTTGTTGTTGCTGTTGTTTTTACTATTGTATTTGGGCTTGGCCTCTTGTAAGCTGCACCGAGTCCTTCGGGAGATGGTAGCAGGGTACAAATAAAGGTTTATTATTATTATTATTATTATTATTATTATTATTAAAAACATGCAGAGGTGAGTAGATCAATAGGTACTGCTTTAGTAGGAAGGTAACAGCACTCCAGGCAGTCATGCCAATGGCCATATGACCTTGGAGGTGTCTCTTTGACTTAGAAATGGAGATGAGCACCAGAGTCCCAGAGTCAGACACGACTAAACTTAAAGTCAGGGGATAAACCTTCACCTTTACTTTTTATTGGTGTCTCACCAAACATTATTATTATGTTTATTTTATTATGTCTATTTATATCCCACTGCATCTCTCCATAGCAAGACTCAAAGTGGCTCACAATAAAAAACATAAACTACAACAAGATTACAAATAAATCTTTATTACGGTCATAGAACAGTAGGTGTGCAGGTACAGCTGTACCAGGAACTCCAATTTTGTTTGCTTTGCATTGGATGTTTGTTGTAGTCCTAAATTTCAGGGACTCTGCAGATGGGTTGCTTCTTTTGGCTGTAATCATAGGGCAAGCCACCTGTCAATTAGGTTCCCTGGTCCCGCCCCCTTTTGGGGTTTTTGGAGGGAATAGGAGCCTTTTTGGGTCAGTCCACACAGAGAAGCCTTTCGCACAGGACATAATACCAAGAGCTCCTGTAGAAAGCTTCATCTTCTACGGCTTGGCCGGGGAGATATACAGCCTTACAGCTCCTTTGCGGAGGGACTTCAGCCAGCCATCACCAAAACCTGAACTCCTTTTCCCTTGGAAGTCTACAAAGCTCTGCTTGGTAAGGGTCACTTGCAGAAGCCAGATGCAGTTGGTATCGGGTGCAGGGGCTCCACGCCAACAGAGGCAAAGACAGACTGCCCAGATTAGAAGTTAAGGATTTCCCCATTAGTTAAATTACAGTTATGAAGATAGTGCCTGTTCCCAGTGAACAAGATTGAGAGAGCCAATAGACTATTAAGAAAGCCTTGAAGTACCTGTTTGTTTTTATTAATAAAGAACTTTGTTGAACCTTTAAGCAATCTAAAGACTTTGTTTTGGGGAGGTCCAAGGGCCTTTAATCTGAGGCAGCCCTGGCGTCCCGTTGGGCACACAGAATTTATGTCCTGTCTACAGTCTTATGCACAGGCCCAGCGTGCGACAGGTCTTCAGGCCACCGTTTTGATTAGTGCTGGTGTATCAAAGCTTCAACTAAGTTTAACTTAAATAGCAATCTCTGACCTGAATCTTATTGTTATTTCCAACTGCAGTAATCCCACTGGATCAATGGGATCAATGGGATTTAGCAATGTGTTGACTCATTGTTTAACAATGGATTAAATAGGTCTATTGTAGTTGGGATTAAGCGAAAAGCTTCAGACTTCCATCTCCCTCCCTCCTTCCCCAAATGTGGATTTTGCTTTGTGATGTCTTTTTAATGTGTGATTTTAGTGGAATTAGATATTTGGTTGATCCGAGCCAGTGGCATTCATCACAAGATGATCTTCCACCCGTTATTTTTTTTTAATCACCCATTTAAACATGATGAGATCTCTAATGCAAACATAGGAGGCTTCAACGGTGTTGGGAATTTGCAATAATTCAGTCAAGAGAGAAAGGAGGTTGCCGGTTTTTTTGACCTGATTATATGTCGACATAATAAACAACTGTCACATATATTTAAAACTGCCATTTCAGAATTTTAATTATGTCATCTCCAAATAACTTCTCCTCCAAAGAAAGCTGAAGTGACAGCTTGTGGTTTGAAGAAAATGAAACATGACGTCGGCTCGTTTTTCTATTCCTCCTAGAGCAAAAAATTAATTTCCCTCTTCTTGACAAGAAAGTATTTTAATTAGAAATTATTTCTGATTGCATCCTCCCTCCCCCCCTCCCCACGCGCTCCTCTGCAACATGGACAGAACTGAGGTTGATTCAGTGGAGTGTGTGAATATTTACTCTATCAGCAAATATTGCCTTTGATGCAACGTATTAAGGGCATCCTGTACAGAAGTTACACTAAAGCGTTGCTGTGAGAGTCAGGGATATTGAAAGGCATGAGAATAGTTCCACCAATGAAGCTTCCTGTTGTCTGAGAAGATAACATCTTTGAAACTAAAACCTTTTGGGATTTGCTTGCTCTTTGGTTCAGCTAAGAATGTTGAAGTTTAGATGATGCGCATAGAGGTTGGTTTTGAAGCACAAATGTTCTTCTTGAAGCTCAGAGCTCAATCTTTTAGGCATCCGATAGAAAGGTTGGGGGTATGGATTGTTGTCAGCTTTTTTTGGGGGGGGGGGAGTTTATTTATTTATCATGTCACCCGCAACCAGAACATTGTATTACATTTCTAAATGAACAAAACAAACAAACAGATAAAAAACCCCCACAAATTTTGCAAACTTGGTAGCTGATTAAATGTCCTTTGACCAGTATCTGGCCACTTGGAGTGCTTCTGGTGTTGCCGCAAGAAGGTCCTCCATCGTGCATGTGGCAGGGCTCAGGTTGCATTGGAGCAGGTGGTCGGAGGTTTGCTCCTCTCCGCACTCGCATGTCAAGGATTCCACTTTGTAGCCCCATTTCTGAAGGTTGGCTCTGCATCTTGTGATGCCAGAGTGCAGTCTGTTCAGCGCCTTCCAAGTCGCCCAGTCTTCTGTGTGCCCAGGGGGGAGTCTCTCATCTGGTATCACCCACGGATAGAGGTGCTGGGTTTGAGCCTGCCACTTTTGAACTCTCGCTTGCTGAGGTGTTCCAGCAAGTGTCTCTGTAGATCTTAGTAAACTATTTCTTGATTTAAGTCATTGATGTGCTGGCTGATACCCAAACAAGGGATGAGCTGGAGATGTCTCTGCCTTGGTCCTTTCACTATTGGCTGCTACTTCCCGGCGGATGTCAGGTGGTGCAATACCGGCTAAGCAGTGTAATTTCTCCAGTGGTGTAGGGCGCAGCCACCCTGTGATAATGCGGCATGTCTTATTAAGAGCCACATCCACTGTTTTAGTGTGGTGAGATGTGTTCCACACTGGGCATACATACTCAGCAGCAGAGTAGCATAGCGCAAGGGCAGATGTCTTCACTGTATCTGGTTGTGATCCTCAGGTTGTGCCAGTCAGCTTTCGTATGATATTGTTTCTAACACCCACTTTTTGTTTGATGTTCAGGCAGTGCTTCTTGTAGGTCAGAGAATGGTCCAGAGTGACTCATCCTCCATCAGAAAGAGTGTATCAGTAGATCAATATATCCTATGGAAAATATTTGCAAAGTTTTTTTCTATCTGTTTTTAATTTCAGACCTTTTATGTGAAAAAGAGAGAGTAACAGAGAGAAAGAGAGAGAGGCTAATTTACAAAGGAACCTGTTTTCTATGTAAATACTGCTTATAATCAGGAAAAATGAATGTTTTACTAAAAAGAACCTCAGAATGTGGGTGTGGTGGTTAATGCAATGGGAGTTGTCTATAAGTTGTACTTGTACTGAGTAAGTTTGTTGAGGGTCATTGAGGGATTGATGGTTGTTTGGAGAATTACTGTTGTGAGTAGAAGCTGTAACGTTTGTTTATTTTGTATACTGCTATTTATTTGTCGTGTCAGGGCAACCAGTCAATTATATTACATTTCTAACAGAACAAAGCAAACAGACAGACAAAATCCAAAATTTGTAAGTTTGGTAGTTGATTAAATGTCCTTTGACCAGTATCTGGACACTTGGAGTGCTTCTGGTGTTGCTGCAAGAAGGTCCTCCATTGTGCATGTGGCAGGGCTCAGGTTGCATTGCAGCAGGTGGTCAGTGGTTTGCTCCTCTCCGCACTCGCATGTTGAGGATTCCACTTTGTAGCCCCATTTCTGAAGGTTGGCTCTGCATATTGTGGTGCCAGAGCGCAGTCTGTTCAGCACCTTCCAAGTTGCCCAGTCCTCTGTGTGCCCAGGGGGTAGTCTCTCATTTGGTATCAGCCATTGGTTGAGTTTCTGGGTTTGAGCCTGCCACTTTTGGACTCTCGCTTGCTGAGGTGTTCCAGCGAGTGTCTCTGTAGATGTTAGAAAACTATTTCTAGATTTAAGTCGTTGACGTGCTGGCTGATACCCAAACAGGGGATGAGCTGGAGATGTCGTTGCCTTGGTCCTTTCACTATTGGCTGCTACTTCCCGGCGGATGTCAGGTGGTGCAATACCAGCTAAGCAGTGTAATTTCTCCAGTGGTGTATATTGCTACAACAAAAAAAGAAAGAAAAACCTTTTGGGAAAGGCTTGTTGTTTGAGTAGAAGACCACACAACTGTTCTTCTGGATACCCGTTTCCTTAGCTTGAACGAATAGAGTCACTTCTCCAGGAACAGGAGTTTTATGACTCCATAGACAGTATCTGCCTCTATCTCAGGCATGGGCAAACCTGGACCCTCCCCTCTGTTCCCTTCTCTTCTCCTCCTTTTCCTTTCCCTTTTCCCTTTTCCACTTAAGTGGCTGAGAGCGAAAAGAAAAGGGCCTGAGGCTATTAGGCACTGTGGGAGTTGAAGTCCAAAACATCTGGAGGGAGGGCCCAAGTTAGCCCATGCCTGGTCTAGCTACACCACATTTCAGCTTTTCACCACCTTATTATTATTATTATTAGTAGTAGTAGTAGTAGTAGTAGTAGTACCCTGCTAGCATCTCCCGAAGGACTCGATGCGGCTTACAAAGGCCAAGGCCCCAAAACATAGCATAACAAATACACAACTCAAAGCAAATCAAAACAATTAAAGCAATATCAAAAACAACAGAACAATAAAACAATACACCAAAACACAATAAAACTGGGGCCGGGCCAAATGTAATGGGTACAGATTTAAAGTGCTGATGTGACAGGTGGTATGTCGGATTTTAGAATAAGTGCAGTGTGCAAGCAATCTTAAAGTCTAATAAAGTGCTACCGGGACAGGTTGTTGGAGTTTTCTTATTCTGGAAAGGCACATCGGAACAGCCAGGTCTTCAAGTTCTTCCTAAAGACTGTCAACGTAGGGGCCTGTCTAATGTCTTTGGGGAGGGTGTTCCAGAGTCGGGGGGCCACCACAGAAAAGACCCTGTCTCGCGACCCCACCAGACGCGCCTGCGACGCAGGGGGAATCACGAGCAAAGCCTCTCCGGATGAACGAAGAGAACGCGTAGGTTCATAAACGGAGATGCGGTCATGCAGGTAGGATGGTCCCAAACCGTTCAGGGCTTTGTAGGTAAGCACCTGCACCTTGAATTGTGCTCGGAAGATAAACGGCAGCCAGTGGAGCTCCTTGAACAGGAGGGTTGACCTCTCTCTGTAGGGAGCACCAGTTAACATCCTGGCCGCCGCTCGTTGGACCAGTTGAAATTTCCAAGCCGTTTTCAAGGGCAGCCCCACGTAGAGCGCATTACAGTAGTCCAATCTCGAGGTGACCAAGGTATGGACCACCCTGGCCAGATCAGCCTTTGCGAGGTACGGTCGCAGTTGGGGCACAAGTCTTAATTGTGCAAAAGCCCTCCCGAACACCACCGACGCCTGAGCATCAAGCGTAAGTGATGAATCCAAGAGGACTCCCAAACTGCAGACCTGTAACTTCAGGGGGAGTGTAACCCCGTCCAATACAGGTTGCCACCCTATACCCCGATCTGGTTTACAATCGACCAGGAGGACCTCTGTCTTGTCGGGATTGATCTTCAGCTTGTTCCTCCTCATCCAGATAGACACAGCGGCCAGGCACTCGTCCAGCACCGGAGAGGCCTCCTTGAGAGCATTGCCACGATTCATGCCCTTTCTCTTGATCTGAGCTTCATCCTCCGAGGTGACCTTCCGAATTTCAAAACCTTTTTCTTTCATCCCCTCTCTTCCTTCTTCAACGTCTCATCCATGCAAAGGAAGCCGCTCTTAGGAAATTTGCTTCTCATATTTCTGAACTCTTTGTATTAAAATGTATGTTTAATTGTGCGCTGAGGGTTATCTCCCCCCTCCCATTTCCTTCCTTCTCTCTCTTTCTCTTTTGAGTGAAAGAACAACCTCCATTTAATTTAAAATGATGGCGCACGGGGAGCACTGCATGATTGTCTTAAGGAGTGGTTGTCAGAAACTCTATAAGCACTTTGACGCCAAAAGGACAATTACATCTGAGTGGAGAGCTGTGGATTCAATTAAGCGAACCTTTCAGCAAGGCAGCTACAAGGGAGTGGCAAGGCAGTCTTCGGGGGGGGGGGGGGCTGTAACTTAATTGAGAAGAGCGGGCATAATTGTTTTAAGATAAAATGAACATTCAAAGCTTTTTGAACCAGGAGGATCCTCTGAGGGCTTTATCGCACGAGGCAAGCAAACTAGCACTGAAGCTGGATAGTCACACACATTCCTGTGGAACGTGCTTCCGAGCGAGATACGTTCAATCCCATCCCTCCTGGCTTTCAGGAAAAAAGTAAAATCGTGGCTATGGGAACAGGCTTTTGATCAGCAGACATAAATTAGCACTTTAGTGGAAATGACTTGCATATTGTGGATTCCACTTTGTAGCCCCATTTCTTAAGATTGGCTCTGCATCTCATGGTGCCAGAGCGCAGTCTGTTCAACGCCTTCCAAGTCACCTAGTTTTCTGTGTGCCCAGGGGAGAGTCTCTCATTTGGTATCAGCCACTGATTGAGGTTCTGGGTTTGAGCCTGCCACTTTTGGACTCTCACTTGCTGAGGTGTTCCAAAGAGTGTTTCTGTAGATCTTAGAAAACAATTTCTTGATTTAAGTCGTTGACATGCTGGCTGATACCCAAACAAGGGATGAGCTGGAGATGTCCTTTCACTATTGGCTGCTACTTCCGGCGGATGTCAGGTGGTGCAATACCGGCTAGACAGTGTAGTTTCTCCAGTGGTGTAGGGCGCAGACACCCCGTGATAATGTGGCATGTCTCATTAAGAGCCACATCCACTGTTTTAGCGTGGTGAGATATGTTCCACACTGGGCATGCATACTCAGCAGCGGAGTAGCATAGTGCAAGGGCAAATGTCTTCACTGTGTCTGGTTGTGATCCCCAGGTTGTGTCAGTCAGCTTTTGTATGATATTGTTCCTAGCACCCACCTTTTGCTCTATATTCCGGCAGTGCTTCTTGTAGGTCAGAGCATGGTCCAGAGTGACTCCCAGGTATTTGGATGCACTGCAATGCTCCAATGGGATTCCTTCCCAGTTAATCCTCAGAGCTTGGGATGCTTGTCTGTTCTTAAGATGAAAAGCACATGTCTGTGTTTTAAATGGATTAGGGAACAGCTGGTTTTCCCTGTAATAGGCAGTAAGGGCACCTAGAGCTTCGGAGAGCTTCTGTTCTACCATCTCAAAGCTCCCTGCTTGAGCGGTGATGGCACGATCATCAGCATAGATGAAACTCTCTGTCCCTTCTGGCAGTGGCTGGTCATTTGTGTATATGTTGAACATGGATGGAGCAAGCATTCTCCCCTGAGGCAAGCCGTTCTTCTGTTTCCGCCATCTGCTTCTCTGGCCCTGGACCATGAGCAGGCACAATTGCATTACTGAAAAGAGTTGCAATATTGAGAATGCTCAACTTGGTATGTATCTATCTATTATTAATGGAAATGCCACTGTGGTGAAATAGCACATTTGTGCAATAATGTTTTCAATCTATTTGATTGGGCCAGATGCCTTCTAGCCAAAAGCAACAACTGTATTGAACGTTAAGATATTTTCAGCCCTTTAATAGAGTGGCTAAGATCCTGCACTACCTTTGCCCATGAAAATGATCCCCTGTAAATGGTGGGTCATTTTTCCCAATGCAGAATGCTTTTGTATAGTTCAAAGTTGCAGAAGTGGAGTTGTTCATGTGGGCAGGTATTGCAAAGCTAGGGATTTCTTTTCCCCTTAGAGAAAAGATGTGTGCTGCTGCTGTTGTTGTTGTTGAAGTCTAGGGCAGACAAAGAAACTCAACACAAGTTTAGGAGTGTGTGTGTATATACATATATATGGAATGTGAACTTTTTTCCAAGACAAGATAAGCCCAGTAGCTAATATTTTCATAACAGTGCTGCCTCTATCTGTTTCTGAAATCCTTTTTACAGAACAGATAAATGATTTTTGGATATTACACCAAGGCAGATAAATGTAATGCATCCGATATTTACCATAAATATTGTTGCAAACCGTGATGATAGTGGTCTCTTTTTAAATACTATTGCGATCTAATGATCAAATGCCTCCCGAAAGAACAGGTACTATCTCAAAAGGAATCCTGCAATGCCTGGCGAAAAGCATATTAGGGTGTTTTGTGTATCCCTTTTTATTAACACAATGATACCGGTGTTCACTCATCCCCCATCAAGTCTCGGCACTTTCCATCTCAAGAACGCCAGGCAAAATATATTGAATCACTTTACATGTAAATACAAATACTATTCAAATATTGACAGCGCCTGGAATCTGATAGCTGCTGCTTTGAAATGAGCAAGAAAACACAACCAGGATTTGAAAGTTAAATAAGCAAAAAGTTTACGATGTATGCTGTAAGACACAGGAGAAGTGAATGCGGAAAGTAAGAATGACAAGACCAATAGCAAGGATGCAAACGTACAGTTATTTTCATACAGTTATTTATTAAATGGTGGAATTCAATGTCACAGGATATTGTGGTGGCTAGCAATTAAACCCCCTCAATGGCAGGAATATATATTTATAGAGCAATGAGATATGATAAGAACTTCCATATTTGCAAGGGTATGCAGATGACACCACTCTGATGGCTGAAAGTGAAGAGGAGCTGAGGAGCCTTCTAATCAAGGTGAAAGAAGAAAGTGCAAAAGCTGGGCTGCAGCTAAACATCAAAAAAACCAAGATTATGGCAACAAGAATGATTGACAACTGGGAAATAGAGGGAGAAAATGTGGAGGCTGTGACAGACTTTGTATTTCTAGGTGCAAAGATTACTGCAAATACAGACTGTGGCCAGGAAATCGGAAGACACTTACTTCTTGGGAGGAGAGCAATGTCCAATCTCAATAAAATAGTAAAGAGTAGAGACATCACACTGGCAACAAAGATCCGCCTAGTCAAAGCCATGGTATTCCCTGTAGTAACCTACGGATGTGAGAGCTGGACCTTAGGGAAGGCTGAGCAAAGGAAGAGAGATGCTTTTGAACTGTGGTGTTGGAGGAAAGTTCTGAGAGTGCCTTGGACTGCGAGAAGATCCAACCAGTCCATCCTCCAGGAAATAAAGCCCGACTGCTCATTGGAGGGAAGGATACTAGAGACAAAGTTGAAGTTCTTTGGCCACATCATGAGGAGACAGCAAAGCCTAGAGAAGACAATTATGCTGGGGAAAGTGGAAGGTAAAAGGGAAGAGGGGCCGACCAAGGGCAAGATGGATGGATGGCATCCTTGAAGTGACTGGACTGACCTTGAAGGAGCTGGGGGTGGTGACGGCCGACAGGGAGCTCTGGTGTGGGCTGGTCCATGAAGTCACGAAGAGTCGGAGACGACTGAACGAATGAACAACAACAACATTTGCAAGGGACACATTCCCAACCACAGATTCCTTAAACCACAGATATGACCAAATGCTACTGCATCCACTTACTTCAGGTTCCAGCATACCAAAGAGTTTCATTGAACGACTGAGTGATTCCTAGAGATGTATCCTCTCTAGCAATTGCCAAGTCCTCCAACACAACTCTATGGTAGCTTCTAAGGGAAACAACCCATAAAATTGCATGGAGTACCTAGCAAATTCCCAGAGAGACACCCCCTCCAAAGCATGGATTAAGTGCAATCACTGAGATAGGTCCAGCAGTTATGGGAGACTTGCTGTACTGCAAGTGACTGTATCTCTTGAGTTAGAATTCTAATACATAACTGTGTTAGTCTGGATCAATATACAGAGGCTTCTTGTAGTACATTTTAGCTTAACAGGGAGGAAAACGTTGATTGTATAAGCTTTCATAAACTAAAGGTGCATATATTCTGTAGAATTAATGGAGCCTGACACCACCTTAACTGCCCTGGCTCAATGCAAAGTTGCAGTTTTACATGGTATTAAACCTTTTCTACCAAAGAACACTGGTGCCTCACCAAATTACACACTCCGGGATTTCATAGCATTGATCCAGGGCAGTTAAAAACAGGGTTGAACTGCATTCATACTACAGTGTAGATTAATCCCATGATAGCTTAGTACTTGAGATGAGGCTGGATGGCTATCTGTCGGGGGTGCTTTGAATGCAATTTTCCTGCTTCTTGGCAGGGGGTTGGACTGGATGGCCCATGAGATCTCTTCCAACTCTATGATTCTATGATTCTATGAAGAACAAGAAGGTAATATCTCCATTTTCATGGACCAAGTTAATTCTACAGTGTAGATGAATCTCATGATAGCTTAATATTTGCAATGAAGAAAAGATGGTAATCTCTCCCATTCCATGGACCAAGTTAATTCTACTGTGTAGATTAATCTTCTTCTTTAGTTGAAGATCTTAGACTGAAGAACTAGGTGGCAATCTCTCCCATTCTATGGACCAAATCAACTCAACTGTATAGTGAACCATTCTTAAAACTATGGTTTTTTATTTCTTGTGTCAGGGCAGCCAGTCAAATATATTACATTTCTAACAGAACAAAGCAAACAAACAGAGAAAATACAAAATGTGTGAGTTTGGTAGTTGATTAAATGTCCTTTGACCAGTATCTGGCCACTTGGAGTGCTTCTGGTGTTGCTGCAAGAAGGTCCTCCATTGTGCATGTGGCAGGGCTCAGGTTGCATTGCAGCAGGTGGTCTGTAGTTTGCTCTTCTCCACACTCGCATGTCGTGGATTCCACTTTGTAGCCCCATTTCTGAAGGTTGGCTCTGCATCTCGTGGTGCCAGAGCACAGTCTGTTCAGCGCCTTCCAAGTCGCCCAGTCCTCTGTGTGCCCAGGGGGGAGTCTCTAATTTGGTATCAGCCATTGGTTGAGGTTCTGGGTTTGAGCCTGCCACTTTTGGACTCTCGCTTGCTGAGGTGTTCCAGAGATTGTCTCTGTAGATCTTAGAAAACTATGTCTGGATTTAAGTCGTTGATGTGCTGGCTGATACCCAAACAGGGGATGAGCTGGAGATGTCTCTGACTTGGTCCTTTCACTATTGGCTGCTACTTCCCGGCGGGTGTCAAGTGGTGCGATACCGGCTAGACAGTGTAATTTCTCCAGTGGTGTAGGGCACAGACATCCCGTGATAATGCGGTATGTCTCATTAAGAGCCACATCCACTGTTTTAGTGTGGTGAGATGTGTTCCACACTGGGCATGCATACTCAGCAGCAGAGTAGCACAGCGCAAGGGCAGATGTCTTCTCTGTATCTGGTTATGATCCCCAGGTTGTACCAGTCAGCCTTCGTATGATATTGTTTCTGGCACCCACTTTTTGCTTGATGTTCAGGCAATGCTTCTTGTAGGTAAGAGCACGATCCAGAGTGACTCCGAGGTATTTGGGTGCGCTGCAATGCTCCAGTGGGATTCCTTCCCAAGTGATCTTTAGAGCTCGGGATGCTTCTCTGTTCTTGTTTTAGCAAAACTATGGTTGATTGTGGTTATTTTGTGGTGTGTTTTCAAGTTGTTTCTGATTCATGGTGATCCAATCCTGGGGTTTTCTGGGGCTGAAAGTGTGTGACTCAACCAAGGTCATCCAGTGGGATTCCATGGTCAAGCCAAGGATTGAACCCCGGTCTCTAGAGTCATAGCCCAACACAAAAATCATTGCAGCACCCTGACTCTCTGTGTTGATGAGAATTCATCTTCTATTCTATGTGGATACAAAAGGTAGCTCAAGACATCCATAGTTAGCACACAGCTTCCTCCATCACCATCTTGCTGTGCTCCTCAGCATCTGTTGCTGGCAGGGATTGATTTGTCTTATCTCATGATATTACAAAGCTTGAGTATTGCCCAGAGCTATATGTAGGAGAAGCAGAAAAGGATCATGCAGTGGGATTTGGCTAGCCAGGAATCTTAGACAGAAAGGTTCACCCAGGTTTTTGTCATCCAATTTCCCTGGAAGGTTGGAGAAATTCTAATATGATTACTAGATGTATGGCATCCACAGGTCATGTTTTTCAGCCACCTTTGAACAAGTGTAGAGCTTTAACTGAGAACATGGGAATTAATACTGGCAAAGTAAGAGCTTAAGCAGGGGTGTTTATTTCAGATGCAGCAAAAGGCCACAATTTACCGAGTTTTATTGTGAAATAATTCCATCTGCTTAGTTCCGCAGACCCAGATGTTCAGATAAAGCAGCATTATTTTAAGGCCAGCCTTGTCCTCGCAAACCTTTCCGTGAAAAGCTTTTCCGTGTTCCTTTATTTATTTGGAAATTTTATTATCTTTAGCAAAATATGTTCATTATCTCTTTGAGAGAAAAAGAATGCAAATGGCAAAACAAATGGCCAGGAAAAAAGAAGTGGGCGGAGGAGGGAGATGAAAAAAGGAGAAGAGAAGCAAAGAAAATGTTGGTGATGTTAGTTTTCTATTTTGTGAGTCGTGCAACTTTTCTGCTTCACGGTAGAAAATTGCTTTACAAATTGCTCCAGGCAGTAAGCTCAAGAAACATGTTTCCAAATTTGTTCCCTAGACTAATACTTCTCTCCCCCGCCCTCCACTTCCACATCTGCTCACTTTAAAGGGGACTTTACAAGTAGTTTAGCCATGACAATTTTTCTCCTTCACTTGGAAGTTCTTAGGAAAAAATTGAAATGAAAAGGTGTTTTCTGCAACTTATTAAAAAGGAAGGAAAGATGGAAGTTATCCAACAAATATGCACAACTTCACAAAGGCATGTCAGATGCCTTCTCACACTCTTTGACTACTTGGATTCAGATTGGGGATTTGGATTTAAGGGGCCCAGTTTAAGACTCTTGTTTGCCTGTTGAGGTTAACCTGGAGTTCTGTCTAGTTATAGTCCCAAGATTAACCTAATTTACCATTTCTGAGGAGGCAAAATGCTGCTAAGCAGTAGTCCAAGAGAGCTCCCTGATCACTCCCATCTAGTAAGGAGCCTCCTGTGGTTTGCTTAGAAAGCAGATGGGCCTTTTGGTTTATCTGATGGAAGCAACTGGATTCTGGAAGTCAAGGGACTCTAGACTACAGCGTGGAAACATTGGCAAGGACACTAAATTGTTCTTCCAGATGTAACTACATATCTGTTCATGCCTCCCCACCGCCCCATCACATGTTTTCTACTTACCAATTTGATACCAGGGCTCTACTCCAAGGTCATTTAGTAGCTGGGACAGAATGGCTTTATTAGAAGCCAGATGTGTTCAGCTGCTGGCCATAGACCTACAAAACCCTTTACGGTTCCGGTCCTGTGTATCTGTCCGAACGTATCTCCCTCTACGTCCCACCCCGGAATTTGAGATCATCTGGGGAGGCCCTGCTCTCAACTCCACCGCTATCACAAGTGAGGCTAGTGGGGACGAGGAGCAGGGCCTTCTCAGTGGTGGCCCCTCACCTGTGGAACTCACTCCCGGGGGAAATCAGAGCATCAACATCCCTCCTCGCCTTCAGGAGGAAGGTAAAGACGTGGTTGTGGGACCAGGCCTTTGGGCAATCTGACAATTAGATATGGAAACCAGATGGATAGGACTGAAAGGACTGACAATTGTGGAATTGGAATTTAACTATGAGATTGTGAAACGCTGACTGTCAATGAGGTTTGTATTGGTTTTATTGCTTTTATTGGTTTTATGGTTGTTTTGCCTATAATAATTATTGTTTTCTGTTAATTGTTGTTATTGCTAGAATTGCTGTCTTGTTAATTGATGTTATTGTCTTTTGCTGTTATGTGATGCGGGCATCGAATTGTGCCTTGCTTTTGTAAGCCGCCCTGAGTCCCCCCCCCCCCCCCCCCGGGGTGAGAAGGGCGGGGTAGAAGCAACCGAAATAAATAAATAAAAAAAATAGAAAGACAACACCATTCTTCAGGACCTCTGAAGGACATCCAGGAATCCAGGCATGTGCATGCTTCTTCTAGGGGCTGAATCAGAGCCAGGATGCTCCAGAATGGTTTTAAAAAGTATGGGACCATTAAAAGACACACATAGGCAGAATTTGATATATATCATCAACATCTGTCAGCGTGGACACTATAAACAAGCATCTTCCCAATCTCTCATCAAGGTTCTGCTGTAATGGTTTGAGAGTTGGACTAGGGCTCTAGAGACCAGGGTTCACTCCACTCATGATCCTAGGGAAGAAGTCGCATTCTCTGTGCCTCACATTGGAGAATCCTTTCTAAATGAATCTTACAAAGAAAACCCCACAATAGGATTGTCTTAGGGTCATTGTGAGTTAAAAATGACTTGGAGGTGGATATGGAGATGGAAAAGGAGATGGAGATGGAGAAGGATGGCGCTTGACTAAGTGCTACAACAATTGGCAATGACGATTGGAACGGAACATGGATAACGAGATCGGATTGTGATTCTATGATGAGACGTCGCGAATGATTTAGTGTAATTGTAATATTGACAGTGATGTTGTTATTGTTGTTTGTGTTATTGCTTATTTTGTAATCTGTTTTTATATTTTGTACACCGCCATGAGTCGCCCTAGGGCTGAGAACGGCGGTCTACAAATGCAGTAATAAATAAATATAAATATAAGGAGAAGGAGATGTGCTCTAGAGCAGTGTTTCTCAACCTGGGGGTCGGGACCCCTGAGGGGGTCGCGAAGGGGTGTCAGAGGGGTTGCCAAAACCATCAGAAAACTCAGTATTTTCTGATGATCATGGGGATTCCATGTGGGAAGTTTGAGCCAATTCTATCGTTGGTGGAGTTCAGAATGTTCTTTGATTGTAGTGAACTATAAATCCCAGCAATTCCAATTCCCAAAAGTCAAGGTCTATTTTCCCCAGACTCCACCAGTGTTCACATTTGTGCATATTGAGTATTTGTGCCAAGTTTGCTCCAGATCCACCATTGCGTGAGTCCACAGTTCTCGCTGAATATAGGTGAACTATAACTCCCAAACCCAAGGTCAATGCCCACCAAACCCTTCCAGTGTTTTTCGTTGGTCATGGCAGTTCTGTGCGGCAAATTAGATTCAAAATCATCGCTGGTGGAGTTCAGAATGCTCTTTAATTGAAGGTCAACTATAAATCCTAGCAACTACAACTCCAAAATTACAAAATCAATCCTCCCCCAACCCCACTAGCATTTACTTGTGGGTGCATTGGGTATTTATGCCCAGTTTGGTCCAGTGAATGAAAATACATCTTGCATATCTGATATTTATATTATGATTTATAACAGTAGGAAAATGACTGTTATGAAGTAGCAACAAAAACAATGTTATGGTTGGGGGTCAACACAACATGAGGGACTGTATTAAGGGGTCACGGCATTAGGAAGGTTGAGAACCACTGCTCTAGAGCAAAAATTCAAGCAGAGGTAGAGAACTTTGTCACTTTCATGTTCTCCTCTTTTCACATTTAGAAACTTTGAAGCCAAAGTGTTTCTTTCTCCTTTGGCCATCATCACGGTCTGAAAACAAAGTTCATCCTCACTGGAACACTTTGCTGGTGCCTTGGGACGAACAGATAATATAGTAGGCCTCTTTGCACCCCATGGATACCAAGCTCGCCCCCTGCTAGTGCATAATGGGTTGAAACAGTTCTTTTGGGTTTGCAAGGCCTCATGTCAGTTTTGCCATAGAGGCAGCTATACCTCAGCGAGAGAGAAACCCATCTGTCATCTACATGACAACATGTTTAGAAGGGATCTCAGCATTTTTTCCATGTGAGAAGTCTTGAGATTAATTTATTGAATGAAAGAGTCAGCACATTTTTAATAGATTCCTCTTAAATCAGAGTAAAAGCCATTTACAGTACATCAACCCTTTGGTTTAGGGAGTGATAGACTATTGTCGGTTGACAGGAACATTGCTCCTCAGGAGGTCTTGGACCGAGGCATTCAAGCAAGCACTGCTACCTTTTGCTTATGCATGCTCTGAAATATGGTCACATTGGATACATTTGCAATATTGCTAAATCTGACAGGCGTCATTCATTGGAAGTTACTCCGAATATGAGATCTGCAAGACCTGTCCCTTGCTATCTTTATAAATTATTTCCTAGTTGCCCTGGGAGCTTGGGCGCAGTTCAAGATGCTTTGCTGCTGGAATTTGAAGTCAAAATGCCCCACATCCATATTTATAAGAGAAGTAGACTGGCAACTGAATATTGATTCAAGACTGGTGACAATAGCACAGCATCCTGGGGACATCGTGATGGCATAAGGTTGAAGTTCAGGCTGCGGTTGCCATTCAGCAACACTTTGCCACCTCCTCATGGAGTTACTGGCTTTTCCGAGGCAACTGCCTCACCCTTTCTAAAAAGGCAGCGACCTAAATAATTGCAACTTAAAAAGCTAAGACTGCAGCTCAGTCTTTTCTAGAGACTCTTGTTTATGGAAAGCTTATAAAAGCTACTTTTTGGATTGCAACTTCCCAAAATCCATGGTTGTTAAACAGCAGGTGTCCATGGGAAATCCTTAGTTCATATACAATATAACTGATGGAACAATATTTGTTGCCTTTGTTGTTGTTGTTCATTCGTTCAGTCGTCTCCGACTCTTAGTGACCTCATGGACCAGCCCACGCCAGAGCTCCCTGTCGGCCGTCACCACCCCCAGCTCCTTCAAAGTCAGTCCAATCACTTCAAGGATGCCGTCCATCCATCTTGCCCTTGGTCGGCCCCTCTTCCTTTTGCCTTCCACTTTCCCCAGCATAATTGTCTTCTCTAGGCTTTGCTGTCTCCTCATGATGTGGCCAAAGTACTTCAACTTTGTCTCTAGTATCCTTCCCTCCAATGAGCAGCCGGGCTTTATTTCCTGGAGGATGGACTGGTTGGATCTTCTCGCAGTCCAAGGCACTCTCAGAAGTTTCCTCCAACACCACAGCTCAAAAGCATCGATCTTCCTTCGCTCAGCCTTCCCTAAGGTCCAGCTCTCTCATCCATAGGTTACTACAGGGAATACCATGGCTTTGACTAGGCGGATCTTTGTTGCCAGTCTGATGTCTCTACTCTTTACTATTTTATCGAGACTGGACATTGCTCTCCTCCCAAGAAGTAAGCGTCTTCTGATTTCCTGGCCACAGTCTGCATCTGCAGTAATCTTTGCACCTAAAAATACAAAGTCTGTCACGGCTTCCACATTTTCTCCCTCTATTTTCCAATTGTCAATCATTCTTGTTGCCATAATCTTGGTTTTTTTGATGTTTAGCTGCAGCCCAGCTTTTGCGCTTTCTTCTTTCACCTTGATCAGAAGGCTCCTCAGCTCCTCCTCGCTTTCGGCCATCAGAGTGGTGTCATCTGCATATCTGAGATTGTTAATGTTTCTTCCAGCAATTTTCACCCCAGCTTTGCATTCATCAAGCCCCGCACATCACATGATGTGTTCTGCATACAAGTTAAAAAGGTTGGGTGAGAGTATTTATTGCCTTACTTACACTTAATTCCCCTTCTCCTGAAGCCTTCTCTTGCATTGAACATGAAATTCCAAGGTGTGAGCCTTATCCTCTCTACTGTAAGTCAGTTGTGCAAATATAAGGGAAGGGGATTACGAAGTTAGTAATGTTGATGATTTTCAAGGTGAAGACTTTAAAAAAATACTCTCATGGGTTGGGGGATTTCTTCATATTTTAATATAATTTTTGACATTCACATTTAATATAATTTTTGATGTCACATTTGGACAGACACAACCCAGCATTCTAAATAACCCAGTGCCACTCAATCTGCCTCTTCTGCAAGAATCTGTAGCAGATGCCAGCTGCTGTTAGGCTGTCTGGCAAATTATTCTCCTTTGTAGGGGAAGAAAAGGTCATATATCAGTGGTTCCGATAATGAGTTTGATAACATGAGAGCTGGGTGTGCATTTGCTACAAAGAGGGTGAGGGAGCATCAGGATGAGTGAGAAATGCCATTGCTGCTTGCAGACAAACGGGGAGGCTGTGGTGGAGAACTCACCTGATTCACAAAACACTGTCAATACAATCTTCCCTGGTACTAAGCAACCTCTCTCATTACATTAGATGTCTGGTAATTGTGTTTCCTTTCTGTTACGCTCTCTGCTTGGCATTGCTTTTGATTGTCATTATATTAGCAGGGCTGACTGGACCATTTTTCTTTTGGAGAGGTTTGTCCCTGAGATGGTTTTGCTTGACCAGTCTCATCCAAACAGGTTTCCAAAAGTAAGCTCTTTTGTGCCACCACCAGTAGCTAACCTGCTTTCCAACATTTTGCAAATGAAAAATGGGACCCATATGGCCAAGCGCCATCAGAGTGTAGTCAAGGGTTCAAAAGTTATGGATGAGGGAGGAAAATAACTGAAAAACATTGACAAAGGCATGCATTCTAAAACACTTTATCTGTGTGCAGTAGACCATCGGTATCCACTGGGATCTAGTTCCAGGAGTCCCCATTGATACTCCAATCTGTGAATACTCAAGTCCCATTATATACAATGACTAGCTGTCCCCTGCCAGGCATTGCTATGGCCCAGTCTGGTGATCTGGAAAATAAAGTAATGGGAAAGTGTTGGTTTCTAATATATGTAATTTCTTTATGTTTGTGGGTAAACAGTATTTCTTGTTTCTTTGTCAGTGTTGATGTAGAGATTGTCTGGTTTGCCTACTCTGGAACAGGCAACATAGAATTGTCCTTCTTTAGGGGTCCCTTTCAAATCTATGATACTATATCTATCATATACATATGTGTGCGCGCGTGTGTGTGTGAATCAGATCTTTCTATCTATTTCTATGACTAGATAGCTCTTTGTCAGAAGGGCTTTTATTATGTTTTCTTGCCCTGGGAGTTGGACTGGATGGCCTTAAGGCAGCCTTTCTCAAGATGGGAGTTAGGACGCCTGGAGGGGTTGCAAGGGGGGTGTCAGAGGGGTCACCAAAGACCATCAGAAAACACAGTATTTTTTGTTGGTCATGGGGGTTCTGTGTGGGAAGTTTGGCCCAATTCTATCCTTGGTGGGGTTTAGAATGCTCTTTGATTGTAGGTGAACTATAAATCCCATCAACACCTCCTCTGTTTTCCCCAAACACCATCTGTGTTAATATTTGAGCATATGGAGTATTCGTGCCAAGTTTGGTCCAGATCCATCATTGTTTGAGTCCACAGTGCTGTCTGGATGTAGGTGAACTACAACTCCAAAACTCAATGCTCACCAAACCCTTCTAGTGTTTTCTGTAGGCCATGGGAGTCCTGTGTGCCAAGTTTGGTTCAATTCCATTGTTGGTGGAGTTCAGAATGCTCTTTGGTTGTAGGTGAACTATAAATCCCAGAAACTACAACTCTCAAATGACAAAATCAATTATTTTGAGTGATAGTCACTCCTTGGATTAGTAGGTGACTTGTGGCCAAATTTGGTGGCAATTCGTTCAGTGGATTTTGAGTTATGATGTCACTCAAAATGAATAGAGCATTTATATATATAGGCATGTGAAGTGGTGGCCCTTTTATAAAATGGTAAAATAAGCGTTGTTTTTAGTGACACACACACACACACACACGTATGTGTGTGTGTGTGAGAGAGAGAAAATTGTTGAATCCATGGGTGCAGAATCTGTTCGTATGGAGGGCTGACTGTACATAACGAAATATAAAAACAATTTGCAAAACAAATTATGCAAATAAAATGCAATGTAACATAAAGCAAACTGACAAAGACATGTAACCAAAACTTGCAATAGTCTCAAACAATATTAAACTAAAAAGGCAGAAGCTGGAGTGAGCAAGAAAGTTTTTGAGATTTAGAAATAATAAGGGTCCCATAGTCCAAGAATGGCTGGGTGAGGAGCCTAGAATGCAAATTACAAGCAGATCTCAAGCCTTTAAATCCTTGTGCCTCTTTTCATAACTCATGCCAGAAGTCATACCCAAAAGCCATCTCCTGTGTGGTTTTTCTGAACATTGAGCTTGGTTCGAATCTATCTACTATGCACTCACCTAAGAAATCCCTGAGAAATCTATAGGGTCACCATAGGTCCACAGATGATATGAGGCAATGAACACACAACCACTAAAGGTCCAGGAGTTATCTCAGGTTCAAGAGTCATTTGGGCAACACAGCTCCCATAGGTTCTTTGAGTCCCCTTTGGGGGGGGGGGGAGATAAAGCAGGGTATTAATGAATATAATAATGATAATGATAATGATAATAAATGGTGAGCAGGTCCCCTGATCCTTGGCGTTTGGTCCCTGTCCTAGAAAACCCTTCTCTGAATTTGGAATACAAATAGGCCTCCTAAAACATGATCATGTCATGATTCTTACATCATTTGAGTGGCCAAGCATAAGCATGCAGCTTCCAAATGTCTTCTGTTTCCACCAGTATAGCAGGCACCGGCCTCCGCTATTTTTTTCTCTAAAGAGTTCTGTCCTCCCATCTCTGCCTCGACCTCTTTGCCTTCTTCCTGGGACTCAACAGGTGGGCATCACAATTCCATGTGTTCTGTTCCATCCAGGGCTTTCTTCTTACCTGCCCTCTCTCTTTCAAATCCTGGGCCGCTTTCCATCTTCACTCAGCTCTTTATCCTTCCTTTGAATGTAGCCAGCGGTTCAGCCGTCCTCCCCATGCTATATTTCATTTCATGCCTTTGCTTCTAATGGACTTCAGTGTATCTGTTGAAATATGTATGGCCTTCATTCAACTCAGGTGTCAAACCCAGTTAATTGACACAGGGATTTCAAAGTAGCCAGGTGTGTGTGTGTGTGCTGATCTCAGGGTGAATTCACCCTTGACAGTTCCATAGGCATTCTGTACATAAATAGTAGGCTTGTTTGATTAAAAAATGGTTCAAAAATCGTTTCGGATGTAGGCTGGTGGTTCGATTCAGAAATCAATTCCGATTTTCATAGAAAAAATGTTCAAAACATTTTTGAAACTTCTGAGACTTTTGAATTCCAAATAATGGTTTGAAAGTGTTATTTCCTGTTTCATTGGGTAGTCTTTACTTTGAAAGTAGTAGTTTTACTCCAGAAAGGGTGGGGGAGCAAAGGGAGGAAATTCATCCACACAGGTTTAAAACGGCTTCTCCAGTGTAAGATTGAAGCAGGAGGGACAGCAAAGTGAGGAAATTCATCCATGCTGGTTTAAAACGGCTTCTCTAGTGTAAAACTCAAGCGGGAGGGACAGCATAGCGAGGAAATTCATCCATGCTGGTTTAACAGGCTTCCCTAGTGTAAGACTGAGCAGGAGGGACAACAAAGCAAGGAAATTCATCCATGCTGGTTTAACAGGCTTCCCTAGTGTAAGACTGAGCAGGAGGGACAACAAAGCAAGGAAATTCATCCACACTGGTTTAACAGGCTTCTCTAGTGTAAGACTGAAGCAGGAGGTACAGTAAAGTGAGGAAAAGCATCCACACTGGCTTAACAGGCTTCTCTAGCGTAAGGCTGAGCAGGAGGAACAACAAAGCGAGGAAATTCATCTACTCTGATTTAACAGGCTTCTCTACTGTAAGATGGAGCAGGAGGGACAACAAAGCGAGGAAATTCATCCACACTGGTTTAACAGGCTTCTCTAGTGTAAGACTGAGCAGGAGGGACAACAAAGCAAGGAAATTCATCCACACAGGTTTAACAGGCTTCTCTAGTGTAAGACTGAGCAGGAGGGGCAACAAAGCGAGGAATTTCATCCACTCTGGTTTAACAGGCTTCTCTAGTGTAAGACTGAGCAGGAGGGGCAACAAAGCGAGGAATTTCATCCACTCTCGTTTAACAGGTTTCTCTAGTGTAAGACTGAAGCAGGAGGGACAGCAAAGCGAGGTAATTCCTCCACACTGGTTTAACAGGCTTCTCTAGTGTAAGACTGAAGCAGGAGGGACAGCAAAGCAAGGAAATGCATCCAGGCTGCTTTAACACGCCTTCCCAGGATCCAGGCAGAATGTGAGAGGAAAGGGTGGGGGAATTCATCCACTCTGTTTTAACACGGCTTCCCAGGCTTGAGCCGAGGCCAGGGAAGGGAAGCGGGGAACCGCTGGATAATTTCCGACTCACTTACTGCTTTGTAACAGAAATGGCAGAAAAAGCTTCGGAAAGTCAAAGGGACTTCCGGTTTCCTTAAAAATTTCAAAATAGTTTCAAAAAGCAAATCTTTCTGAATTTATTCAAAATTACAAAAATTCCGACCGAACCTAACCATGCCTAATATATAGCTTTCTCCTCCCCTTCTTTTCCATCCCCATGCTGTCAAACCTGACAAAAGCAAATTGCAGTCAGTCGTCTATGGCATCAATTAAGAGAACACCAGAAACATTTCCAGAACAAATGTAAGCATATCCATGTTTACTCAGTGCTGCACATTTTGCCTCTGCATCAATGTGCTCCTTGAGGTTTAATTTCCTTCATCAAAGGAAGTTACAGATGTTTAATGGCTCAGATAGCACATAACAAAATCCTTACATTTCCACCCTTCCTACTTTACATGTCAAAACAGATTACTTTTTTGTTCTCTCTCACTTGATACTATTCCATATCAACCAATGAGAGGAATGGCAAAGGACTTGTTCAGAGGAACACTTATGTACTCACTTGGTTGGTGTACAAGCTGCAAATGGATGCAAATGTTGTTCCTCTTTACATATCCTTTTATCATCCAGGTTGCCTCTGTGGGGTATGAGTGTGGCATGGGAAGTCATTTCATATTTCATATCTGAAGTCACCTTTATATAGGGTTTATCTGTGTTTTCCATTAATGGAAAACCTTCTGACTTTCCTGTTGACTATAATTTTGATCTAGATGTACGGTCAATTCAAATAGGATTCTGTGGATTGTCTGGTTAAAAGCCTTCATTGACTTTATTGACTCAAAACTGATACTTTGTTCTGTGTGTGTAAACACTGGGGAGAACCATAAAAGGCACTGCAGACTACTTCAGCCAGAGAAATCAGCCATAGCAGAGCACCTGATGAACCAACCTGAGAACACAAAAATGCTGGACCACACCAACAACCACCATGTCAGACTACACAGAGAAGCCATTGGAATACACAAACATGTGGACAATTTCAACAGAAAGGAGGAAGCCATGAAAATGAACAAGATCTGGCTACCAGTATTAAAAAATTCTAAAATTGCAACAGCAAAAACAGCAGAGAGGAAACAGGCAGGGACATCTAAGTACCTTTCAAGAAGAGTTTGCTCCAGGCACAGTCAGCCCATTGTATGCTAATCAAGGTGGTCAGTTGAAAGATTCACACCTAGCCCAACTGACAAAAGTCCTTTGTCTGACCCTGGTCATTCCACAGATATATAAATCCTCTTTCCCAGTTCCAACAGACCTCACCTCTGAGGATGCTTGCCATAGATGCAGGCGAAACGTCAGGAGAAATGCCTCTAGCACATGGCCATATAGCCCAAAAAAACCTACAAGAATTTAGTGATTCCAGCCATGAAAGCCTTCGACAACCTATCCCTATATCTATCTATCTATCTCTCTGTGTATGTGTAGAGAGAGAGATGTTATATATGTGTGGACCCAATAGACCACCTGTAGTCAATTATATATTTGTTTTTGGCCCCAAGGGGCCACAAAACAGAAGCAGAACTACCCATTCAAGAAATATGTAGAGATGCTGTCCTAATAAAAACTTGGTGACCTGTTTCAGAAATCCAATTGGGAGCAACTACAACTGAATGACATTTGGCAGCTCTTGGCAAGCCAGGGATCAGCAACCACGACTATTATTTTTTTATTATTAAAGGCGGAAAAATGCAATAAATATTAAACCGAGCGAGATCTCATTCCCAGTGCAAAAAGCCCCTGGATTCGAGTTGCTTGCTTTAACAGTTCATTATGTTCCTGTTAAATATAATGAGTTTTCCTTTGACGGCCATGAACGGCTGGATTTCAGGCAAGCTTGTATCCATACGTTCCCTCCTCCCCACCACCACACACAAATTATTTAATGCACGACTTCCCAGGGAAATAGAAAGTGAAACATCTGAATACGTGCCTTTGCGCTTCAAATATTTATTTGTCATCCCTGCTGCTGTTAAGTTTAAACATTTGGAGGCCTAACACCGCTCCTTCCCTCCCTCCCTCCCTGCTGCAAGCTCCCCACTTTGCTGCTTTTCCCTCTGATCCCAGGAGATGCCCCATGAAAGAATTTTGCCTCTGGACATCAATATCTCTATGCAACACAGCTGTTAGACTTGGGAGCGTGATAGATTTGGCTTTTATGAACATAATGAAATGGAATTTTTAAATGCAGTATATACATTAAAAAAAACAGACATAAGCTGGCACATCAAAGGGAATAGTGTATGGCTGCCTTCATTCCTTCAGGAGCAGGCTGCGCTTGATGCCACTTTCTGGAAGTAAGAGGCAAGCGGGCAACGCTGACTCTGATTCTCCAAACTCCAAACGAGGCCAAGTTTCGTGTTCACAAATGAGAACAGACTGAACTGCATATTAATCAAGATCCATTTAAGCTCAGAGGGTGGTAGGAGAGACAGGGGGCTTGGTGTGCCTTGCATAGGAGGGTGTTGTAACCAGTTTGTGTTGAATATGAGGAAACGTCTCGTGCTGGAATGACCTGTTGCAACATGCTAATGAGCTGGAGCTCCTTGTCTTCCAAGCCTCCTTCAAATGGGGTTCCATCTGTCCTTGTGGTGTGATTACAATTGCAGTGTACCATCTTATTTATTTATTTACTTTATTTGTATACCGCTCTTCTCAGCCCTTAGGTGACACAGAGCGGATTACAACAATTTAGGTATACACAATACAAAATCATTAAGCATTTAAAAGCAATAGCATCACAAATAATTAAACATCAATATCAATACATCACTACATCAATATAACAAATCCATCAGGTCTCATCAATGAAATCAGAATCCAAACTTCCAAACTCGTTATCCGATATTCCATCTTCCGATAGTCAGTCAATCAATCACACTGCTTAGTCGAATGCCTGTTCAAACAGCCAGGTCTTTACTTTCCTCCGGAATGCCAGCAAGGAGGGGGCCGATCTAATATCTGCAGGAAGGGCGTTCCACAGCCGAGGGGCCACCACTGAGAAGGCCCTGTCTCTCGTCCCCGCCAGGCGTACTTGTGAAGCCGGCGGGATCAAGAGCAGGGCCTCCCCAGACGATCTTAATGTCCTAACTGGTTCATAGGAGGAGACGCGTTCGGACAGGTAGGTCGGGCCAGAACTGTTTAGGGCTTTAAAGGCTAAAGCCAGCACTTTGAATTGTGCCCGGTAGCAAATTGGCAGCCAGTGGAGCTGGCGCAGCAGTTGAGTGTAGGCCTGTTTGATCAAGAAAAAATTTGTTTCTAAAATCAATTCGTAATTGGGGTGTTTTTTTGTTTCGATATTTAAAATATTTACAAAACTTTCCAAAAAAATGTTTTGTTATTTACGAAATTTCGTAAATATTTACAAAACATTTTAGAAACAATTTTTTTCTTGATCAAACAGGCCTAGTAAACATATTTCTCTCTCTCTTTCCCACCTTTATTATTTATTATTATAATAAATAGCCTGAGTAACTATGAGGAGCCACCTACCTGCTTGGCCAAAAGATCCCCCTCCAGAACGCTATCACTTTGCTCTCCTGGGCGCCGCCATCTTTACTGCTCTACGGCGTGAGCAATCCCTTTCCCTGCTTCACCTACGGAAAGCCTGAAGGGACATACTTTCTTCCTAAAAAAAAAATACGTATTTTGAATACTTGCTTGGTCTGTGAAGCTTGGTTGGCAGGTTGAGGCGTGTGTGGGGAGGGAAACTGATGGTCAAGGCGAAGGCAGGGTAGAAGGGTGCGCGCGAAAGGGAGGGAGATGTGATTGGCCGGCGGGGCAGATGATTGACAGAAACAGGAGAAGGTCGTTGCAGCCAAGCGAAGAGAGAGAGAGGAGGGCGCCCTCCTCCTCCTCCTCCAGCTGGGAAGAGAGCAAGCGAAGAGAGAGAGAGAGAGGAGGGCGCCCTCCTCCTCCTCCTCCCCTCCAACTGGGAAGAGAGCAAGCGAAGAGAGAGAGAGAGGAGGGCGCTCTCTTCGCTTGGCTGCAACGACCTTCTCCTGTTTCTGTCAATCATCTGCCCCGCCGGCCAATCACATCTCCCTCCCTTTTGCGCGCGCCCTTCTCCCCTGCCTTCGCCTTGACCATCAGTTTCCCTCCCCACACACGCCGCCCTCAACCTGCCAACCAAGCTTCACAGACCAAGCAAGTATTCAATACGTATTTTTTTTTGAGGAAGAAAGTATGTCCCTTCAGGCTTTCCGTAGGTGAAGCAGGGAAAGGGAAAGGGCAGGCACCAGCAGCACTCAGCAGCCTCCATCCCATTAACGAGACGAGCTGAAGCTCGTAAAAAAAATGGGGCTGCTGTTTCGATATTTTTAAACCCTTCCGGGTTTGAAAAAATGTTTTGAAATCGCGTCGGATATGCTAAAAATAACGAATAAATTCTGAAAAACGAATTAACGAACTAAAATCGACAGGCCTAGTTGAGTGGTGTTCTCCATGAGTGCCGCTCCTGTTAGCATCCTGGCTGCCGATCATTGGACCATTTGAAGCTTCCGAGCAGTCTTCAGAGGCAACCCCACATAGAGAACTTTGCAGTAGTCTAAACGGGATGTGACTAGAGCATGGACTACTGTGGCCAAGTCAGGCTTCCATCTTCCCATCTTAGGGAGTAGGGTGAAGATACAGTGTCTTTGAATGGAAATACCTCCCTACCTGCAATAATAAAGATTGAAAGGGTGTTGAGAAAACTCTAAAACAGTCAACAAATGCATGCTTTTCCTTCTCAAGTGTTGAGAAGACCTGGAAGGAAGACCTCTAAACCAGCTGAAAATTTCACAGTTTGGATTATCTTACTTGCAAAATTCTCACATGGTTGTTTTGTATGTGAAAAAGCCTTTTTGTGTAAAAAGCAACATTTTCTGCAGAGAAAAAAAATATTAATTTCTGCACAGAAAATGCAAACTTTTATACAAAAATACGATATGTGTATTTTGCACAAGAAAAGTTCCACTCTGCTTATAATCTCCAAAGACTGCAACTTTCAAAGAGTTTCTTGATGTGAGAGGAAAAGACTGCAACAATAACTTGTTGCTTCCTTTAAGATTAAAATTAGTGAAGAATTGCATTCTTAACTTCCTTGTGTGCACAAGACAAGCTTCTGTGTCCAAGAATAACTAACTATACAATCTGGCCCTCCTCGTTTGTAAATTTAATTATTCACAGATTTGATGAAAATAGCAACCTCCAAATTAGGAGTGCAGTAGCTAGTTGACCAAAGAGCTGCATTACAGGAGCTGGAGATTCCCAAAGACATGTTCTCTTGGGCAACAACTACAACAGCAACAACAATCAGTACACTGGGTGCCAAAAGACCTCAGCCGGCATTTGGAAACAATAAACATTGACCGAATCACAATCTGTCAACTGCAAAATGCCACCTGACCTGGATCTGTGCGCATCATTCAAAAATACATCACACAGTCCTAGACACTTCGGAAATGACTTGTGATTTTGTGATACGAAATCCAACATATATGTCTCATTTGCTGTGACATATTGTGTTTTTGTGTCAGTAACATAGTAGTAGTAGTAGTAGTAGTAGTAGTAGTAGTAGTTGTATTGTTGAAGGCTTTCATGGCTGGAATCACTGGGTTGTTGTAGGTTTTTCCAGGCTATATGGCCATGTTCTGGAGGCAAATTTTCTCCTGACATTTCGCCTGCATCTATGGCAAGCATCCTCAGAGGTAGTGAGGTCTGTTGGAAGTAGGAAAAATGGGTTTATAAACCCACATAAACCCATTTTTCCTACTTCCAACAGACCTCACTACCTCTGAGGATGCTTGCCATAGATGCAGGCAAAACTTCAGGAGAAAAATTGCCTCCAGAACATGGCCATATAGCCCGGAAAAACCTACAACAACCCAGTAGTAGTAGTAGTAGTAGTAGTAGTTCTTTGTGTTTTTCTACTTAACTTGCAATCTTGTTCTCTTAACTCAATTAACTTGGGGGGGGGGGTTGTATAGTGGTTAAGGGAGGATAAGAAGCATTTCAACAAAAGCATGACTATGTTTGGAAATGGTTGATGACTGCCACATCAGGACTTTATTGTGAACTTGATAAGTAGTATCCTAGATGTTGAACCCACTTGATCTCTATGAGGTCCAGCAAGTTAGAGAGTTCAGAGGGAAGCGTAGAGCACCTTTGCTGCTCTGCTGGCACTATTTATTTCTCTGTATTAAAAGCCTCATTGAGTCCTTTGACCAAAGCCTGTCGTCTCATCTGACTTTGCTTTCTTAACATTCCACTCCACGCTCCATTCTTATGTCACGGTAGCTTTAGCAACCCGAAAGGAAGACTTTGTTAGAGAAAAATGCCACCTTTGGAAAACAAAAATTACAAGCCTGGAATTCTTCTTCTTTGTTGAGACCTATCATTAGACTAAATTCTTCCCCGCCCACCTTCTCTGCACAGCAAAGTGGAAACTGTGCAAATTGAAGCGAAGATTAAAGAGGATGATTAGAGGCAGCACAAAGAATGGATGGCTCAAAGCAAAAAAGAGCAACCACATGTTTCCCCTTCCTTTTCTATTTCTTTTGAAGACTTTTAAGGGGAGCAGAGAGCATACCACTGAGAAGTCCAGTGGTTCCCCGCCTGTGGATCCCCAGGTGATTTGGCCTACAACTCCCAGAAATCCCAACCAGTTTACGAACTGTTAGGATTCCTGGGAGTTAAAGGCCAAAATATCTGGGGACCCACAGGTTGGGAACCACTGGAATAGCATGAATGGGCATCAGCTTCGCCTGGTCATATATAATACAATAATAATTAAAAAATAAAACTTTATTTTTAACCTGCACTATCTCTCTCTCTCTCTCCTGATGAGGATTCAGAGCGGCTTGAAAAGTAAAAATGGTAGGGCTGCGTAACCACGGAAAAATTTGTTTCTAAACTCAATTCGTTTTTAGGGTGTTTTTGCGTTTCGTTTTTTAAAAGAATTCTGAAATTTTCCTTTAAAAAAGTTCAAAATATACAAAATTTCGTAAAATTACAAAACAATTACTAAACGATTTCGAAACAATTACGAATCGATTCGTTAATGGCGGGTGCGATTGCGCAATATGCTAAAAAACCCTCCAAATGGGACAGGGGGAACTTCTGAAGCTTCCCTCTCCCTCTGTTGTTGACTGTTGGTGTGATAATTAATTTTTTATCTCTGATAAAACAAACAACAACCCTAAAACTTGCACCAGACATAAGGAAATAATTACGAAACAATTACGAAACAATTTCGAAACAATTACGAATCGATTACGAAACAATTACGAAATAAATTGAAAAAATTCGTTTCGATTTTTAATTACTCCTGCATGGCTCAATATCGGATTGTAAGAATTTAAATACAAATTAATAACGAATTACGAAATTAACGAACGAAACCGCCCAACCCTAAAAAATGGGAAACGTGCAATGCCAGTGAAATAACATAATAAACAATTAGACAAGCAATTAAAACTAAACAGGTTAAACACCATTGACTAAAACATATGAATCAATCAAAAACATCACATAAAACAAATTAAACAGTTGAAATCTCCCAGTTATATGGGAGATTTGCCAATGGAGCGTAGTGAGGTTACAAGAACAGTTCCTGACAGGTGTAGTCCATGACCGCTCCATTTTGTTCCAGGATATCTGAAGGGGCCTCTGCTCTCATATTTCCACAGAAAACAACACAAAACAAGGAAAGCTGCAATGTCAGGGTGGCTCAGCACATGGAGGCTTCTATGCCTATTCAGCTGGATGTAAGTAGAGGTCTTCTATGGAAATCCTTCTCAACAGTAAAAGGACTGGAAGAAAATAGTGGCTGCATAGGAAAACTCCAAATCTCCAAAGTTCAAATTGACATCAAAGTTAGAAAATGAAAATTTCTTGGAACATTCTCCTGGCATTTCATTCAAAGTATCCTTGGAACCAGGGCAAAAAAAATTAATGATCCCTCAACCATTATATTTTGCTCTACATTGATGTAAATAATAGCATATGGTTTTGTTCAATTCACAACAATAACCATTCATTGAGGAATGATAATGCACACTGGAATAAGATGGCTGATCACACCTGGAATATTGTGTCCAATTCTGGGCACCACAATTCAAGAGAGACATTGACAAGCTGGAATGTGTCCAGAGGAGGGCGACTAAAATGATCAAGGGTCTGGAGAACAAGCCCTATGAGGAGCAGCTTAAGGAGCTGGACATGTTTAGCCTGAAGAAGAGAAGGCTGAGAGGAGATATGATAGCCATGTGTAAATATGTGAGAAAGCCACAGGGAGGAGGGAGCAAGCTTGTTTTCTACTTCCTTGGAGACTAGGACGCGGAACAATGGCTTCAAACTACAAGAGAGGAGATTCCATCTGAACATTAGGAAGAACTTCCTGAATGTGAGAGCCGTTCAGCAGTGGAACTCTCTGCCCCAGAGTGTGGTGGAGGCTCCTTCTTCGGAAGCTTTTAAACAGAGGCTGGATGGCCATCTGTCAGGGGTGATTTGAATGCAATATTCCTGCTACTTGGCAGAATGGGGTTGGACTGGATGGCCCATGAGGTCTCTTCCAACTCTTTGATTCTATGATTCTATGATCATCTGAATGACCCCACGTATCAGGAATGGGACTCGCAGTCCTTCAGATCCTGTTGGACTACTAGTCTCAGTCACCTAACCAGCATAGACAGAGGTGAGAAATACTGGAATTTACAGTCCAAAATTATGCTCAGTTCTGAAAGCTGGCTAAGAGGCAATGAATGTAAGTTCTTACCAACAAATGAGATTTTTTTTTTCTCATTGGTAAAAATATATAGCTGATTTAGTCTAACATGAACCCTGTGTTATGCTTATGCTTTATTTCCCCCTTCCTATTCTTATCGGCAAATGAGATTCTCCTCTGTAGCGAACATAATTGAGCATCTTCTTGACAGGAATTAAATCCTGCTTTCCAAATTATTATTATTTTCTTCTTCTTCTTCTTCAGTTTGCTTCCCACCGCCCCTTGTGCTAAACAAGATAATTCATTTGGAATATGCTCTATGTGTATATGTGCGTGAGAGAGAGAGTGCATGTGCATGTTGTAAATTGCTGGAGGTGGCATTGAAAGACTTCCTTAAAAACACATCATGCTTTCTGCCTCTTTTCCAGAGATAGCAGCAACCAATAGCACGTTGCCTGCTGTGCGTATACATATTCAGAGGGCAATAATAAAGTTTTGTGACTGAATTACACAGCAGTGTGCCTTCCAAACAGGGGAGAGAGGAGGAGAAAAGATAAGAGATGGAGTTGAGAAAGTATAGTGTGTTTCAACATGCCAAGGGCTGCTTCAGACATTGTTGTTGTTGTTCATTCGTTCAGTCATCTCCAACTCTTCGTGACCTCATGGACCAGCCCACGCCAGAGCTCCCTGTCTTCTCTAGGCTTTGCTGTCTCCTCATGATGTGGCCAAAGTACTTCAACTTTGTCTCTAGTATCCTTCCCTCCAATGAGCAGCCGGGCTTTATTTCCTGGAGGATGGAGTGGTTGGATCTTCTCGCAGTCCAAGGCACTCTCAGAACTTTCCTCCAACACCACAGCTCAAAAGCACCTATCTTCCTCCACTCAGCCTTCCCTAACGTCCAGCTCTCACATCCGTAGGTGACTACAGGGAATACCATGGCTTTGACTAGGCAATGGATCTTTGTTGCCAGTCTGATGTCTTACTCTTTACTATTTTATCAAGACTGGACATTGCTCTCCTCCCAAGAAGTAAGCGTCTTCTGATTTCCTGGCCACAGTCTGCATCTGCAGTAATCTTTGCACCTAGAAATACAAAGTCTGTCACGACCTCCACATTTTTCCCCTCTATTTCCCAGTTGTCAATCATTCTTGTTGCCATAATCTTGGGTTTTTGATGTTTAGCTGCAACCCAGCTTTTGCGCTTTCTTCTTTCACCTTGATTAGAAGGCTCCTCAGCTCCTCCTCGCTTTCGGCCATCAGAGTGGTGTCATCTGCATATCTGAGCTTGTTAATGTTTCTTCCAGCAATTTTCACCCCAGCTTTGCATTCATCAAGCCCCGCACATCGCATGATGTGTTCTGCATACAAGTTAAAAAGGTTGGGTGAGAGTATGCAGCCTTGCCGTACGCCTTTCCCAATTTTGAACCAGTCTGTTGTTCTGTGGTCAGTTCTTACTGTTGCTACTTGGTCCTTGTACAGATTCCTCAGGAGAGAGACAAGGTGGCTTGGGATGCCCATCCCACTAAGAATACTACCTGGGATACAAGGATACCTAATACAAGGTGGGATACTACCTGGCCCTTTTTCTTCCCTGTTCTCCTCCACTCATGAAATGGCTACAGAGGAGAGAGAGATGAGTTATGTAAGCATGAAGACGTTAGGCAAAGAAGAGAGAATACCTCCCTCTGCAATGATGCCTGAAAGACAAGCATAATCTACCAGGAGCCTTCATGTATCACTGTGCCAACGGGGATTTTGTCCTGTAAGTAACTGTTTCTTCACACACATCCATGTACATGCACAGTGAAGTCTTCCTCTGAAGACCTTTATGAAAAATCCACCTGAAAAGTTTAATTGCCACTCAGAACCTTAAAAAACAATCCCACTGACCCATTTTTCCCAAACTATTTTGTATTTTTCATTTAAAAAATACCATCTATCACAAGGCTGAGGAGCGCCGCTTAAAATTCTGCAAAGTGAAGGGAAGCATCCCCAAAACACTATTTATCCCGGATTACTTGAGGGCAAAGGCGGTTGCTGGTCTCCCTTTCCCTTGTTTACGCTGTGGGGAAAATCTCTCTTTGATTTCAGCAACACCACCGGCTGCCTCATTATGTTTCTTGAAGCTCCCATCCTCATCCCAAATGATATATTCTATTATTATATTTTCACTGTAGTACCTTTAAGCCTCGGTAGAAGAAAATGCATCTTTCCATAATGATCACTTTGATGAAAAATATGCGGCTCACCTGACCGATGCTCCATTATTTTGGTACCTATAGTCAGGTGTTTGCATTCGGCTCATGTCCTCTGTGTCTACCACAGCAGCTCAGACAAATAGGCCACTGTCCAGTACCATTATGGAATAGGTACTTAGAGCCCATATGGTGTGAGTTTTCTCATAAATAAATCATGGAGAGGATGGTTAGCCGTGTAGAGGGCCCTTTTCCATGGAAGAAAGTGTCCAAAGGGTAGGAGTGGGAACACAAAAAAAGCAAACACCCAACTCCACTGCAATCTCCAGTCAGCGTTCTTGCTATACTTGGCTAGAATTAGATGAAACAAATGAAGCTGCAATGGATGAAGATCAACAAAATTAATAAAATTAAGCTGTAATTGCCATTTCACAGCCACGTGTTGTGTGATCCGGGAGCTAATTTCAATCCAAGAAAATGTTAATTAAGTGCAACTATTGCAGGAGAAGCGAGTTTCCAAAGGCAAGTGTGTGTATTTTGTAGACGTTTGTAGATGAAGAAGGACATCCAAGCTTAAGTCTTTACCTTTACCTATGCAGAAATCGTTCTGGCAGGAAGGTAATGGTGCTCCGGCAGGAAGGTAATGGTATGAAAACTATTGGTATAATAGTTTTCATACCAATGCCTTGGTTGGTATCACCAGTAAAAGTAATAGCAACATCCAACAATGGAAAGGAAGCACCATTCGCTATGCTACAATCCATTGGTTTATTTCATTTACAGAGATATGATGTCATAATGCTACATATGATGTCCGATTTCTGCATAGGTAAAGGTAAAGGTTTCCCCTAACATTAAGTCCAGTCATGTCCAACTCTGGGGGTTGGTGCTCATTTCCATTTCTAAGCTGAAGAGCCGGCATTATCCATAGACACCTTCAGGGTCATGTGGCCGGCATGACTGCATGGAGCACCATTACCTTCCTGCCGGAACAGTACCTGTTCATCTACTCACATTTACATATTTTCAAACTGCTAGGTTGGCAGAAGCTGGGCCTAACAGCGGGAGCTCACCCCCCTCCCTGGATATGAATCTGCGACCTTTCGGTTAGCAAGTTCAGCAGGTCAGTGGCTTAACCCACTGTGCCACTGGGGGTTCCTAAATTTCTACATAGCCTTTGAGAATTCATTGTATGCTGATGTCACTTAATGTTCCTGATTAGGGTTGTGCATGGATCTGTTTTCCTTTGGTACCTTCAAGAGCACATAACGGGAAAACCCATCCAACATGAAAGCAAGCGGGAGCCGATCCCAGCTCCTCCTCTGCTTTTCAGGAGCGCATGATGCTCCCGGGTGTTCTTTGCTCATAAGCCCTTTCTTTAAATCCGGATGGTATCTTAAGTAATTCTGATGCTTTTAATCTTAGTGGAGGATAATGTAGGCTCCTTCTTTGGAAGCTTTTAAACAGAGGCTGGATGGCCATCTGTCAGGGGTGATTTGAATCCAATATTCCTGCTTCTTGGCAGAATGGGGTTGGACTGGATGCCCCATGAGGTCTCTTCCAACTCTTTGATTCTATGATTCTATGATTCTAATGACAAACAATGCCATTGCCCAAAATGATGAGAAGGAAAGGGAAATTCCCTCCCCCCCCCCCCCCCCCCCATTGCTGCCAATGGGACAAAAAGATCTGGTTTTTTCTTAAGCCGAATGAAAAGCTGTTTCGGGAGCGTGCTCAATATTGGAAGGCACATGTGAAACAAATACCGGGGCTTCAGGTATCCGGGAAACAAAAATGGATAGCAATTCTCCTGAAATGTACAAGCCTATTCCTGATTAGAGGGTTGTCCTACTAAAAAAATTTTTTTGAGCAAACCCAATGGAAAAGTATCCATGTGCATAGGTAATCCTAGCTCACTTAGAATCATATAGTTTATTTATTTCATATCAAAAGCATTGCATAAATTAGGATTCTTATAGGTAGTGCCATTTTGCTAGGTTGTCTTTTGATCTGCCCACTCCGCTTCTTAGTCAGGGACTTCCAAGTTACCAATTCTTGGTTTGCCCCTTGAAGAAGACCTTCATGGGAGGGGGGGGGGGGCAACCAATTGGGATTGCCTGGTTTAGCTGCCCAGAGGGAGACTCTTGCTACTGCTGGGGGAACATTAAGAGGAGTGGTGGTTCTCTTGAAGCTTTCCCCTAATTTGAGTCTGCTGAGAGGAGACGGATAGCCATGCAGTGGATGGCTTTCACAGTGTTCAACCTTATTTCTCTCACAGTTAGCCGCAACTTCCCGTTACACAATGGGGGGGGGGGGGATGCCAGCTAGCTTGTAGAGTTTATAACAGGTGTAGGTTTAAGACATCCTGTGATTATTCTGCATGTTTCATTCAATGCTATGTTCACCTGCTTCACATGGGCAGACTTGTGCCAAACATATAGTTAGTCAACACATCAAATCATATAACAAACTAGCTGTCCCCTGCCACGCGTTGCTGTGGCCCAGTCTGTTGATCTGGAAAATAAAGTAATGAAAAAGTGTTGGTTTCTAATATATGTAATTTCTTTATGCTTGTGGGTAAACTGTACTTCTTGTTTCTTTGTCAGTGTTGATGTGGAGATTGCCTGGTTTGCCCACCCCTGGAATATGTAACATATCATTGTCCTTCTTTAAGGGTCCCTTTCAAATCTATGATACTATATATGTGTGGGTGTGAATCATATCTATCTATCTAAATATATATCTATGACTGGATGGCTCTTTGTCAGGAGGGCTTTGATTACGTTTTCTTGCCCTGATGAAGGGAGTTGGATTGGATGGCCTTAAGTATTTTCTGTTGGTCATGGGGGTTCTGTGTGGGAAGTTTGCCCCGATTCTGTCGTTCATGGGGTTCAGAATGCTCTTTGATCGTATGTGAACTGTGAATCCCAGTGACTACAACTCCCAAATGTCAAGGTCTGTTTCCCCCAAACTCCATTTGTGTTCATATTTGGGTGTATTAAGCGCTTGTGCCAAGTTTGGTCCAGATCCATCATTGTTTGAGTCCACAGTGCTCTCTGGATGTAGGTGAACTACAACTCCCAAACTCAAGGTCAATGGCCACCAAACCCTTCCAGTATTTTCTGTTGGTCATGGGAGTTCTGTGTGCCAAATTTGGTTCAATTCCATCGTTGATGGAGTTCAGAATTCGATTGTAGGTGAACTATAAATCCCAGCAACTACAACTCCCAAATGACAAAATCATAATGTTTTGAGTGATGGTCACTCCTTGTGTTGTGAGACATTTTGTTGCCAAATTTGGTGTGATTTCGTTCATTGGTTCTTTCGTTTTTAAGGCACTCATTATGCACAGAGCATTTATATATATATAGATCATATAATTAGTCAACATGAATTTATATGTGTTTGCTTAATATCTTCTCTGTTTAGTCTGTGCTTTCAGCATGCTTAGGACCTCAAAATCTCTCCTTTTGGTCTTGTCTTTTGTCTTTGCTTTGCAAAAAAAGAATGTCACAGTTAACAAGTAATTATCTGGGGAAGATAACTGATTATGTAAACATGTATTATTGTTCTCTTTGTTGCCGTCTTTCTTCTGTTCACTCTGTTGTCTCTCCTGTGGGCTACATTCTGGTCCAACTTGTAACTAGACATCACTTCTTTTTATTAAAAAAATCCTCACTATAATACAAGTTGAGTTTCCCTTATCTGGAAATCTGAATTTCAAAATGTTTCAAAATCCCAAATTATCCAGATGGATGGCTGGGAGACTTACACCTTTGCTTTTTGATCCTTCAATATACACACATTTCATACACAATTTTATATATATATAAAAAATGTGGTGTACAAAATTACCTTCAGAATATGTGAAACATAAATGATTATTTTTGTTAAGACTTAAGTCCCATTTCCAAGACATCTCACTATGCCTGTAGAAATATTCTGAAGGGGGGAGGGTATCAAATGCTTTTAGGTCAAAGCATTTTGGGAAAGGGATATTATTCTTAAATGTCAGGAACTACGGTGAGGTGGATGTAATTGGTTAAATGGACGAACCCAGAGGGTGCTCACCAATGCTTCCTCTTCATCCTGGAAAGAAGTGACGAGTGGAGTGCCATCAGCAGGGTTCCGTCCTGGGCCCGGTCCTGTTCAACATCTTTATTAATGACTTAGATGAAGGGCTAGAAGGCAGGATCATCAAGTTTGCAGACGACACCAAATTGGGAGGGATAGGCAATACTCCAGAGGACAGGAGCAGGATTCAAAACGATCTTGACAGATTAGAGAGATGGGCCAAAACTAACAAAATGAAGTTCAACAGGGACAAATGCAAGATACTCCACTTAGGCAGAAAAAATGAAATGCAAAAATACAGAATGGGGGACGATGATGCCTGGCTTGAGAGCAGTACGTGTGAAAAAAATCTTGGAGTCCTCGTGGACAACAAGTTAAACATGAGCCAACAATGTGATGTGGCGGCAAAAAAAGCCAATGGGATTTTGGCCTGCATCAATAGGAGCATAGCATCTAGATCTAGGGAAGTCATGCTACCCCTCTATTCTGCTTTGGTTAGACCACACCTGGAATATTGTGTCCAATTCTGGGCACCACAATTCAAGAGAGATATTGACAAGCTGGAATGTGTCCAGAGGAGGGCGACTAAAATGATCAAGGGTCTGGAGAACAAGCCCTATGAGGAGTGGTTTAAGGAGCTGGGCATGTTTAGCCTGAAGAAGAGAAGGCTGAGAGGAGATATAATAGCCATGTATAAATATGTGAGAGGAAGCCACAGGGAGGAGGGAGCAAGCTTGTTTTCTGTTTCCTTGGAGACTAGGGCGTGGAACAATGGCTTCAAACTACAAGAGAGGAGATTCCATCTGAACATGAGGAAGAACTTCCTGACTGTGAGAGCCATTCAGCAGTGGAACTCTCTGCCCTGGAGTGTGGTGGAGGCACCTTCTTTGGAAGCTTTTAAACAGAGGCTGGATGGCCATCTGTCAGGGGTGATTTGAATGCAATATTCCTGCTTCTTGGCAGGGGGTTGAACTGGATGGCCCATGAGATCTCTTCCAACTCTATGATTCTATGATTCTATGATCCTTCTATAATACCATTTAACAAACCAGACTGGATTATTTATGCCGAGAAGCATCACTTTCCAAGAATTTATGTTGAGAAACATCACTTTCCTTGCCTTTGGTTGTATATGCTTTTGAAACCCTAAAAAAATCCAAAAATGAAAGTTTCACCCCAATAGCTGTAAAAATGAAGGAGAAAGGAGACTCTGAAGTTTCCTCAATTGCACAAGTACTAGAATAAGAAAAGTAAATAATTGTGTTACTCTCATTATAGTAATGAAATTTTTACTAACAATACTTTAGAAACACTTTAGAAACAAAATGCCAGCACACCCCACAGTTTTGTAATGACTTTTGATTTTTTTAAATTGATCGCACATGTCTATTGTCCACCCATGCTTCGTGGCTGTTCATCCATGGTTTGGAGGATTGTGAACATAGTTTTCATTCAAGTATCCCACTAAAAGAGTCACAATGTTGGGGTGGACTCAGGAAGCCCTGATCTCGGTCCCGTCCCAAGTATGGCTGGTGGGGACGAGAGAGAGAGCCTTCTCCACAATCGTCCTCACCTTCAGAATGCCTTCCCAAAAGAGATAAAAATGACTCCTTCCTTCCTCTTCTCCAAAAAACAATTTAAAACCCCCTGTGCACTTTAGTATACGGAGAGGAGCAAGAGTAGGGGGATGACAGCCAGTTAATTCAACTTGATTGGATATCATTATTGTACTCCGGCCTTGGTGGGTTGACCAGTACTGTTGGATATTTGTAATTTAGCTAATTTGAATTTTTTAGTGAAATTTCAGGAGTGTGGTAAACTGAGGCTCATGTTTATATGGTCAGATATAATTTGATGTTTTTAAAGTTAGATATAATTTTAAAGTGTAATTGGTTGTGTAATTTTTAGGTTCTATTTAATAATTGCTTGTTTGATGTTGGTTTACTTTGAGAATGGGTGGGATGTATTCATGTTTGCACTTGCGATTAGGCATTGAATGGTTGCCTCTGTGTTTTTTGTTTGTTGGAATCCACCCTGAGTACCCTTGCGAAAATAGGGTGGATTATTATTATTATTATTATTATTATTATTATTATTATTATTTGAAACACAACAAGATGAGTCCACAGCAGACACTCTGCTGGCTGTTGTAATGGATCACAGGTCGGACACTTCCCAAGTGTCTAGGATTGTGTGATGTATCAGTGAATAATGTGTGCAGATCCCAGTAATGCATGTGGATCCCAGTAAGGTGGCCTTTTGCAGCTGACAGATGTTAATTTTGTCAATGCAATTGTGTTAAGTGCAGGCCAAGGTCTTGAGGCACTGCACCCAGTGTGCCAATCACCACTAGGACCACCTTTACTGGCTTGTGCCAGAGTCTTTGCAGTTCGATTGTTAAATCCTCATTTCACGTCAGCTTTTCCCATTGGTTCTCTTCAATCCTGCTGTCTTCTGGGATTGCAACATCAACAATCCATATTTTGTTTTTTAACATGATCGCGAGGTCAGGAGTATTGTGCTCCAAAACTCTGTCAGTCTGAATTCGAAAATCCCAGAGTAGTTTGATGTGTTCATTTTCCATAACTTTTTCCCACCAGTTCTTTGTCTCAGGCAGGTGGTATTTGTGGCACAAGATTCAGAGGATCACCTGAGCAACGGTGTTATGCCTCTGCTTGTAGTCTGTGTGCGCAATCTCCTTGCAACAGCTGAGGATGTGTTCTATTGTTTCATATGCTTCCTTGCAGAGTCTACACTTTGGGTATGTTGTCGATTTTTCAACTCTGGCTTGGATGGCATTTGTTCTTTTTTATTATTATTGCATTTATTCAGTTTAACATAAACAACACATTAAGTAAACATACCTTCATCACTAAATTATTCCTATACTCTATAACTACTACAAATTCCAACTAACTATAAATCAATTCAGACTTCTCTCAATTTACAAAACAAAAAAATAATAATTAGAATCTGACCAATCCTTATAATCAAGTCACTCATTCACTCTCCAAATACAATATGATCGTAACATATATGCAACATGCAAATTCTAGACATGTCCCATCATTCAATCTTATTCTGTTTTGGAAACATAATGATGAGCACTCTTTGGATATTGACCATGGTCCATTCCTGTTGTTTCTCTTTTTTCCCCCTCTTCCCCTTACCCTTAGTTTGTGCCCCCTCCACCAGGACCAACCAACTCATGTTGTTTCACCATTCCAAAATATCATTGTTTCTCTTGCTGGCTTATACCCCTTTCCCTCATTAAACACATACTCGATAAATTTTCCCCATATTTTCCAAAAGTCTGTTTGTTTACATATTCCCCTTTTAATTTTAATATTGCAAGTTAGCTTATCATTAATCGCTATATTCCAAATTTCCCTATACCATTCTTCTAATTGAATTTCTTTTTTTTCCTTCCATTTTTTTGCTATTAACAATTTAGCCGCTGTTATCAAATTAGAAACCAATTCTTTCTCCTCTTGTATGGGAATTATATTATCATGTATTAGTAATAAAGCTAATTTTGGTGTAATCTCAGTCTCTATTTTTATTATTGCTCTTATTTCTTTGAATATGCTTTCCCCAAATTTTTGTATAATATAACATGACCACCACATATGAAGATATTAGGGCTGGGCGGTTTCGTTTCGTTAATTCGTAATTCGTTAATAATTCGTTAATTTTGTTGATTACGAAGCAATAACAAACCATTCTGGAGCAATTTTTTTAAAAAAACGAATTTTTAAATACGTTTTGTAAATGCTTCGTAATTCGTTATGTATTCGTTTCGTTATCGTTTTGAGGTCGTTTCGTTATTATTTCCGCATGTCTGGGGCAAGTTTTATAGTTGTTTTTTGTTTAATTAGTGAAATTTTTTTATAATATCATACCAACAGTCAACAACAGAGGGAGAGGAAAGCTTCAGAAGTTCCCCCTGTCCCATTTGGAGGTTTTTTAGCGTATTTCGCGGTCGCGTCCGCCATTAACGAATCAATTCGTTATTGTTTCGGAAATTGTTTCGTTAATGTTTTGTAATTTTTTCACATTTACGAAATTTTGTAAATATCGAACTTTTTAAAAGGAAAATTTTGTAATTATTTTAAATAACGAAATGCAAAAACCCCCAAAAAACGAATCGATTTTAGAAACAAATTTTTCCATTGTTACCCAGGCCTAGAAGATATGTCCCTATTTCCTGACAAACTCTCCAACACTGATTTGAATATTTTTTATCAATCTGATTTAATCTAATAGGGGTTAGATACCACCTCCATATCATTGTGTAGTAATTTTCTTTAATTCTGATAGACATATTTTTTAGTATTCTCATATTCCATATGTTTGCCCATTCTTGATTATTCATTTTTCCCCCAAGTCTGTTTCCCATACTTCCTTCAAATAATCTTGTTCCTGTTCATTCATTAATAACAGTTTATAGATATCACTTACTGTGCCTTTTAATGTTATATTCTCTTCTTTAGTCTCCCTTTGAGTTATCATCTTTTCTATTTTTGTGTATTCCCTACCTCCATTATACTTTTTCCTTATATCACTTGACCATTTACCCAGTTGTAGATACTTATCTCTGGTTGTACTGGTCCATTTAGTTTTCTTGGCAAGGATACTGGAGTGGTTTGCCATTGCCTTCCCCAGGGTCACCTGTAGTCACCTACGGATGTGAGAGCTGGACCTTAGGGAAGGCTGAGCGAAGGAAGATCGATGCTTTTGAGCTGTGGTGTTGGAGGAAAGTGCTGAGAGTGCCTTGGACTGCGAGAAGATCCAACCAGTCCATCCTCCAGGAAATAAAGCCCGACTGCTCACTGGAGGGAAAGATACTAGAGACAAAGCTGAAGTACTTTGGCCACATCATGAGGAGACAGGAAAGCCTAGAGAAGACAATTATGCTGGGGAAAGTGGAAGGCAAAAGGAAGAGGGGCCGACCAAGGGCAAGATGGATGGATGGCATCCTTGAAGTGACTGGACTGACCTTGAGGGAGCTGGGGGTGGTAACGGCCGACAGGGAGCTCTGGCGTAGGCTGGTCCATGAGGTCACGAAGAGTCGGAGACGACTGAACGAATGAACAACAACAACAACAGATACTTATGCCAATTTAAGTCTCATTTGTTCTAATTGCTTTCCTCCTCTTCTTCTTCTTCTTCTTCTTCTTCTTCCTATTATTATTATTATTGGCTGAGAAAGTGAGTTTTCCAGACATATATAACCTATACATATTACTTTCCCCAGCCCTGATTGAGAGAGTTGGCAACTAAAAACCAAATTTAGAATTTACTAGTTTTCACTTCTAATATAATTCCTCACTGTTTGGTCATCAATAATCCAAAGGCAAGCTGGCATTTGTGACAAGCCTCCCACTGACCATAATCATGGCCAAATGTCAGTATTGCAAATTCCTGCTTATTTGAAAAGCGGTTCATTATCATATCTCTTGGAGTGTCCAGACTGAAAGAAGAACTTCATTCTCTCTCTTTCTTTTTCTCATTTTAATTTTTTTCTAACTCTTTTTCCTTAATGCCTCTAGATCCTATGATTGTCCGAAAACAGAAGCTGCGGGAGGGGCTTGGGAGTGTGGGTGGGCTGGCGGGAAATAAATAAATAAGCCAACTATCTGATGCAAAAATCTATCAGCATTTCTGGTCCTGTCAAAATGAAAAATGAGGCTGCGAGTTTGGCCTTTAAAAATCCTAATTTATTTTAAAGAACTGTACTAAAAAAGGAGGAGGAGAAACAGGGAGGGAGGGAGCAACATGGGGAAGAAAAGCCAACTTATCTCCAGGAATGAGCATGCGAGGCTAAATGCTTATTACTTTGCCCAGATCTTGAATGTCACTTCTCTGAAGCCCCGAAACCTTGAAAGAATGGTAAAGATGTGCCTGTCATTTTCTTAAACGCAATAAATCCCCCTGAGCAGTTTCAGTTTGTTATTAATGAGGCCGCCATGAAATATACAAACTAGAGTTTTAAAGTATCATATTTTCCCCTGCCCTTCCTTGTCACTTCTATCAAATAAAGGAGTCCTCACTCTCTTCGGTTAAACTTGGGAATCATTTCCAAATGGTTTAGCTACAATGGACAGGTTTGGGTCATGCATGATTTATCCCACTCGTCAGTCGATTAAATTTGCATGGCTGTAAAAGCAGTAGTTGAGAAAATGGTAAGCTTCTTTTGATGGTGACAATGGAAATAATACATCAGCCCTCTTTTCAGAAGAGGCACTCCCTTTGGTAAGAGGGAAGGGAAATATTTCTTTGAAGAAACTGGTTGACATCTGTAGGTTTGATATACAGTCAGATGGCTTCATTCATTGGAGTTAGGGGCACAGGACCCTTACCAAAGAGAGAGAGAGAAATGAATAAAACACCACTATTACTTTTCACTCAATAGAACACTTCTATAGGATTCTCAAGGTCCTTCAGTGTGACCCTTGTTGTAGTTCAGCGTGTTGCTCGAGTTGCTACTCCTAGTAGCAGGGAGAAGGGGTCTACTTTGGAGTCGGAGGGAGAACAGCAGCGTCAGCACATTAGAGGAATCATTATGGCTCCAAGCGATACTGATACGTTCCCAGGCTTCTCCGATTGTGAGATGGGGGATGGGGAAGTGAGTAGAGGTGTAAAGACTAGGGCTGGGCGGTTTCGTTTCGTTAATTCGTAATTCGTTAATAATTCGTTAATTTTTTCAATTACAAAACGATAACGAACCATTCTGGAGCAATTATTTAAAAAAACGAATTTTCAAAAACGTTTTGTAAATGCTTCGTATTTCGATATTGTATTCGTTTCGTTATTGTTTTGAGGTCGTTTTGTTATTATTTCCGCATGTCTGGGCCAGTTTTATGGTTTAATTAGTGAAAAAAAATTATAATATCACACCAACAGTCAAGAACAGAGGGAGAGGGAAGCTTCAGAAGGTTTTGGAGGTTTTTTAGCGTATTTCGCGGTCACGTCCGCCATTAACGAATCGATTCGTTATTGTTTCGGAAATCGATTCGTTAATTTTTTACCATTTACGAAATTTCGTAAATATCGAACTTTTTAAAAGGAAAATTTTGTAATTATTTTAAATATCGAAACAAAAAAAAACCCCAAATACAAATCGATTTTAGAAACAAATTTTTCCGTTGTTACCCAGGCCTAGTAAAGACTGGCTGCTCGTGAGCCAGAGTCTGAGGGGGAATTACAAAGGAAGTGTATTCAGGAAATACTTTGTGCACCAACAGAGGATGAAGATTTCCTTGGGTTTGAAAGGAGTTCTGGGTCTGGGAGTGATATGGAAGATGAGGAAGAGTTAGATTGGACCCGTGTGCAACATATAAGGGATATCTGTAACCAACCCACCTCTAGTGAGGAATTTGAGGGTTTCACTGGGGATTGGCAGCCAGGGGACTCTTGGCAGGATGCAATGCAATTTTCTTAATCAGCATCCCAAATAGCTCTAAGAACATGCCTAGAAATCAAGACACCAAGTTGTTTGGGGTTTTTTTGGTTGGGCTGTGTTATTATCTATCCACAGCCATCAATCATGTCTTATGAGGTGGCCAAAGGATCAGTTTAGTAATATTCTGTGAGGCTGCCCAGCGTCCCCCTTGGGGGTGAGAAGGATGGGATATGAGCTTGTTCTAGGACTCATTTATTTGTTTGTTTTTTTTAGCAGTCCATGGTATCTGTAGAACTTTCCTCCAGCATCACAACTCAAATGTGTTGATGTGCTTCTTATCAGCATTCTTCACTGTCCCAGCTTGTATTATTATACATATTAATGAGTGACCCATCCTAAATTTCATGTTCAGTTTTAATTTTTATCTGTGAGGATCTTGCCTGGTTCCTTCATTATTTATTTATTTATTTATTTATTAAAAAGTTTTGTATACCGGCCTTCTCACCTCTCTT